>NC_068378.1:8915361-9289111 GCF_023724105.1 Carassius gibelio
ATGCCAAAGTTTAGCCTGAGAGCAAAGCTTTGGTCTACTTATGTGTAGTTGCAGCCTAAATGACGTATTTAATTCCCTTCAAGTTGTACCAAATTTGTTCTTGCTTCTGAAGAACACAAAAGACGATATTTAGAATGTTGCAGCTGTTTAAACAATGAGGTTCTAAAACATAACTGAACCCACTGGATTGTATTTGCTGGACAAAATAAATAAATAAATAAATGAATAAAATCACATCTTTTGTATTCAAAAAGTTAGTCGTACTGGTTTGGAATGATATATAGGCGAGTAAATCATGACAGAATTGTCTTTTTTGGGTGAACTATGCCTATAAATAGACATTCACAGACTGTTCAAAGAGTCTTGCACAGTACAGGCTTTCTGAAATCAGAAGCTCCATTCTGATTGGCTGATGTATAGTTTTCCTGGAAGGCAGAATGGAATAGTGTTTATGTAGCACTGAGATCCACTTTACTGTGTATTGTGATTTGATGGCCCTTTCCTGACTTAGTGGACGATTATGTCTATTTATCTTAAATGGATAAAGGTTTTTTTAGACTTTGAATGCCCGAACTTTGAGTAGATCTTCCACAGTAAATTCTCTGCAGGTGATAAAGACATGGCACAATAATGGAGGTTCAAAGACGTTCTCAGATATTGCAGGACAGGCCAGCTGTCCCATCTTGTGCATGCAAGTGACCTGTCGGATATCACTGCCAAGTTTACAGGGTCCTCCGCAGGGACATTCCTCATCCCACTCATCCACATCATCCCATTACCTCCCCCTTTCTCAGTTCATACCGGCTCTTCAGGCAAATACATTCCAGAATTGTGTATTGTATACAAATATGCATTGATATGCATGGTTTCTTGAGCAGCAAATCAGCATATCAGACTGATTTCTGAAGGATCATGTGACACTGAAGACCCTGATGTAGTACTGTAGGTGTTATCCTATAGAGCTTCTGATGCAATTTTAGGATGTAAACACCATCCAACACAGTACTGTGTGTCCCAGACAAAAACAGAGTGCAAATCAGGTCTGCTATCCTGCTGTCAGAAGAATGCAACATTTATGCTTCGCAGATGCTTTCGAGTTTTGTAATCTGCAAAAATTGCTTGGAGCGCTCAAAACAAACAGCAGTAATGATGAATGTGTTCTGAGGAGGAATCCGAGCATATTTCACCATCGGATCTCTGAGAGAGACGCGACCGTATTAGGCTGTGTTTCAGGAGTCTTCTCTATTCCTGAGAGAATGCTGTCGGGTGCTGTGCTCTCTCTCTCTCTCTCTCTCTCTCTCTCTCTCTCTCTCTCTCTTTCACACTGCTCATTTAGATAATAATGGTCTAAGGAGCCAACAACATTGCCGTCCAGTCTACAATCTCTTCACTCGCACGTCAAGGCATAAATGTTTTGATTTAGAGATTTGTTGATTCAGAATGCCATCTTTTAAGACAGTAAGTCAGTGGATTAATTAGTCTTTAGGAAACCCTGTATAATTAGAAGTTTTTTTATTGACCTGAACCTAATCAGATGTTTTTCTCAGGGGGAACGTAGATTAGAAATGTTCTTGTGTCCAAAAACAACTGGACCAGTGGTTCTCAACCTGGGAAATCATCAGTGAATCCTGAATTATTTTTCATCATGGTTTCCACAACAATATTAAGCAGCAAATCTGAATCCAACATTGATAAAAATGTGAAATGTTTCTTGTGCTTCAAATCAGCATATTAAAATGATTTCTGAAAGATCATGTGACATTGAAGACTGGGAAACTCAGCTTTGCATCACAGACCAATAAATCTACAATTCAAAAGAATGAGTCCGTAAGATAGTTTGAGACTTTAGTTCAGCAAGGATGCATTCAAATTATAAAAATGGACAATAATACAGTACATACATTTAAATTTAAATATTTAAAATAAACAATAAACGTACATTAATTTAATGCAAAAATAAACGTTTGAATAGTAGAGTTTTAGAGTGCAAACTGTCTGAATGTTAAAGAAAAAATTAAATCCTTTAAATTAAAAATAATAACAAAAATGGCCACTGTGACCCATCCCTAGTTTTGAATAGTGCAGGATGTCCACTGACAGGTTTGTACACATGTATAATTACACACACACACCACTCTCTTTGTTTCCTTTATACATGTCGAGACATACAGTGCAGTAAATCAACACTCCTTCACTCTCAGTTGTACCATTTCCGAACTGGCTTTCGAGTATTATGGGTCTTTCTCTTATTTTGACTAAAGAACTCTTGATATATGACTTCACAAAGCATGCCAGTCTACAACAAAAAGCTTTTCATATTTATGCATGCAAAAATAGGCTAAAGGTTGTGCGTGTGTTTCATCATTGTAAAGTGAACGAATGAATGGCTTTAGTGTTTGATTCAAAGTACTGAAATCTTTACCGTTTTACAAACTGAATTAAATTGACTGCTGAATAGAATGAACATGAATGATTTGTTTGTAACATTTTGACATGTCAAATGCATACTAAATGATTCTAAACATTTACAGATGATGAATGGTCTCAACTTTAGATTGGATACTGCAGAAAAATGAACAAATGATCAATAAATGATTTGTAAAGATGTGTAAGTAGGGTGAAGTCAGGTCATTCGGGACGCTTTTTTCAGATGGCTGGTCATAAAATTACTTATGATTAATAAACATTTATAAATATTTAGAAATGGTGAAAGTCTCAACTTTAGATTGGGTACTGCAAAACATTAAATAAATAATTAATAGATGTTGATTTTGTTAAGATGTGTAAATAGCAGAACTCTACACAACAAATGCAGATGACCAAATGTATGATCTTTACAAACAGTGATAATAATATTTTAACATTAAAAGTTTGTGGAGTGCTTAAAAGTGCTTTAAAAAAGTTATTTTTTTCCAAAACATTTGTAAATATCAAAAAGAGCAATAGGTTATATGTGAGCTAAATTTAAAGATATTACGCCCCCTTGGAATTATAAGGTTCTATCTGTGTTCTGAGTAGTTTTGAGATGTTGAGCTTTAAAGTTTTTGTGTTCCATAGACTTCTGTAGATAGAACCTTTTTGTTTTTTTCAATAAAAAATCCCAAAATGTACACAACTTAAAATAAAACATGACATAATGTAAATAAATTGTCACAGAATAAGAATATGTGAATAACTCAATTTTGACAAAAATGTCAGATAGAAGCTTATAATTGCATATAAGTGCATGAACATGTTAGCTTTTAATCATTGTCAAATTTCTGATATTTTTCATGGTGGAATGCATTTTTTTATTTTTTATTTTTTTGCGAGAAATTGCATTTTTTTGGGACTCAGAACCCAAAGTTTCTTGGAGGAGCACACTATTTTGCAAAAGAAGTGCAATATAACTTTTTTTCTCCAATCTCATATATCTCTTTTTAAAATCACTATGTCTCTTTAGGTTCTCTGTAGGTTTAAATTGACATGAGAGTGAATAAATGAACTATTCCTCTAAAGCTGAGTCATATTTCACTTCTGTCAGTGAGTTCACCCTCACTAATTGATACAGTGCATGTAAATCCATGTATGTTAATAAACAGCACCACTCATGCACATACCACCGCCCACCCCCCGTGGGACCCTCACGTACTGAGAGATCATTGTGAAGCACACATACATAAACACACTCAGTTGTTGTTTTCTGTTATGTAATGGAGCTCATTCAAGACTGGTGAGTCATCTGGAGAATGAGAGAATGAGAGAAGAGAATAACCCAACATATAATAATCCCCCGTGTGAAAAGCAGAGGATACAGCATTTATCAAACTGACGGATATTATTATGGTCTCTGGTTCATAGTTAATCATCTCACATGGAAAACACAGCTCTAGGAGCACTTGCTTCATGGTTTCGCTCTGAGCGGGAAACACTGCGGTCAAATGGAAAGCTAAAGTCATACAGTATGAAACATTTCACGTTGGACAGCTCACCGTTTTTTTTTTTTTTTTTTCGTAGAGCATAGAAAAATATTCTTTGAAACAGTTTTGCTTAAAAAAAAAAATTGGTTCAAAGTCTAACATCACTGCGATGAGGAAAAACAACCACAGTTGGCCAATTACATTCAGTGTTATTTTATGATTGACAAAATTAACATTTCACAAAAGAATGTTGTTATTATTTAAAAAAAGCAATCACCTATTTACAAAAAATTTTTTTGTATGTATATACTGTATGTATATACATATACTGTATATATATATATTATGCACATATACACACAAAGAGCTTCTTAATACATTCACATGTTTAGTCCTGTGAGTTCTGTGGTTCAGAATAAAGCGCTGTTAGGATAATTAAGATTTAACAGATGGATTGCATCTTGACTGAACACTGATGATTCACATCTGTGATGAGAACAGAAAATGGGATTGGTATTGATTATTCCTTCAACAGAAAAAGATGCGTAATTAATAATAAATGAAACAAACATGTAAACGAGAACAGCTTTATTATGAATTTGGCTGTAATACATGTGAACACAGAGAGGAGAAGAGAAGCAAACAGATGTGCTGTTTAAAGGGCTCGAGACAGAATGGAAATGTGATTCAGTGACATCATTAATGTGCTTATTATCACATGATGTCATCTAGCAACTTTCCAACCAGGATTTAGCTACTTTCCATTGAGGATTGTTGGCAAGAGTGCTAGCGATTCAAGTATATGTATATGTTGTCGGTTTCAGATTTTAATCAAATAGAAATAAACAATAAAGTAAGATTTCAAAAGTCCTCATGATTTAGCATTTAAAGTGCCTTCATGGGTTCTGCATTGTCAGGAAGTGACGGTATTTTGACTGCTGTTTCTTCCAGGCAGTGAGTCTGAGATCCGAGTGATTACTGACCAGGATCCCTGCAGATGACATGCAGTCTCAGGTAAAACAACTCTCAAAGCATCTCTTTGAGTTTAAAACATGCTCTCTGTGTTTCTCAAACCTCTAAACCCGTGTTATTGTGAAGTACTTTGCACTTGCACTTACTTATGATCCTTGGCAGCTCCTGGGCCATTTAGCATCACCTCAAAAGACTCCCTGGCTCCACAGAAGGAAACAGCTCCTTACACAATGATAGGAGGAGAGAAAGACACAGCTATTTATGGACTAGACTTGGATTTCCATGAAAAAGCCCCAGTCCCTGTTCCCCAGTTCACAAAGGCATCTCCATGATTTAACAAGATACAGTTTCCCCATCTGTGAGAACACAGGGATCTTCCCATGACCCCTAGAGTTCACATGGAGAGAGGGAGCACTGTTCAGCTCACAGAGACAGCAGAAGGTGAGGGATGGTGGGGTTCGAGTCCAGAGGAACAGGAAGAGGAAAGGAGGTCAGGGAGATGTAATGTTAACATGCTCTGGTGAACTCTTCATGACCCTGTTGACTGAGAGTCAGACCTGAGGGACCTTGCTAAAACAGGGCCCTAGTTTCTACAGTTGTGGTCCCTCAAACTAAGCTCACAAAGGGTCCTTTTTATGTAAGAGGGTTAAACATCTTCAATCTGAAAGGGTGAAGATGGCATGCAGCACTGGTGAATAGGACACTATAAATTGCTTGTAGGTATGAGTGAGTGTGTGTGTCTGTGTGTGAGCCCGGTTGTTCAGGATGTCCCCCTCCTGTGACCCAAAACACCCCCATTCCTGAAGAGGAAAAAGTGGTATGGAGAAGGGATGGATGGAAACTAGATAATGCTATAAGATCTCTCTTTTTCTCTCAGAAAAGAGTGGAGGTGCATGAGCATCTCAATGGCTCCCGGATCATTTTCTCGGACGAGGCTCTTCCCGGCAGTGGATCCAGACAGCACTTCATGGCTCCGGATGTGACCCAGGAAGTAGTCGTGATCTCTCCTGGTCTTCCTACGCCTCCCTCAAGTCCGTTTCACAACAGTTCAGCCCCCGCGGCGTCACAGCACAAGGCAAGAGCACAGCTGTAACACATTATTCCACATGTGTGTCGAGAACTATATTATTCATATGCTCTGGGATTCAAAGAGCTACAACCACATTAAACATCCAGGATTCCAAATCTAATTTAAACATGAAATGTTTCAGATTCTGCATCTTTCAAGGACAATATAAAAAAAAAAAAATGAAAATGGAACATATTAAATGTAAAACTTTTATATGTTTTATATATAATATATTATGGTAAATAATACTAAAATAACACTGACATTATTACACACTGATGTGACTGAATGCGTGCAGCTGCATAATTTATATTGTTCTGCCCCCTTGTGGCTTTAATTACAAAGGGCCTCTTAAAATACAGTATGTTGATCCTGTTTACAACAACTTGAATTTTTCTTATTATTATTTATTATATAGTGTCCCCAAACTAAATATTTGGACACTTTGAATGTGTTTGCACCAGATAACAAACTATCCCTCCAAGTGCCATGTTTTAGGGTCACTTTTTTACAAAGTATAACTGATGTTATGTATGTGTAATATATAACTAACATTTCTTCTCTATAATTCACTATTAAAATGTGATTGTCACTGTGTCTCTGACTGTGCACTGATATTTCCAGCAAGTGTCAGAGGTCAACGGAGGTGGATTCACAACACACAGTTTCGGATCCTACTATGGGCCGACTCAGACAAATGGTAATAAAACATTTGATTCGTTTTTTTATAATACATTATACGAATTACGTGTTTCTTATTTGTGATTATAAGTATATTTAATGGTTTCTGTGCTTGAATGGAAATAAATCGTAACATTTGAAATTAGAATTGAAAATATTGTATGTTAATATATTATATTATAATTTTGTGCAATTCCACATGTGTTAAGTTGTCATCTCTCTTCCTTTCAGTTGGATTATCCAATGGCGTGATACGGAGCGGAGGTCCTGCCACTTTACCCAGGATGTCTGGCACCCGAGAGGAGCACTTGATCAAGTTCTCTGGAATCGGTCCTGTAGATGAGACAGGCATGCCGATCGCATCCCGATCTGTGAGGCTCACACAAACACTGGAGTCATGTGTCACACCTTCAGTCAGCTGGATATCACAATCAAATACATGGATAACGTTCCTGTTATCTGTGAATTAGCTATGAATACACAGTGTGCTGGTTATCAGCAGAGTTATTATAGTTAACTAAACCGCTATAAACTAAAACCATAAAAAACAAACATTAACTGAAATAATATGTGTATATATATATATATATATAAATATAAAATTAAATGTATTGCATTTTATCTAGAAGAAAATTCAAGGCAACTTTTCATTCTTATTTAAATTTGTATATTAAACTGCTTAAAAATGTAAAATATTAAAATATAAAAAATACAAGAATAAAATGTAATACATATTATATGAAAAAAAAACTCATAAAAATGTATATATATATATATATATATATATATATATATATATATATATATATATATAATTACAAGACATTTAAGAATTTTGTTAGATTAATTGTTGAGCTTTTTATTCTGACATTTTAGTTGTAAACAAGACAAACATATTGATTAGAGGTATTTTTTTAAAGAGTTTGTGCAGTTATGCTTTGTGTGTATTTTGAACAATGCATTTTTGTCTTTCCCAACCCTTTCACCAGAGCGTAAATAAGCCCAAGGACTGGTATAAGAGCATGTTTAGACAAATCCACAAGAAACCAGAGGGTATGTGCTCTCCTATCTATCTCTCTCTCAATCTGAAACAGTAAGGAAATTCTCCGTTATTGTCTGTCATATTCTGCACTGATCCAGAAAGAATCAAGCTAAAGTCTGGTGGGAATTGTTAGTCCTCATTTCTTAAACATTGTTAAACCTTTCACACATGTGGAACTCAATGAGAAAGTCCACAAGTGAGCCTTTGAAAGTGGAACCAGATAAGATTCAAGATACTGCGCTGTGCCTTATACCTTCATCAGTGAGCTAGAAGATACAGATTTCAAACTCACAAAAATGTAAAGAGCACAAACTTCTTATTGTAAACAACAATAAAACCGGTTTTAGCTGGTTTGGAACACACAGCAGCAGAAGTGTGGAAAAATGACATTCATACAGTGATTTACCTTAAAAACTTCACAAAATCCTCTAGGATATCTGGCTTGAATCCTGTGCTTGATTAATGCACTGAAGTTTGTAGTTTATTAACCAGAACAGCAGCTGAGGTAGTCGAGTAATTATGAACAACATAATGCAGTGTTACACAGCTTGCTCAATGTGTTTTTATAGACACCATGTTTGACTCCGACTCACTGAGCTTATAGAGATAAAGAAGTTAATAGCAGGTTGTCATATGCTAATCTTACATGGTATCCGGTCTTTAAATAGTATAGTAGCCTAATTTAAATAACACTTTTATCCAAAGAGACTTTGATGAACAGAGAGCTCATTTAAAACAGAAGTGTTTTGTAACATTTAGGTTTTCCTTGTTATTCAGCACATGTACTAATTATAGTAATAACAGTTAATTAAGCCGAATTACAAGCAGCTATCAAACCTAACTCTAACATATAGTAAGTGAATGTTAATTGGAAATGTTCTAATTAATATTATACAATACTTAATTGTATAATAAGCATGAACACCTTAAAATAAAGTGTAACCAAAAACTCTTGCTGATGCCAAACTTACAATTCTACACTATACTTAAAAGATTAAAGCTTAACATAATTTTTTTATTAGATCATTAGTGTTTTTAAAGATTAAGTTAATTTAAATGCAAATGTCATTTAAATGTAGAAACAGCACAAATAAGCATTTACATAAAAACAAAAGAAAGTCTAAGAATTGCCCATAATCAATATGGTAGCAATAGATCATGTATGTGTAAATAGTTAGTAAACCTAATATAGCTAATTAGTGTCATATCTTCTAATTTATGTTTTTATGTTTTTACTCCTGTAGAGTCAGAGTTTGACTGGAGAGAAAGTAAGCTTGCATTTTATATGAAGATATTGTAAAATATTGTAAAATATATGAATGTGCTTCAGTTACTGTATGTGTTTTACAGTTATTTGTGCCCGATGAAATTGTTCAATAGGAATAAGGACATTTTTGTCATTTTGAATAATAGTGTGAAACATCTATAAGCTCTCGTTAATATGTCTTTTCTCACTGGCAACAGGGAAGCTGTCATCATCTCCTCCCCCAGATTCTGTCAAGCAGGACCCCTTCACCCTCACCCCTCACGGAGCCCTGCCCGACTGGTGAGAGAGAGAGAGAGAGAGACAGAGAGAGAGAGAGAGAGAGAGAGAGAGAGAAAGAGAGAGAGAGAGAGAGCAAAGAGAGGAGTTACACAGACACTGGGCAGGTTAAGATCTGTTTCTGCAAGAACCAGTAATGATTGCGTAGTAAAGTGTCCTCTGTGTGTGTGTGTGTGTGTGTGTGTTACAGGGCTGATCTGGGCGACACAGGAAAGCACCCAGAACCCAAGAGTATTTTTGACTTTGAGCCTGGAATGAGGGCAGCAGTAGAGGATCGTAGTCAGGTAAGAGACAGCCGTCATTAACCATTACCTGAGCTTCTGACAACCCCTCCATTCAGTTTATTTAGAAATATATGTAAACATGCAAAATGGTTAAAAAAAATCTGTGAATTTAACGGTAAAATGCTGTAAAAATGCTGTAGTAAAAACCTGTTAAATTATTAACTATACTATATTATATACTATATTACTATATACAGTGACAACTGTATTGGTCATACATTTAATGGTAGATTACCATTTTTAAAAGTGAAAAAGACTGTATCATTTACAGTGAATAACCGTAAATTGACATTCCCAGAATTACCTGCATTACATTTCAGATGTTTTTTAGTTTTTTGTTGTTGAAATAACTATGTTTCGTCTTAGTTGTTTTCTTTCTAAAGTATTGTTGTGTCTGTTGAAAGCCTTTTTGTTATTGTCTATTGGCATTTTGTTCATGGGATAGACTGAGCTCTAGATGTGATGGGAGATCAGTACAGTACCTCAATAACAGTTACCTCATTCGTAGGTCAGGGTTCAGCATGCCCCCAAAGACGGAGTGATTTAGAAAGTGTTGGGAAGAGTGGTCCTTCTGGCCAGAATCTGAGGGAGGAGATGGTGACAGCTTCCTGTAGGCATTAAAGCCTACTGTATAAAGGCATATCAGTGAGAGCTCATGGATGTTTCATACTTAATAATGTCTTCATTTAAATACATCAAATAGAATTCTTTAATAAAACACATACAGTTTTATCACAGTGTTAAGGTGACCCCTTGATATACTCATATTTTAGTAAAATGTTTAGTAAAATTAGTTAAAATGTATAAACATAAAAAATAAATATTGAAATTAACATTGAACCTACTTCAAATGTGCAACATATAACTCTTTTTTATGTGAGGATGATATATCACGAGGTTAAATGGTGTGTGACTAAGTAAAAATACATAAATACATTTGAAATATCTTTAGACTTCAGTCACAATCACATTACTTCACGCAGAATAAATGTGCAGAAATTGCATCTTCAACAGCTGTGTACAATAGCTTGTCATCTTAGCCGTTCCCTTAAAGGGACATCTTTGTATCTTATTTACTCCTAAAAGGTTCATAGTACCTTAAAGGTACATATGATATATTCTAAGGTGTACATTCTTTGCCAGTTGCTGCTTATTTTCTGTAATGTTATTTTTCTATATGATAATTAATGAGAAATTTTACGAGAAAAGCTTGTGTATGCATACCAATTACTGCCACTGGCTTGACCTGACACTACTTTCCCCTGATGTCCTTTCATCCGTCTGTCTGTCCAAAAACAAGGTTTTTCCAACAAACTGTGTAATTTAGAGTATATGAATTTCTTAGAATTTCAATTTCTACTTTAAACTGCACTTCTGCCTTCGATTTACTATCAATATACCATCTAAAATTTAATTATAAATATATATAAATATATACATATATCTATCTGTCTGTGTATATAATGTCAAATTAATTCAGATTGCACTGAATAACTGGCCATGAAAAGGCTTTCAGTTTGTTCTTGTATAATGATACCGTGTTGATGGTTCAGATGTGTAGATCAGATCCTTTTAAGATAGAGGTGTTTTAGTCTCAAAGATTTAAAGGGATAGTGGAAATGTGGAATGTCAACAGCCAGTAACTAAAAGGCTTTCAACAGACACAACTATGCTTTGGACTGGGAAAACAAAATAAAAAAATATTAAAATTAGAACCTTTAAAACTGTGACAGTCGCTGTTTCTACTTTCACTCTGTTTTTAGCTGATTTTCACATGATCCTACCTGTCTGGAGCGCTTGTAAAATCACAAATTGTGTAACAATTAAATGAGGCGGAACACATCAGGTTTATACTTACACTGGGTCTTAAGTTGGTTATGAAATGGTGTTCAGTTCAAACCTGTAACTTGTACTTGTAGTTCTTAAAAATAATTTTGCATTTACATGCAACTGATTATACTTAATAAGACGACGAGTATGGCCATGTTTGCATGTTACACCTTGTTTTCCTTTATTTGCCTAAAGTCATGATCATCTTATGCAAAAACCGATCAGCTAGAATTCTTCCCATTACCCTGTTTTCGCCTGAAACACCTTAATCTGCGAGATGTCCGATTATTGAAGTGCACATGTGTAATATGTGACAGGAAAGCTTTAAGCGCATCCATCCACAGAGGTAGGGGAGGAGAATACTGTATATTGTTAAAAAAAATAAAAAATAGAAAAATATAAAAAGTGTTTTCATCTCATGCAACTCAAGCAAATATGAGAGAAGCCTGAGTCTGTGCAAGACAATTTGAAAGACTCTGGGGTTTTTAACGCTTTACTTAACATCACAACTCACATAACAAATGCAATTCTACAAGGAGAAGACATGAATGCTTATGTTCTCACATAACCAGCAGGAAACAACCTGATTTTTGATGCAGTACAGTGAACACAGTTTACATGCATTGTCAGGTTATTCATTTATATGTAAACCAATAAATCGGGTTATTTCAATAAAATGCGTTTTGGTACTTGTCAGTGTATCTGTATGCATTTAAACATGCTCAGTGAGATTACAGTTAGTATTAATATTTAGAATTGTATTTTGTTATATTCCATTTTCGTTTTCATTTTAGTTAATATTGTCGAGTTTTTGTCATTTTAATAGTTTTTTTTTTTTTTGTAATTTTTTATTTCAGTTTCAGCTTATTTTAGTTCATCAAGTTAAACTAAATGAAAATGAGAAATGTAACCTTGGCAGCTAGCTGAATTACAGTATGGTTTTGAATGTGGCCTGATAATATTGTACTGTTGTTGTTTTTCAGCCTCTGAGGTCTGAGTCACAGATGGCTTCATATCTCAGCCCAGTGAAACCTCAGTCCCAGTCTCCGTCCATAGAGGTGAGAGTCTGTCAATCTCCACATCAGACATCCATCAGCAGTCTCACTTTCTGACAATCTGCTTCTGGATTCTGGATTCTTTTATAAATAATTGCAATAGCCTACTTTTACATTTGTTACAGTGTACAATCATTTTCTGATTAAAAGCCTTCAGTCTGAAGATATTTTCATGCTGTTGTTCAGGCGACGCTGGTGTCAGAGCTGAACCGGTTTGAGGCCGAGCTGGACTCAGACATTCGTGGTCTGGAGAGGAGACTGTCCCAGAAGCAGCGGCAAGGCAGGGGTGAGGTACTGACCCGTCCATCTACACATCACACTCCTCATCTAGAATGCTGCTTTTATTTGATAAACATAAAATAAAAACAGTAATATTAATAACAATTTTAATGTATTTCAAATAAATGAAAATATAATTAATATATTTTAGATTAATTATTTAAATAAGAATGGTATTGTATTGTAGCAGAACTGTTTTGAAAGTCTTCCTGTCATTCCAGTTCAACTCATTGTGATTTTTGGCCGTTTCATTTCAAACACACACACACTCCTAATACTTCAATTCTGAATTTTGCCCAACAAATATTAAACAAATATCTACTTCAAAGCATTAGAGAGTGAGGGTCATGAAAACAGAGACACGGCATTTAGATAAGACTGGGAGATCATTTGTGAAGTTGTATTTGGCAAACTGTAACTGGATCAATCTAAAGCTCTTAATGGCTTTTAAATCTTTTGGACTTTAGTCATCCATTATAAATGAACTGATTTCTTAAAAATTCCCACACCCTTCAGACAAGGTATTAGTCTTACGCTCCCACTTGTTGTGGCAAAAAAAAGTCAAATAGTTTTTGTGTGTTTGTGGCCACTGCTGTTATCTTCAGGTTGCTGGATGTTGGGCCTGATCTGACAGCTGTGCATGCTTATCCTCTCTGTCACTTCCTGTCAGACCGAACAGCCAAAGTCTGCAGCCGCCCACTGCTGAGCTTTCGTTTGAGTCACGCCAATCTGTGCAGTGTCTGCTCTTTATATCCCGGCTCTGTTTATTTGATCCATTTCTAGCCATGTCTCTCTTTTTGTGATTCTTAAAGGGGCAGTTCACCCAAAAATGAGCAATTTGCCCTTCATTCTTTCCAAATTCCAAGGCATTAATTTGATCAAAATAGAATAAAAACAGCAATATTATGAAATATTATTACAAAATTCAAGTTTTCTATTTGAATATATTTTAAACTATAATTTATTTCTGTATTGCAAAGCTGAATTGTCTTCAGTGTCACATGATCCTTCAGAAATCACTGTAATATGCTGATGCTCAAGAATTATTTCTAAATATGATTATAAATTGTATTTAATCAATTTGAATCTTATTTATTTCTTTATTCATTCTTTGATTAATTACAATTTCAAAAAACAGAATTTATTTGAAATAGAAATATTTTGTAATATGATGTCTTTACTTTCACTTTTGACTGATAAAAGTATTAATTCCTTTCTCAGCTTGGAATTAATTCCAAATCTCAGTTTTGCCATCACTGATATATATATATATATATATATATATATATATATATATATATATATATATATATATATATATATATATATATATATATATATATATATATATACATATATTGTAATAATATTTTTTGTATTTTAAAAAATGTAATAATATATACTATAACAATGTTGTTTTTACTTTACATTGATTAAATAAATGCTGCCATGGTGAGCATATGAGATTATACATTAAGAAAAATCTTATTTGAATTTTTTTTTTAAACAAAAGCAGAAGTTTAGCAGAATGTTCTTGCTACTCTATTCAATACAATAAAAGTGAAAAAGTGCCTTAAATCAGTCTCAGCTCCAAAATTAGCCAAATAAATAAAGCCAAATAAGCAAAAACAGACTCATATTCAAATTGCTGTTCGCTGAACATCTAATTATTCCTTTAATCTAAAATTAGCTTTGGGGTCAGTGAATACTGTGACTCTAATTGTGTAAGGTTTTATGGCACTCCCTGTGCTTGTGAAATAAACTGTGGAAATCTTAACTGATTACATCATCACTTCTAGCTCATTCACTTTTACAATGTACCCAAAATAAGGAGTGTAGGACCCAGGGGAGTGTTCAGTGCGGCTCTCAGAGCAGGAATGGTCACCGCCTCTTGAGATTACCTCCGAGCTGCTCCCAAACACTCGTTTAACTGTGTCTTCAGAGAGTTCATCTGTTTTACAGCTGAATGAAACTGTGATTTCTATTTACAGGGATCTAAAGCCAACACAGCAACCACAAGAACAGAAGTGAACAGACAAGAAAACAGGTAAGCTTTTTAGTAGGTTTACTTAACTATACTTCGGAAACAGATGTGTCCCTATGCTAGCCAAATATGACAAAACCTAAAAAAAAAAGTTTTATTTATTTATTTATTTTTAAATAAAAATTCACTTTTAGATTAGAGTTAGTCTTATTTTTTTTTATTTTTTTTACACTTTTATAAATGTTTTGTAGTTATAAATTGCTGTATCATTTGGATTGAAGTTTGGATACATGAAACAGGTGGGCAAAGTAGTTTCTTTGGAGTGTTTTGCAGAAGTAGTATCTGATAATGAATCAGTAATGATGATGAAATGTGACACATGCGGGAGTCGATTCTCTGGTGTTTCTCTGTCTTATTGAGGTCATATGACATGCCTGGCCTGTCTCCTCGTCTGATTGGTTAATTGTTGACTCTTTGGCCAGTGGCCCACATACTCGACCCCATGCTGAGCTCTTTGTGTGCCTGTACATGTGATTTTCTCGTTCTTTACTCACAAGCTTGACCTTGTTCATCGTGTTACTAAAGATTTACAGCATTGGTTCAGTTCAGACTGTATTCGACACAGTTTAGATGTGTGTGCATGTCCACAGTTTTTCTGCCTGCATCACTGCTCCTCAAGCAGTTATCCCTCTCTTTATGTGTTTTTGACACAGCAGAGCTATAAAAGGCAACGTTTGGTCCTCCCAGGCCTGTACTTCAGATGTTCTTGCCCGTTCTGACACCTTTAACTTCAGTATTTGCTCTCCAGGGGCCCGTATCTCACTGGATCTGACACATTCTTGAGTTCTCGCTCTGTTTTTCTGTGGCATGTTGATGGTTTCTGCCCCCTTCAGCCCCCCGCTGATTACCTCCCCACCCACGAAATGCCATAAATGCCCCTGCTGCAACAAAAAAGGATACAGAGTGAGGACAGTTTTATAGCTTCTCTCTTTCTGGAACGATTAATAACCCCGGGGCTGAAAACCTGTTCACATGGTAACTGTTCCTTGAGTTCAAGAATCGGTATGTTAGCCATTATATCAGATATTTTTTATTAAGATATTTTTATGTATGCAGTATTATCTTGAACAGTATTACGTTTTAAAGATCTCTGGTCTGTCACATTCATAAATATCCCCATTTTGATCCTCATGGCTGAGACAGACCATCTGTTGTGTCTTCCTTGAGTCTTTATTTTTATGATGTTATTTTTTCTGAGCTCTCTGTTCTTCATGTGCGTATAAACGAGGCAATCCTTCACAGTATTTATTGATTTATGTATTAGTTAAATGTAGAGCTGTTAAATTAATGTGAATATCTTAAATAATTCGGGCTTGGAAGATAATGACGAATGTTTGAGTTCCTTTTAATTGCATATTTTGGTGTTTTAGTAAATTTGTGACACTGTTGAGATCTCCTCTGAAACTCTGTAGACACATGAGCTTTTTTGGGGAGTTTTATTTGGAAGAAAAACCTGAGAATTCATAAAAATTCAAAAAAATTATAATTGGAAACTAATAACAGTCATTTTGAGGAATCATGTTAATATATTAGGGGGCGCCTAATAATAAAACCTTGTATGTGTTTTGGCTGTCCATTTAAATGACAACGTCATTTTTGGGGCCTGAAAATGCTAACTTTTGAAAACAAGTTTTAAAGTGCTGTGTTGGATCTGTGTTTACTACAAAAAAATGTATTTGTGAAAACAGTTATGTGCATGTGTATAATGTCTTCAGTCTATAGGGACAGTAAGCGTGCAAGTGCAAAGTGTTTCTTCACAAAGTGACATCGCCATCTACTGGCCTGGCATGAATATTACAATATCAAACCTTTCAGAAACACAAAAGAAAAACTTTCCTCTTTCCTCTTTTTTTTGTACAATCATTGTCGTGTAAACATATCATAATTTCAGCTTCACCCTTTACTGTTTTTTTTACAGTGCTTTGCTTCTGCAGTATTTAGCATAGATTTGTCACATGATTATTTTTGTTTTTCTTTTCCAGCTATCCCATAATCCCCTGCTCTGTAAAGCAGGGCACAACAGCGAGCTTCGTGCATTCTGATGGTAAGATATAGCCAACTTCCTATTTCTTCTCTTTCTTCTCATTTCCCAAGGCTGCTTCACATTTTGCACGGTTAATACGAAGTAAACACATTTCTGTGAAATTAGAAAAACAAATGAACTAAGTCACTGTTCAGCAAGACTTGAAGCGTGGACCAAGCAGCAGGATGGAGGTCGTGATTGCAGATTAGATTGATCCAGTAGTTTTTCCTGGAGATTAATTGAGTAAGACTCTGCCACTGTAAACACAATAACATGTGCAGAGCTGGAGTCCAACTGTCTTGAGCCAAAGAATAAAAAAGAAGTTAAATTTGATTAAACCTCTAAATTATTTTACTAATATACATTCAAAAGTTTGTGGTTAGTAAGATTTCAACATTATTTGTTATGTTAGGTCACACTTCACTAGTAAGTTTCATCTGTGTGTGACGACGCTGCAGACCGTGGTGCAGTGCAAATCCGTGAATAAATGTTCCAAAGTTAATTAGACTTCAGTGAGTAGGGAGCAATGGACACTGTGTTGATGCATGGAGCTCTCTTCTAACGAGCTGGGTATCTGAATCAGGTGTGTTAAGAAAGACATGCTGCAGAGCTGTTATACGCCAGGACTGGAGTTGAGAACCACTGACCTATAGGGCATAAACGTGCTTGAAGTTGAGGAAACACCCAATATTTACAAGCAAACATGGACAATAGATACAATTCAGATTTTTGTTATATTATGAGCAATTATCTCATATCCGGTCTTTTTTCCCCTCTACAGATCACCTAACATCATCAGACATGGATTTCCCTCCTAAGAAAGAAGAGAGAAAGGTACAGTGTTTGATCTTCTTTCTCAGCGGTGTTTGAATGCAAAGTACGTATTTTACACAGACTTTGAAAAAGAAAGCATGTTTGTCTACACAGATGAAAGCAGCGCGAGTGAAATTTAACTTCCAAGCACAGTCGCCAAAGTAAGTAGAAACCAAAGACACCGCACGCATTTCATTCTTCCTAATTATTTGCCGAATTGGCATCCGTCTATGAAGGATATGGGAAAGTCTGATCCAAGATGAAAGCATTGCAAATGCCACTGTGATTAAAATAAATGAAAACAAAATAATAAATGGTTCCCTGATTTATTTATTATAGTTCATTTAATAATGTTTGAAGACATAGCCATTATTATTATTCTTGACCTCTCATCCATAGGGAGCTGACCTTACAAAAAGGTGATGTAGTGTACATACACCGGCAGGTGGACGCCAACTGGTATGAAGGAGAGCATCATGGGAGAGTGGGGATCTTTCCCACCAGCTATGTGGAGGTATGTCCATGTGTATGCAAATTAAACCCTTCACCCCATCTTTTCACTTACACACATTTCTATGTTTTCTTTCCAGATTATTCCTCCAACAGAGAAGCCTACGCCAATAAAGTCTCCCACCGTCCAGGTGCTGGAGTACGGAGAGGCCGTGGCCTTGTTCAACTTCAACGCTGATCTGCCCGTGGAGCTGTCCTTCAGAAAGGTGCCAGTAACACTGCACATCTGCACCATTACACTACAACTAATTAGTTGAAAATATTTGTGACCTCTTTCATTTGTTTTAATTGTGTGCTTGTTCATGGTTTTACAAATTGCATTGATCAGTTAAGTAAAGGCCTTGATATACTCATGCCAAAGTCCTTTTTTGTTCATTTAGCGGTAAATAGAAATTAAAAAATGCCTTTGCAGTGGTTTACTGTTTGTGAACATCCGGACCGCAACCACTTTGAGGAGAGCGGTGTGTGCTGCACACTTCCCACTCAGTAACAAAATAAAGCCGTGAGAAAGCAGCAGTTAATAAAGCATCTGATCATAGTCATGTGTATGCTTGCATGAGCTTTGCACTCTAGTCAAGTCACATTTCTTTATCTAGCACTCAAATTGAACAATTTATTTAATTTAGATTAAACATGAACTAAATAAAAGCGGGCCGTTTGTTTGCATGCTTTAATATTTAAATCCAAAAGCATCTATGTTTTACTATAATAAGTGATACATTAATCAATAATGAACTTATTAGGATTGAAAATTTGTCACAAAGAAATAAAACATTATGAACATAGCCTGCTTATTCAGCCGAGTCTGTTTATTTGTAGTTCTTTTTCACTTTTTGTGCCTTGATGATCGTAAAGAAATCTGCTTTGTAAATTATCTGTATTGTTCTCATCATTACTCATAATACTTGAAAATACTCATTGGTTTCCCTCTGCTGGTGGAATGATGTAACCTACCAAAAGAGTCATGAAATTAAGAAGTGAATGAAACTGAATGAAACTTTTAGTCAAAATGAGTCCCTGGAATAAATCAAAACGAACATTGCTAGATGTTAAAGAGAAGGTTTGTCCAAAATTACTGTCATAATACATACTGTCATAACTCATTTAATTCCAAACCTGTATAATTGTACTTCTATTCAAGAGAAGATATTTTGAAGAATACTTCAATTGTTGGGAAACCCTACCTTTAAGGCATTGGTACTCAAATCAGGAAGTCAACAAAAGTAAATTTAAACAAAATTGACAACATCTAAAAATCAAGATTTCTTATTGTAATTCATCCCATAAATGACATTTTATTTTGAAAGGCAAGGATTCCTACAGTATTGGGGTACAAAAAAAACCTTGGATATAAATTATCCTTATTTTAAAACTGTATCTAGACATAGAAAAGTCATGTAAATAAATACAACCTTAATATATAAATTATATTCCTTCTTTTTTTTTAATCCTTACTGTGAGCTATTGTTCCGTAAACCATGAACAACTGAAAGTCATGGAGCTTTCGAATATTTCTGTAGACCGTGTGGTGGTCTTGGAGTCAATTATTATAATTTTCTTTTTTTTGGGGGGGGGGGGGGAGGGGGGGCACTGTTTTGAGTCTAGAGTAATTGGGTAATGAGTCTTAATCATCTCGTGTAAATCAACTCTTTTTGGGATCGACTCCGTCCTAACCAACACTGATATGTAGGATAATGGCTGCCTGGAACAATTATAGTCAATTACCATAAATTATACTTGTTAACATCAATATACACAAATATTTGACCACAGAATGTTAAAGTATCTCAGAGACCAGTGCTATCTGACACCCAGCAGCTTCAGCAGCTTTCTTCTCTCTGATGTCTGTCTCAGGGCGAGGTGATCTCCATCACCAGACGTGTTGATGATCAGTGGCTGGAGGGTCGTATCGCCGGCACCACCCGCAGTGGAATCTTCCCCATCAACTACGTCCAGGTCAACAAAATGCCCCGCACTAAAAGCAGTGACGACTTTCCATCTTCTCCCACTCTTACCCCAGAACCTCCCAGTCCCAGCCGACCACAGCACTCCCCTCTGTCTCCCTCGTCACGCTCCCCCGAACCCCAGCTTTCTCCTCACAAACACTCCAGCCAATCACGCTCCCCTCTGACACACGCTCAGCCCACCTCAACACAACAGCCTTCAAAGCACTTCCAGTTCTCTCCTGGCCTCACTTCACTCATGAGCAACCAGACCGGATCTCTGCACGCACACCGTCCACAGGAAAAGGACACCAGATCACCCGTGTCACCCTCCAATCATGTGCTGACATCTTCACAGGGTCCGGGACTGCCAGCCAACACCAGCTCGCACCCTCCGTACATCACCCAGGTTTGTGTAACAACACCATCTATTCATGGATGGCCTCAGGTTTTTACTAAATATTTTGTGGTAAATAAGCGTTTTATTAAAGCTGCGGTAGGTAACTTTTGACGCTCTAGCGGTTAATAAACAGAACTGCTTGCGTCTTGCGGAAGAACATCGTAGCCGGATCTACTTCTCTCTGTTTATGTCTATGAAGAATCACAAAGGTACTGGGTTACTCCGCCGCGGTGCCCCCGAAGCAATCTAAAATAGTCCGAATATAAACACTTATTATAGGTGCACCCTAGTGATTCAGGACAAGCTAAAAACACGGTTTGGAAAATGGATTCATGCTGTACTCGCTTATTATATACATTTTTCTACTTTTTGAACACAAACAAAGTTACGGACCGCAGCTCTGATTGGTTGTTTCTTAATGGGAGCGGTGTATTTCTGCAAATGGCAATAGGAGCACTGGGAGGAGCCAGAGGAGGTGGATTTTTTTTCACAGATTATCTGTCTCTCATTCTACTGTCAGGACATAATGACAGGTTTAACAAATATGTAAAAAATATATTTTTACAAAAGTTACCTACTGCAGCTTTAAATTTGAGTTTTTGTGCATTAGTTTAAAAAAAAAAAAAGGTTGTGGTTGGTAAGTTTTTATATATATATATATATATATATATAGTCACAAATGTTTATTTGTAGATTTCATGCATTTTCAAAGTAAAGTCAATATTAGCTGAACACAAGTAACATTATAAATATGTGGGGAAAAATAATGTGGACATGAATGAGTGTGAATACTTGAGACTTGTTGCATATGTTTTTTTGTGGGGAAAAAATCTAACTTTAACAATCATGTATAGGATGGGACCAGATCACAATCACCGAAGCCCAATGCAGATGTAAAGTTTCCTTCCACATCACGGTCTCCTGTGAACATGGGTTATTCACCACAACCGTGAGTACACAACATCGATCATTACTACTGACCGAATTCAAACAGACAGAAATATCATTTATTAGTTTTATGACTGTTTAAAGGGATATTTTAGTAAAAATAAAATTTAAACCTCTCTGTTTACTTGCCATCTTGCTGTGAATCTGCAAGTCATGAGGTTAAGAATTACATGGAGAGTAAAATATGACAAAATTTACTATTGTGTGAACTGTCCCTTTAAGAATGTAGAAACTATCCTGGGATAATCCAGCTACTGATTTCACTCTTCACCCTTTGTCATTATTCTTTATTTTTATTTTTCCCTCTTTGCATTCAGCTATAAAGCAGTTTACAACTATAAACCCCAGAACAGAGACGAGCTGGAGCTGAGAGAGGGAGACCTCGTTCAGGTCATGGAGAAGTGTGATGACGGCTGGTTTGTAGGTAAGCTTGCTTCACTTTTCAGTTTATTCCGGCCAAGAACTTCTGACTTGAACGAGATGTAATGCGATCAACCATAACAATGCATTATATATTGGTACCCTATTGATTTCATTTTATATTTGATAATATTATTGCAATGCCTAAATTGACTTCAAGCATCAAACTTTTTGTGTTATTTTTAGTGTAGTTGTACTGAATGCATCTTTTTAAAGATTTTAAGAGCAGTGTCAGTGCCAGAACTGTGCTGCCTTCTATTGGCCAAGTCTAATATTACAACAGTTTAATTTACCATAATGTGCTAGCAAAATGGTTGGTAGCTGTTTTGTACCAGAGGTTTTCTTGCTTAAATGACATGGCATTTTTCTTTTCCTGTCAGGTATGTCTGAGAGGACCCAAGCTTTTGGAACATTCCCTGGAAACTATGTGGCACCAGTTTAAGAGCTTCCACCAATCCTCACTGACACTACAGACTCAACCACTAATCAATGCCAAATACTGTCGGTCTGCACTGCCTCTGTACACGAAACACAAAACCACTGCCCTCTTCACACACACAAACTTCCTTCACAAAGCATGTGCACTGCTCTCCTCACAGACGCTGGACACCGCTGTGTTTGACCACTCACGTGATGAAGCCACACTGCATTACGCTTTGAAGATCCTTACATTTATTTACAGTTGTCCACTATTCTATTCACGTTATCGAAGATGACTTCATTTTAACTTCTTTGTAAAGTTTACCTCCATTTTGGTTTCAGATTTGTAGCAACATTGCCCTTGAACACTACATATCCTGAGGATCTGGATGGGACACCTAGTTAAAACTACTTTATTTTATTTTTTCATTCTCATCTCAGTTATTATTACCCTTTTTGCACAGGCTTAGCTGATTGCCACATCATAATAGAAACACAACCGCAGTTTTCACAATCATTATCAAGTGTCTGTAAGCGCTAATGCAGTTGTCTTAAAGTGTTTTTGTAACAAATCAAGCATGCCATTCTCTTAAACTTTAGGAAAGGGAACGTGTTGCCAGTTTCAAACTCTTTTATACAAGTAAAAGTCTTCTGTTTAGTGAAAAAAAACAACAGTATATGATATGAGATATATATAAATGACTTAAAACCATATTCAGCTGAAAATGTTAATGCAGGCTCAGTCTTCAGGATCAGAAGAACATCATGATTTGCATGTTTGTATGTTTCACTCACACACACACACAAAACCTTAAGCAGTATTTTGTCTTGTTTTCCAGTAAACATTACTAAACAAGAGTCATTTACTTTAAGGGACAAAATTGTATAACGTAAGATTTCAGAGAATACAGTATATCTTAACTTAAGCATATGTATCTATATATATATATATATATATATATATATATATATATATATATATATATAATGCTTACACCAAGAACTAAACATATATACATAAGTCATGAGCTCTTATGATTATGCAGGATGCAAATGACACTTTAAAATGAAGTCAGTGTGTGTTTTTCATGTCAAAGAACATGTGCACAGGTTTTAAGACAGGAGCCAGAGTTTACTGATGGTTTATGTTGGCTTTAAAAATGGTTGTGGAAGATGCCATCATTAACTCACTTTGTCTTTGTTTTTAATTTTCTGGGAACTGAAGTAGCTGACTGCATCTTGTTGTACAGATCATTGAATCGTTATCAGACAGTTATCAAATAATGGAAAAAAAGATAATATATATTTTTATTGACACAATATATTGGTACTCACAGATTTTGATATTGATCAAATAAATAATGAAAAACATTAGAGTGCTTGTTACTTTCACTCCTCGAATCAATTATTTATTTTCTTCATAGTCCAGTCTGAAGAGTAAATGTCTTGCAGCACCTGCTTCAGTAAATGCTTCTGCTGCTGTCTCTCATTAGTCAACGCATCTATTTGTATGAAACTAATTAAATAACCAGTCTTGAGAACATGATGACAGATATATGTGGGTGAAAAGGCCAATGTTATTATATATTATAAATTTAATTATATATTTTAAAATAGGGTTTATGGTAGATTTGGTATACTTGTAATATTAGTATTATTTTTCATAGTGTTTTCTAAAATATTTTTTTAATTAAATAATAGGATTTTAATTTATATACATTTTGTATAATTATCTGCTGCATTTATTTGATCAAATCAAAAACAGTAATAACAGCTATTTTTATGACATTTTCTTAAAGTTTTCAACAGCAATTATTCCAGCCTCATGATTCTTCAGAAATCATTCTAATATGCTGATCTGGTCCTAAAGAAGCATTTCTTATTATTATCATCAGTGTTGAAAACATTTTTTTTTTCTATTCTTAAAGAATAGAAAGTTCAAAAGAACAGCATTTATTTGAAATATAAATGTCTTTACGGTCATTTTTGATCAATTCCATGTATTCTTTCTGAATAAAATCATTGATTTATTTTATTTTAATGCGAATTTAGAGTCTTATATTTAAACTTCAATAAATAAGGCTTTCTCGTCACCGCCAGCAGGTGGCGCACTGGCACAGAGTGTTATAAATATTCGCTTTTAAAATCATATTTCTATTTCATCCCACCTACTCGGACACGCCCCGCGTCCCCCCCCTCGCGCACCCCTCGCCTTTATTTTGACAGCAACACGTGGCGTGTGAGTGGAGAGCATCATCATACAGCAAAAACATTCTCGGGGTAAGGTCGAAAAAAAACAAAAAACTGGGCGGTGTGGGAATTTGGTCACATGGAGCGCGCAGCCTAAAAACTGACGCACTGAAAGTGTCTGAGTCAGGTTTGCTTTAGAAAGCGGACAGAGCAACTCTCTCCGCGCTCACACAGGACGCGTGCGTGTTTTTGACGTCACCCGCACAGGTGCCACACGCACTGTTGTGATTACTCCTAACCGCGCGCGCCAACGTTTTACCAGGTAAGTGCTTATTTTCCTTAATATTATAACCAAATATGCAGTGTTACTGGGCTGTATTTGTTCAGATGTGATATCTATATCATCATCGCGTGAGAAGCATGGCATCGGTTCAGCATCCTTTAGTCTTTCACTCTTACTCATGCACTGGATCCGAGTCTTCACTGAAAAGCCTGACTCCGGGTGACTGCCCCACGCAGAAATGAGAGAACAAATGACTGTTTCAGCGTGTTTAAGTGATGGAAATGATCTAAAGTGTCATCTGCTGTAACCCTGCAGCTCAATTCAGAGGAGCGTCTAGTCCAACATCACACACTTTCAGTGTGATACTACTGTTTACTGTTTTCAAAGCACATTTTAAGCAAGACGAAAGGAACCAAACCACTGTAGATTAAGGAAAGTTAACTAGACAAAAAGTAAAATTAAAAAAGGTTCAGACATTGTATTTATCATACTGCCACAAAGACCAAAGAGAACAAACTAGGTGGAATTTAACTCTTTGGTGCTCTTCACATGGCAGTCAAAAATGACAGATTTATTTGACTTATGTATTTTATTTTATATATTTTATTTTATATTTTAATGTTATATTTTATTGCCTGTTAACCACTTTTTGAGCATAGACCTTAAATGGAAATTTCCAGCTTAAACTGTCATAAGCCTTGAATGCTTTCGAGCACAGTCTTTTTATTTTACTTTACTTGGCTAATTATTGCTGAAGCTAAAGTGAAAAATAAATAAATAATAGAAGTTAAATTATGAAAGATTAACAAAAACACTATTTTAATGTTTCATGTCTTCATTTGTAAGTCGCTTTGGATAAAAGTGTCTGCTAATTAAATGAATAAATGTAAATGTGACGTTTTATATGAAATATATTTTCCAAAATATGTTTTATTCTAAAACTGTGAGAAAATCTGAGTCATAAACCTAAACAAGTTGTGTTCCAAATTTGAGGTTGATATCTCTGAAAACAAGCTTTCAGTAAGATCTCGTAAGGGTGCAGTACCAAAAGTTTTTCTTTCGGGACCATTTAACCTTTTTTGAACCAAGCTCTTTTTTTTCTCATAGCACACGGCAAAACCTTTACTAGGTTTCATACCATTCTGCTTAAAAAATAAAAAAAACCCCGATAATGTTTCTGGGTGAAAAATGACCAAAGAGCACCAGAAAGAGCACTACTCCAAATATTTTTTTTTTTTTTTAACATTGGAATGAAATCAGATTTGAACAGATGAGAGACCAGAATACATTAGTGTAATTTACATCATTAAGAGATTAAGTAACTGGAAACACTTGAGTTTGTGTGCTTATGATGCTCAAAAATGTTGTCTAGGCAGGGCAGCTCATTTAGTTTTAAGATGCATACTTCTGCTTGATAGTAGCCTTTAAATAGACTGGGATTCATAAGTGCATGTACAGTACATGGTTGTTTATGAAATTTTTAGGGTATGCAATGGATTTCATTGCATGCAAGTTGGGGTTTTTTGCCCCGGGACGGACTGGAATGTTTTGGATTCAGTTATGCAGAATAATGTGAAAAGTTACAGATTAAGGCATCAACACTGTCCAGACACAAATGGCCAGACTCAGAAATTAGTAAATGTCTGACTTATCATAAGTTACTTTAAAAAATGCCCAGGTTCTACCAGTTGCTCCTTTATTGCTGCTGTAGCACAGCTCTCTGCAGGTCTGAAGTGAGCAGACTGCAGTTTCGAGGCTGGGCACTGAATGTGAATGATGACTGAGCAGTACTTTTGAATTGATGTTTCTGTCCTCACGTGTCTGTGCATTGACCAAACCCTTTGAGAGAGCTTTTGTACTTCTCTATTGTCTCCACCTGTGCAATCCTTCTCATCTCATCCCCCAATGCTTTACGTCCATCACTCCAAAACACACATTCTTCTCATTCATGTTTACTTTTTGTTTGTTATAAGATTTACTGGCACTGTAAACAATAGTGTGAATGTCAGTAACTGGGTTATTGTAAACAAAACTATTAGATGACTGAAGATATGTTTGTTAATTTAAATAAAGCTAAAATAAATGAAAAAAAAAAACCTAGATGATGATAATAATAATTAGAGTAAACCTTATGATTATTAAAAATTTTACCCTAAAGCACTAAAATGACTAACTGAAAATGGATAAAAAAACTTGTTCTGAAAAATTAAAAAAAATGTCAAAAGCACATAACAAAAATGAAAACTGAAAAAAAACAAGCTCATTCAAACTAATAATTAAAAATATAAGAGTATAATTCTAAAATAACACTGGTCAGAAGTGCGAAATTAAAAGAAAAATAGCAGCATAGTCTTTTACATGTTTTTTTTCATCAATGTATTTTACAACAATTCAAAGAACAATGTGTAACATTTTACCAGCTTTTAGACTTATTCACTTTTATTAGTAAATCAAATATTTCACTAGATTTTATAAAATTATTGTGCACCTGTGATTTGTCTAGAATCTAGAGTATCTTTTGCTGCTGAATTATCCACTAACCTAGTTCATAATAGTATTTTTTGTCATGGATTATGATTATATATTTTTTCATTTGTTATTTTTCATTAAAATAAAGTTGTTCATATGTGGTAGATTGTGTTTTACACACAAAAGACTGATGATAAACACAGAAGTATAGAAAGAAGTATAGAAATTCTACATTGATTCAAAAAGAAAACTGCATCGGTATCGGCAGATACTCAGAATTTTCTGTATCGTTTCTGAAAAAGTTGTATTGTTCAGGGGTGCGCGATAAATATTGTTCGATAATTAATGCGCATCTCGTCAGTAAAGCCGGTTCTCTAATCAGCGGTAAATTCCATCAGGTGGGTGATTTCACATAGAGCCGCTGTTACTACACAGAGCCATTGTTAACTGACTAGACGCGCAAATCCACGTTCATTATCAGCGTTTATTTGCGCATCTAGTCAGTTAACAACAGCTCTGTGTTGTAACAGCGGCTCTTATGAAACCATGCACCTGATGGAATTTACCGCTGATTAGAAAACCGGCTTTACTGAAGAGATGCGCATTAATTATCACATGATATTTATCGCGCACCCCTAGTATTGTTGGATCCCTAATAACGGTATTGTTTTCAAAAACTTGCACTTTAAAACCCATTTTCCAAAGTTTGTGTTTTTAGGGCCCCAAAACGCATTCGAAGTTCAGCTCGTGTAAACATCCCCTGAGAATGAAACTTTCTTTCTCTCTGTATTCAGATATACCCAGAGTGCTAATAGGCCATGGAAGACATAACGTCCACAAACATGTCTTATAATTGCACATGTCTCTCCACTAAAACCCTGTCAGCTGCATTTATGGTTTTGATCATAAATGTTCATCTAGACCACAAAATAACATCCCATACAAAGCAGCTATTCCATACCGTTCTATATTCTGATGGTTACTTCATAGTGGGAACCAAGCTGAACTTTTTTTTTTTTCTAAAACCACATTTTTGTATGCTTTCAGGATGTGCAAAGTTTCTAGTCTTTCTCTGGTTTAGCAAGAATTTGCACAACATGCTCAGATACACAGGAAATTGTCTGCTCTGATATGATCTGTTGTCAGCTGTTGATGATGAAAGAGACTGACTGTCTCTTTCAATTCATAATTGTGTGCACATATTTTCTTTTATCTGCAGAAGAGGTTCTCAGGCAGAAGTATCCACCGGCGGTGCACAGGCACGCATTTGTTTTGGTTCTGAAGGTCAATAATCCATTTCATACAAAAGTGTGTTCACAGTACGCATGAAGCGTGCAAGTAATTTGGCAGCTGGATATGATGTCATGCTGTAGGACTTATATTTTTAGATCAATCACAAATAATTAATTACGAATGTGAAAATATGCCATCTACTCCATCTACTTTCCCTTTGAACAAACCAGTTTATCAAGTAAATGTTTGACGTTTATGTTCTCACCGACTTAACGTCACCTTTCTGTATGAATTCGCAAGTTGCATTAAGTGCATTAAACTTGATCTTCCGAAGGCGAGACACTTCTTTGCACAAGCTCATTTTTTTACTTAACTGTGAAGTTTAATGTGACTGCATCATAATGTGGGTTATTAGCATAATAAATGCACAAACCATCTCCTTATAAGGTATAAGGGCATCACATAGTGACTGTCACTCAAAAACAGCACAAAAAGCTGCACCCTCTCATTGAGGATGAGGAGGAGTGGTTGTGTTTCTCATTTCTAGTACTTTCAGTTGTTTGTTCATCTCATTGTTGGATTTCTGTCTCTTACCACATTTCCTGTATGCTGTCTTTCTGTTTTGTAGCAGTTAAAGGCTGTCTGCGTTCTTATTTAAAGTCAGTGAACAGGATAATATGGTAGTCGTAATGATGGCGTATGTCTGTCTGCACCACAGTTTCTCTGTTCAGGGCAAAATCTACCCCATGTTTTCTGTTGAAATTAAGGCCTAAAACTTATGCTCGATTGCAGCCATACTTCTGACCAAAAACTGGGTCTTCTCTAACCACTTCCTTTGCAAAAAGTCACGGCAGAGTTTAACCACTGCTTCTCGTTGCTATTGAGTCGGTTCAGATGAGTCAGTTCTGAGTTCATGGCTGTGCCTGGAAATACAGATAAGTGCACTGTTTCTGTGACTGTGTCTGGAAAGCTCAAAGGAGAAGCCTGCACACTGGCTCTGGACTGAGACTTCATCTCTATTGTGGTGAGCTCGTGTCACTGTTACTTTTCAAGAGGTTTGGATACATAACCTTACATATTAAACTTTAAAAGTTACATTTGAATCAAATTTAAATGCAATGTCATTTATTTTAACTGAATTTGACTGTTTTAACTTGATTTAAATTAAACATTTTAAGTTGCATTTAAATGTAATTTTGAATTGAACTTTCAATGTAATATAATCTTTCATTTACCTAACTTTGAATTTAATTTAATGATTTAATTTGATTTGAATTTAATCTTTAATTGTAATGCATTTTTTATTTGGATTTAGCATTAAATTGAACTTTTGATTTAATATAAATTGATTTATATTTATATTTTAACTTTTAATTTGATTTAAGTTTAATTTCACTTTTTTTTACTTGGTGTAATTTTTTTTATCTTTAATTTGATCATGTTGAATCTACCTTTTAATGTTATATAATGAATCTTTTAATTTTAATTTGATTTAAATTCAAACTTTAATTGTATTTAATCTTTATTTGGATTTAGCATTAAATTGAACTTTTGATGTAATTTAATATAAATTGATTTATATTTATATTTTAACTTTTAATTTGATTTAATTTGGTTTTATTTAACATTTTTTTAATTTTAGTATAATTTAATCTATAATTTGATTTAAATGTTACAGTCAGTTTAACTTAAAGCAAATGAACTATATGTAAATCAAATAAAATAGATTTTAAACTTAATGCAGTTTAATACTCACATTTCTGAAAACATCTTAATGACATTACTAGTATTGGTATGAACTGCTGAAATGTTGCTATCGTGACAGTCCTGTGTTATTCTATGACTTGTAAACCAGAGGACCATGAGTCTATTAACTAATAGTTTTCCATTTAGTTTTTTCCAAGCTTTTTGTGGCCCGTGGGTAAGAACGTATCATACTTGTCAGAACGCAGAGCTTGTGAATACCTCCTGCTCTTGAGTCACGATTGTAATATCTTGTTCTGTTTCTATGACAGCCAAACATATCATACATAACATGTTGAGATGTTGAGCTGCTTCACATAACTCCCATCATAAAGCTATAAATACCAAATAATATTGAAAACTGACGGTAATTAGCCACCACTGGAATGCACAATTGTATTGATCCATTCAGTGAAATTTTCTAATAACTGCCTGTCCTTTATTCAGACTGAGCTCATGTCTTGTATTGTTCGTCTCCACCCGGTATCTTTTGCGTACTTTTCTTCTCGTCGTGAGGTGTTGTTTGGTGTTTCTTCATCAGCAATGGGATGGAAGGTATCAATGTTGACTCCACTGAATGTGATAAGAATGTGAGGAATGTTTTATTCTGGCGTGTGTTAACCAGAATGGGGAGGAGTTGTGTTGCTGTCCGGACTGGGTGTGTGCTGGGCAGGTGCGACACTGTTAAGATCACACATGGGAGTGGATCATGGGAGAAAAAGCATAGTATGTTCTGTAGGCATGGCGTGTGCAGCAACACTGTAGGCTCAGTGTACTGATTTATGACTGTCGGCTCATACTTTGAATCCTTTTGATTGTAATCCTGAAGCGTTATTTAAACTCCGAACACACCCTGGTTACTTTATTTGTGGCGAAGACAGTTAAAGACATTAGCCGTGCCAAGGTCATGAACTGAAATGCGGTGCACCTTAAGTTGGATAGATTTAGATAAAAGCATCTGATACTCCTTTTGAACCATTTCACTGTTTTTGATACTAATTTTTAACTTCCTTAGCAAGAGTTAATGTTACTGATCCCTCCTTTATGTTAAATGCTAGTAAATAATGGTTTGTAGTCATCTAATAATTCTCAAGTAAACGTTGCTTCGTATTTTTTCCAGTAATAATTATAATAAAAAAAACAAAGAAATTACAAACAACAGAACAATTCATGCAATATGAGCAAAAACATGAATTGAAAAAAAATTGCTCTGCAAAATAAAACTTTTATTGACATGGTCTTAATTTCCCATTGCATGATTGTCAAGTGTATAAAATAAAGTAAATATGAAATGACGTCATATTGCTCAGGTTCTCCCACAACCGCTGACGCACTGTTCCGTATTACCCAACTATATACTTAGATTTATTATATGTTAGTGACTTAATATATCTTACATCTACCCACATTCCCTTGCATAATTTGTCAATAGCACTGTACATACAAAATACTGTTTAATGTCACTTGTCTATTGTGTATAGTTTTTACATATTTATTCGTACTTGCTTATTTTTTTTTTTTTTTTTTGCTACTGTATCTGTGTCTTGTCAACCTGTCTGTATACTGGAAGCTTCTGTCACCAAGAACAATTCCTTGGCAATAAAGATTCTTGTACACGGTGTCATTTTCTCCACGCTCGAGCAGCTGTAATGACAACAATGTCTCTCAAGCAATGCTGCTGTTTTGTAGTTGGATGTAAAAGTAAACATAAGGCCGTTTTCACACCACAAGTGTAAGTGGTGTTTGAGCAGTGCATATCTTTTAACGAATGAGCGCATTCACACCGGGAGCAGCGTCACTGAGTATACAAAAAACAGAAGAGAGGGGCGGGGTGAGCAGTAGCTCATTATCATTTAAAGACACATGCACCGAAACGGCTCACTGTGCTCAGTTGTTTTTGATGAAGTAAAAAGTTGTTTTACACAACCTTTGAGGAATGTTTTGGGAATTCGATTTCCCCTATAATGTTCATTAAATTGTAGACCACTCACTAAAGGCTTCAAGTTAAATTTAAATTTTTTGTATTATTCTTGTCTATATTTTCAGTATTACTAGAATAAGAAACTGTCCACTTCCTGAGATGTTTGAGTGTATTTATTTATAATTAGAACGGTTGGAATTAATTTAAATCCAAAATGCTCAAATAAAAACGGCTATAAAAGTTAGTCAATTGTGAACATGGGTGAAATGAAAGTGTGTGCGTAATATCTGATTCCTCTGTATTTCAGGAAGACTGAGCTGTGGAAACATCCTGGCTATTTTAGAGCTGTTGGATGACGTTGAAGAGTGTGTGTGTGTGTGTGTGAGTGTTCAATATGCTAATATTCCAGCCACATCTGCAGTTTTGATCATGTCCTGTAGAAATCTTCATTCACATCTTCCACCAGTTTTGTTTAGATGCAATGCAAAAAAAACAAAAACAATGCCTGTCAAATGATGGCAAAGTTTGGGAATATAGCGTTGCACAGGCGCACAAACACCCACTGAATACATTTGCTTCATTCAAAACTGTTTTATATCTGCTTCTGATATAATAACTTCCCACATATCTGAATACTGGAATTGGCGTCTTCTCCCATTACTTTTGGAGAACAACTTTTTAGTACATGATGAGTCATTCAAGGTGTTTTCTATGTGGAAATAAAATAATTATTCAACCTTATTAAAGGTTTCACAATTATTCCAGAGACTAACCTCAGGGTAAAATTGCGCACAGTACATTTGCTTTGGCTAAACTCAACTCAACACTAACTAAACCTGTTTGTTTAAACAGGATGATCATACTGTGTTTTGATATTAGAGAGCTTTTTGATAATAACACGAGAAACCCTTGCAAAATAGGAGACAATCCTTAAGTTTGAACCTGGAATGCTTTCTGATTTCTATATGCCATGGAGAAGTTTGAGTGGTTGCAGGAACAGTGATTGCAGCACAACCAGATGTCCTGACATTTCTCAAAGTACTGGATGTGATGCTTATAGTGAATATCTAGGGTTCATTTCAGTTTCAGTATCCTCATTTGCATGCTATTTCAGTCAGAGAGCTTCCTGGCTGATCTTACTGTCTGGTCACACAGTTTTTACTCTGAAGGAAGCAGAATTATTTTCTGCATTATTTTCATGACAGTTATGCAAAATGAGCAGCATTTTTGCATCCGGTTTTCTCAGTTATGGAACGCAATGCAAAAATTAAAATATATTAGTGTTGTCAAAAGTACCGACCGTCAGTACTGTAATTTTAAAAAGTCAATTTCCCGTTAAAATTTGGGCACTGTTGAGCGGATTCTTAAACACCACTGATTGGCCAGCCATTGTGTTCACTCGCTGAACAGATATGACCGTGATTGGCTCTCCATGCTCTTCACAAGCGATCACACAGATGCACACCTGAAGTGAGAGTGTTTGAAAGCCTCGTCTATCAGTGGATCCCTAATATATCTGCACATAGAAAGATCCACTGGATTTACAAAATGTGTTTCAGCTTTGCATCAACTACTGATGAACACATACATTTTTATATGAATCATCACTCAGTAGGTTACATAACTATGTTTCAATGTCTATGAAAGGCATTACAATTTTCATGTAATCTACCCAGAGAGAGCAAATCTCAACTGCTTGTTTAAATCATCACAAAATAAAGAAAGCTTTAATTTGCTAAATGCAATGGTTCGCTGTGAAAATATAAAGTATAAACAACACAAACATTGTGATTTTTCCCGTAAAGTTGCATTTTCACAAAGTGTATTGTGAACGGTGCAGTACAAAAATGTTTTACTTGATGATGGTTTGATTCATGGTTCAATGGGATTCGATTCAAGCAATTTTGCAAAACTTGAAATGATTCAGTACACAATTTGATTCAAATTTGAATGATTGTTTTATTCATTACACCGTTGGATTTAAATCAATTAACTGATTCAATACAGTATTCCAATTAGGATTACTTAGATTCCTCCATCCTGTATATCTTCTGTAGCCTTAATTATTCTGGATGTGAAATTCAAGATGCTAAAACATATTATTAGTACTAAAATAGGCTTAATTTTTTTTTAAAATAAGTAAACGAAGACTTAATGGGTTTAGTGAGTTTGTACTGTTTCGCTCTCCTCAAACTAACTTTGTAGTGATGGGTGCTAAAACCTTATGTTTGGCACGTCAGGCTTCACTGGCTCAGAAATCCTTTGACCTTCTCAAGTTTAAACTGAGTGCCAATGTACCATACAAAAAAGACAGCTTTATGCATTCTCTCTTTCACAGACACCAACACCCATTCACTTGGACGTGAAACTGCTGTAACTACGCAAATGTTTTTTGACAGTCTCTCAGCCCTGGCCAATTCCTGCCCAGAGTATTTTGGGTATGTGAGTGTAAAAGGTCATTTTCCTCATGATGTAGCTCACAATACAAACCTAGAGGCATTGCTTTATTGTAGGGTTGATTTTGATTTGGGATGCACTAAAATAACCATTGCAATTTAAGTCAAAATGCCATTAAACTGTACTAAGAAAGACATAATGGGTTGAAAATATAAGCAGAAACCGATCTAAAAACAGAAACATAGACCTTGAAAAGACATTCATTTCTTGTTCTCACCATTGTGTTACAAATATTCTTGAATATTCTGACATACTACCTCAAAATGGTGAAAGCTAAATATTTTCATATAAATTTGAACTTTGTTTACATATTTCCATACATATCTACATATTTTTATTGACTTTCTGCATTAACTGAATCAATTTATTCAGACACTTTTGTAAATTGCATTTAGTTTAGACTAGTGTTTAGGATTTGTCTGAATAACTTAATGTTTTCATGAGCGTTTTTAAACTGAGGAAGATAAATCATAATATTCAATTTATTCAGAATCATGCAGCTCTAGTTTCAGTTTTCATTTAAAATTCTGTATTTCAGTGCATCACTGATACAACACTTTTCTAAAGCCGTGACTCATTCACATCAACACCACGCGTTCAGATCCTGGATTACTGGCTTTTCATCAGAAACTAGTTGACCAAATAGTTTACATGCCATTTTTACAGTTCTGAGGTAGAACGCTATCACTGTGAGTTGTCTGTGAAAAAATGCAAGGTGAGGGAAAGTTGGCCAGTTTGAACCAGTAAAACTAGTCCCTGTCAGCCCTAACCTGTGAGCTGTCATGGACTGATGCTGACTGGAACAAAAAGTTAATAGCTATAGGTCATGCGTGTTGTTAGGAAACATTTGTGCCGAGCAGACAGTTTTCTTTCATTTTGTTAATAAGGACAGCAAGAGGATCAATTTATCCAATGTTTCTATGCAGTTAGCACAGCTACTATATATCTAAATGTGTATAACCAGTTAATGGGTTTGCCAGTTTTCCGTTCTGCCATCTCCTTTAGTTTCCTCTTGCTGAAGGAAAAGGAACTCACGCTAATGGTCTTTTGGCAAACGCCAACAAATGTCAATATGGACCCCTAAACCTTCCTTTTATTTTTGAGATGCAAATACTTTCACTTTCCCAGTCAGCCGAACAATGTCTATTTTTATCTTGCAGAGCTACAGTACCCTCCCTGCCTTTCCTTCCCTTAATTATAAAAAAAAAAAATCACTGAAAAAGGTTCAAAACCAGGTCCAAACTCTTGATCGTTTGTTGTGGATTAGGCAAGTGCCAAAATCCTCTCCTGTTAAGAAATTAAAATACGTGGGTAACACTTTATAATAACATTAATTGATAAATGATTAATTTTATATAATGCTTAACAGATCATTAGTTAATATAATCAAATAGTCAGACATGAGAATAAGGTGCTTGGTAATGTTTACTAATAAACATATTAAATATTCCCCGACGATTAACAGATCATTATTTCATGTCAGTTAAAGTGCTTACATTAAGCTTGACATTAATTCACATGATCATGCACATATTGTGTGAGGTTAGGGACAGGTTTGCTGCTCTGGGTATGTTTATGTGTTGATTTAAGGGGTCTGAAGTGTACACTTACAGTTTGATTATTATAAGTCAGTATTTCCCAATCCTAGTCCTGGAGAACCGCCAACACTGAACATTTTGGATGTCTCTCTAATCAAACACACAAGATTCAACTCCTCAGTTCATTAGTAAAAACTCTAGTAAAGGTAATTGCACAGTAAGTCCAACATTTTTGCATGTTAAAAAATAAAGGTGACCTCACGTTATGTCAATCACGTTTATACACTGCCTCTGAAAAAGAATAAAATTCAGATCTGTTTTTTTTTTATTATAATTATTATTATTTTTTTTTGCATCTGAAGCAGAATGGCGAATAGTTATTGTGAAGTATTACCAGTCATTCTAATACGCTGATTTGCCACTCAAGAAACATTCATTTTCAGTATTTACATTCACAGTAGTATTATATCAGTATTAAAAACTGTTGTGCTGCCAAATTTGTTAGTTGAAATTTATTTACGTAAAATAGAAATCTTTTGATAACATTAGAATTGTCTTTGTCACTTTTTTATAAAAATTAATACGTGTTTTCTGAATAAAATTCTTTTTTTTTTTTTAAAACACAAATTTCTTCTTTGATCATTTATTGAATAGTTATAGAAAATAACAAAATTGTTTTGTGATAAGCTTTATTTAACGCATGACTGAAATCAGTAGTTTTTGTTTGGGAATCTGATTAGTTAATACAGTGTTCAAACTGTCCTAAAACACATAACAGTAATGGCTATGATATCCCATTGTCAGGGGCCATGTGTTGCAGCAGGATGGCACCTAATGGATTTGGTTTTATCAAGTAAAATATGGAACGGCATCGATGCACTTTTCTTACGGCTTAATTACTATATTCAAATCAAGAATTTCTCTTCTACAATCAGAGCAGAAAAGTTCAGTGATTCTTTGTGAATCTAGTAAGGTTCTGTTGTGCTCAGCCGATGCTAATAAAAGCAGCCAGGACTCCTCACTAGCATGTTGGATTAATTGAGGTTCTGAGGGGAGGGAAATGTGGCTGCCGCCTCCTATGTGATTACATAAAAACTCAACGACTCTAGTCTCTAGAGCCCACTGTAATTAAGAGAGATCCTCCCGAACAGAGACATCGTTAAGGCTGCTAATTGCCTGGAGAGCTAATGATGGGGTAGATTTGCATTCCCTCCGACCAAACTCTCCAAGAATGCAGTGACATCCATAGCCTCAACTGGGTCACGCTGGGTAGGGGAGACAAACGGGTGTGCGGGTTTGTTTGTCCCGTGTATGGAGCCAATTTCAGGCTTTCACACACGTTCTCCTGTTGATATTAATTCAGGACAGCGTGACACAGACGCTGACCCATCTACAGTGTTTACATGGCCAGATTCTCTAAATTCTTTCTTTAATTACATCATTATCAGGGCTGTATGAGTCATACGGTCTTTTCAAAACACAGTTGGTATACTGTAGATGTACAATAAGTCTGGGTGGTATGACACTATATGCTGTGTGAATGGTAGAGATCATAGTCAAATGTTTGTATTTCAGTAGATTTATGTTATTATTAGTCCTGGATGAGTCCTTTACATGTGAGAGTGAGTAAGAAAGAAACAGAGGTGTGCTTGAAATGTTTTAGAAAGTTATATTTTTCTACTGATAAGATGTTTTCATTGCTGATATTAAATTCTCATTCTAGCGCGAGTTTAAGCACTCTCATTTAACATTTTGTGTTAAGTTTGTGTAGTGTATGACTGAAAATAGTTCTGATAATTTAAGAGTTTGGTGGATCGGCTCTTGAATGACTGAATTTTTTTGATGTATACATTGACTTTATTTTTGTCATTGTTGCGTAAGAGACTATCAGAAGGTCATTGCATTGAGACTATCAAAGGTCAAATCAGGGTAAGCAAGCAGACCGACAGGGAGAGATAAAGGCTGGAAACCTAATTTCAGTATCGGAGGGAAAACAAACTGTCCACACCTGAGAACAGTAGTTTTACAGTGCATTTCCAATCTGAGATATTTACAGTAGCTATAAAACATCACAGATCATGTGCTGACTGACATCAAAGGCATTTTCAGACGACACTTCATGCTGACAGCAAATAGTGTTCATTTTTGAAGCTTTCCATCAAAGAGTCCAGGCATGTTTAGCTGCCAGTTAAGTAGTTCATCATCACCTTGGTGAGATCTTTTACAAGGCTGCTGCAAGCCAGTGCTTAAAGGGATAAAGATACATTTAAGCCACATTTGCACCCACATATCCTCCTGTATCAGGCAGCAGATCACGGTCTGCACTCCCACTGATAGTCGTAGTGTTGCTGCTCATTTGCATCCCCAGTTGAATAATGTACCAGTTCCTCTTTAAAGGTGTGTGTGTGTGTGTGTGTGTGTGAATTCAAAGAATTTAAAGTAGTTTTGACCTATGTCTGGTACATGGCTAATTTCTTCCCCAGTTTTCTTTAAGTAGATTTAAGGAACATTATTTCACAGACAGACTCAAAGTTAACTTGTATTCATATTTTAATTTTTTAAAGCTTTTATTTATTTACAGTGACCGAGTGAGCAAAAGGGAAATGATTGTGGACTTGGTGGCTGGTATTACTTATTGCTATAAGGCTGCACGTGAGTAGATGACTGTTGCTATCAGTCAAATATTCTGACGAATAGTGCTCGGAGCTGACTCAGAGCTGGTTCCACCCTTTAGGTGGGTTGAAGCACATTGCTTCATGAATGTGTACAAATCAGGCTTCAGGGTCGAAGTAAACAGAACTTTCCCATAAGCCTAATGCAACACTTGTTCCCTTATCTCAGGGAGTGTTTTTTTTATTTGTTTTTTTTTTGCTATTAATTGTGAATGTTGTAATGATTTAATTAACTTTTATTTGGGCACTTTAAAGGCAAGCGTACACGGTGCGAGTTTTTTTTTTTTTTTTTCTGTCGTACAAGTTTTTTTTTGTTTTTTTTTTAATCGTGTAGAAATCGTATATGGTTGCGGCTCGTATTATGTGCAGGGAATTACGAGTCGGGCAGTCGAAATGCTATCTGAAGTTGACCAATCATGAACTAGGAAAACCACAGAAGAAGAAAGATGAAGATGGCAGCGCCACGGCGAATGTGGACTTTTGACCAGGAGGAAAAACTCACTGTAACTCTAATAACTCTAGTAAACTCTATAAACTCTGACAGGAACATCGAGCGCTGTATGAGGTTTTTAGCAGCGTGCACCATGCTTTTTAATTCTCACTCTCACTCTCTCTATCTCTCTCACACACACACAAACCCGCGCATATGTAATTTACGGGGACTCTGCATAGAAGTAACGGTTTTCTATACTGTACAAACTGTATATTCTATCCCCATACACTACCTCTATCCATCACGGAAAAATGCATTTTTAAAATTTCAATTAATCACTGTTTATTTTTTTTAAGCCATTTAGTTTGCGAGGGCACAGGAAGTGTCCTCATAAACCATGTTTATGTTGTAATATGTCATTATAGATATTTGTGTCCTCATAAACCATATACAAGAACACACAAACACACACACACACACACACACACACACAGGGTGACCAGACGTCTCGGTTTCCTGTTGCAGAAAAAGAACCTGTATGTGTAGGAAACGGTCACGGGTCGCATCAATAATTTTTATGCAGTTATCAGAGGGAGAGCAGTTATATTAGGTGTGTTCAACTTGAAGCAGCGCTGCATAGAATGATCGCTGTATGACATCAAAGTACCGTGAGAGCGATTCGAATGCATTGGATATGTGTGCTCTCTTATCACTCTCATGGTACTTTGATGTCATACAGTGATCCTTCTGTGCAGCGCTGCTTCAAGTCGAATGCACCTATCAACTTTGTGCGACTGCATCAGAAATTGACTGGTCGTAAAATCGTATCGTATATCCCCTCGTCCGTACGATTTTCAGATAAACTCACTGGTGACGTGTGCGTGGACATACGATCTTCCGACCATCCGAATTCGCACCCTGTACGCCCGCATTTTTGAGTTTCTGATCACAATGATGGCACATTTTTTTTCAAAAATATAACCCTTTTAACCAAAATATTAAACTGGTGTTTTTTTTAAGAATCTCAAACTGACTGTAAAGTTGCTTCTCGCTTTTTTTATGGGTGCTACAGCTTTAAAACACACTCCAGGACTGTCAGTCATGTGGCACCTGTCTATGATTCCTGATTGCTACAGTGTCTGGGTGTCAGTGGATTTGAGCTGCAGTTATGTGGAATAGGATGAAAGGTTTTCTGAAGACCAGGTGAAAGCAGTTTACCTTTCAACAGCAGCCAGTGGCTCTGAGATTTGGAAACTATGAAACACATCTGTGGCATTTCAGCTTGATGTCGAATTAAACTTGACCAATGCTCTCTTCACCTGGGGGGTTTCCATCTTTTTTGCCCCTCTTCTCACACTCCTTTTTTTTTCCTCCCACAGCACTGAGAGCATTGGGCAGCAGCCTGTAGTCACATGATGCCTTTTACAGTGAACCTGATTGGCCCGTCCCCCTGGGGATTCAGAATTTCTGGAGGGCGAGACTTCAAGAAGCCCATAACAGTTTCCAAGGTAATTTTCATCTCTGTTGACCAATCTAGAACATGCTTCACATCCTTGTTTTGTTTTGGGTTTTTTGCGTCAGTGATTAAAGCAATGATGCCTCATACCTAAACGCTTGATGTCTTTCTTCTCACATTAATCACTGTTGTCTACCTGTTTTGCCCTCTGTCACCTTGACTACTTCAACCAAACAAGACCCGTATAATTAGAGGAAGTTCCTGGTCATTGTGTTGCATTGCAAATGGTCAAGCTATTGTGTTTTTTTTTTTTTTTTAACTACTATTTTTTCCGTACAGGTATTCTCCATTCTCTTTTCAGAATAATAGAAAATATGCTGAACTTATGCAAGGGTGTGCAAGAGTTAGATTTAGGCCAAGCATGAATCATTGGGTTCCCCTTGGAATAAAAAAAAAAAAAAAAAAAAATATATATATATATATATATAATATAAAAACAATGTATCTACAGTAACAAGAAACAAAAACTCAGATGCATCCAAATGATTATTGTAAAATCGAGCATCGCGTTAGTTAAGTCAGGCCACGTTAGTCACGCTTGCATCAGCTGACCATCAGCTGTTCCTGACGTGTACCAATCCAGTCTTGACACCTATCACCTGTGGTCTATTTAAATTCCCATTATTCAGTGTCTCTCAATCACATTGCTGCTTGCAATTAACTCCCTCCTCCAACCACAACTCCACCAACTGAACCTGTAATCCGATCTAACTTTGTTCCTTCTTACAGTCTCTTCATTGGAAGCAGTCTCTATCACATTTTGTTTACAACTCATGTAATTGTGAATTGTAATTAGGTATGATTATAATTGTTCTGTTCTGTACCCCAGTGGGGTTTGTCTTGCTGCTCTCCCCGCTCTGTCCAAGCATGGCTGCATGGACAGGTGTGTGGAGTGTTGCCCAGAACATAACCATACCGCCAACACTAACTGTATGCAATTATAATTCTAATAAATATACTTGACGGAAGTGGTCCTGATTGAACCATTTTTAATTAGGGTTGGGTATCGATTGGGTTTGATATGATACCGGTGCCATTTCGATACTCTTAAAACTGTACCAGTGCCTAAACGTTGCCTGAACCAATACTTCTATAAAAATAAATAAATAAAAAAAAGCCAAAAAAGGATAACATTAAAGAACATAGAATTTAAAGATTTAAAATAAATACGTAGCATTCACACGCTCCTTGGATGCTCTCATTTCCCTAGCTTCCCTTACTCTAAAGGCGGGTGTACATGGTGCGATTTTTGCTGTTGTATGAGTTTGCATGCAATTTTATTTTATTTTTTTCCTCCAATCGCGTGGAAATCGCGTATGCTCGTACAGTATGGTCGCGACTCATATCATTTGCTATGAATTACAAGCCAAGCAAAGTGGCTTACGAGCACTTCCCGAACTCCCGATCATTTTCAAACATGTCTAAAAAGTTCGTGAGCTATCGGTTTGAATTCATGACATGTGTGCTGTTGAACGAGCCGATTTGTTGATTTATCTGAAGTTGACCAATCACGAACTAGGAAAACCACAGAAGAAGAAAGACGAAGACGGCAGCGCCATGGTGAATGTGGACTATTGACCAGGAGGATAAACTCGCTGGAGTCTGAGAGGAACAGCGAGCGCTGTATGATGTTTCTAGCAACGTGTTCCAATGCCTTTTTAGTTCTCTCGCTCTCTCTCACACACGCATATGTAGTTTACAGGGACTCTCCAGAAACGTAACGGTATTCTATATCCCCATACACTACCTCAATCCATCATGGAAAATCAATGTTTAAAATTTCTATAAACCATATACAAGAACACACACACACACACACACACACAGGGTGACCAAACTTCCCGGTTTCCTATTGCTGAAAAATAACCTGTACGTGTAGGAAACAGTCACGGCTTATATCAATATTTTATATGCAGTTATGAGAGAGAAGGAGAGCAGTTATATTAGGTGCATTCCATTTGAAGCAGTGCTGCATGGAATGATCACCTGTATGACATCAAAGTACCGAGAGCGATTCGAATGCATTGGATATGTGTGCTCTAGTTTTAGAATTTTTATCAAAGATAAAGAAGAAAACAATTTTTTCATGAAAATAGTTGAGGTAGGTGGCATGACCTTAAACTATAAACAAAAAAACTAAAATGTTGGGTTCACACTTATTTAACATGAATCTGGTCTCTCTGAACAGGTTAATCGGTTGGCTTTTTTGAGTTCAGTCTTTCAACACTCAGGCATTCGTGAAAGAATCTGTTGTACTTCTGCCACCTAGTCTGGAACCCATTTATTTTTGTTTTTCATGGGCTTTGGGACAATTTTCAAACTGAACCAAAACAGTTCCTCTCAAATAAAATAGTTCATTTCATGAAAACGAATTCCATGTTGTGATCCAGAAATACACCACAGTGTTTCTAATTAAAGGCATCTAATTGAACCTTCCCTTTCAGATCCTGGTCATGTCTGCATTATAACCCAGAATTCCACTGAATTTAAACCTAAACCACTTTAAAACACTGAGACTTTAAAATTTATGGCACTCATTATCCTTCTCGTTTCCCATTACCACACTGATTTAAATGCCCTATATTAAGGGATAGTTCAGCAGAAAATGAGAATCATTATTTACTCATCCTCATGTTGTTCCAAACCTGTAAGACTTTCATTTAGATTTGATACACAGTTGAAGATTATCTTTATGAAACCTAAGAGAGATTACTGTCCCTACGTTGAAATTCAATGCAGTCAAAACCTTTATGCTTCACTGTCTAGGTCTAGTGTCCTCAACAACCAATATGTGAAGAAAATGAGAGCTTAATAGTGTCCATGCGGTGCAGGAGACCTTTGGCATTGAGAGGGGTTGTAAAAAACACAGAATAGAACAGCACGGGGTGTTTTTTTAAGAGGGCTCCAAAGGGCCTCATGGAGAGACAGGTCAAAGTGTAGTAGCAGAAGTTTGGCATGGGCACAAATCTTATGCTCCCCTCTTGTTATTGCCTTTGTTTGTCTTGCCTTTCTGACTGATCCTTCAAACCTTTCACGTACATAGTTTGACACTGTTTGAAACACTTTGAAACTGTCTCCCCAAAATATTCCTATAAAAATTGATTCAACCGAGTTACTGCATAATTCAAATTCTGGAGTGAAGTACGAGGGTACGCGCTCGTAGCATGGTCACGCTCCATGTGAAGTGAGGCATACTCTGATTACATGAGACATGCTCCATTGTGTGTCTCTGTAGCAACAGTTAATTGGCACTCGAGCAGGTCCTCATACATGGCACCTCTGCCCCTCTGCTTTAAGCTAACATCAACAACAAAAGCTGACTGGCACTCTGCAGGGCCTCTTTTTTTGGGTGTTTTGATTCAAGCTGAGGTGTTGCTTTCCTCTTCTACTAATGAGGTTGTGGTCTTATTAACTACGGAGTCTTGAGGGGATTCTAAGCTTTGCTCAATTAACAGCAACACTTGTCTTGTTGTTTTTAAGATTTCTGCCAACTTTAACACCACTATAAGTAAGCCATTGGTTGGTAGATGCTGTAAAAGTTAAAGGTCTGTGAAACATTGCTCTGTTTGACACAGCAACATTGACTCAACCAGTGGTGTGAGTTTGACAAGAAAGTGTTCAGAAAACCTATTTAGAAACGGTCATATTTTTTTTGCCAATTAAATTTGCACACTGTAAAACTCAAAAAATCACCAAAAATTCAATAAATCTTATCTACACTAAGAAGGTACAAAACGAGCAAAAAGTAGATTAAGCGCAAAACAAAAATGTATAAATAAAAAATAAAAAACCCAATTACCCCAATTTATTGGTTTTCTTATTAGGCCAAATACTTTGACTCTACAGTATAGTATGAACCGTTATTGTAAGTGGCTGAGTTCTGATTTGTTGAATTTATTTTATTTTTTTGCAAAAAGGTGAATGCTGGCAGTAAGGCAGAGACAGCCTGTCTTCAGCCTGGCGACATCATCGTGGAGATTAATGGACTCAATACTGGCGATATGCTGAATGTAGAGGCACAAAACAAAATCAAGAGCTGCACAACACAGCTGCAACTTCTCGTTGAAAGGTGAGGGTGCCTCTTTTATTTATATACATTGTTTTTCTTTCAGAGATGGACACAAGTGCATTAGTACTGATCTAAAATGAAAGTGGCCATATTTGCAACACCTTCAGGCAGCCATATTTGCAAAACCATTTTCTATCTACTTGTGGTGAAATAATGAAATCCCTTTTTGACAAACTCACATTTCAAACTAACAATAATATCTGACATGCACTTTCCAATAAATATGGTTTATTGTGCTGAAATACAGTAAAAAAAAAAATGTGGTTAAGTCATAGCGCATGTGCATTCCAAAGTGCACGTCTCAAGACACTTGACTGTTTCTTTGGCATCCAGAGCTTTGAACGGCAGCTGCGGTGACTCAATGACTCTATCAATTGACAGTTCTTTAGATATTTAGAAGGTGGACTTCTCCCATCATATTATTTCACTTTCTCCAATCCGTAGTAATATGAGTGAATTGTCTTGATATATAAGCCTATAGTCTTTGTTGAAATTCGGTAATGGCTAAATATGTTCAAAGGAGTTAAAGTTTTATTCCACGTGGTTGTGCTGCCATGTGAATGAAAGAACTTTTCATAAACACTTTCTAAAAGGCATTGAGGTCCAATGAACCCAAAACCGGTGTGAATGAATAAAGTACAAAACCATGTTTACATAATGAACAATAGTTTTGCAACCAAATGTTACATGGCTATAATGGAAACTTGTCGAATGAGAGAGGCTCATGATCCCAGTGCCGTTTCAGTTTCGCTTTAAATTCATTTTTAGCTTGACTTGACTTCCTCTAGCCTAATTTGTTTTATTTTATATTTTAGTATCTAATATAGTTTAAGATCAATTTCTCTGTCATACAATTACTTCCTCTTTCTGCCCGGGTTACTTTTTCTCCGTGTCAACTCTAGGGTCAAAGATTCTTCAAATGACAGTTGTTTTCAGTCGATACATTTTATCAATGTACAATCATTCGTACGATTAGATTGACGGCATATGAATGTTTCAAGAATCACACATGAAACGTCTTAAGTTGACTTAAGTGCACAGATCTGCGCTCATTTCTACATTAGATGAGGCCCACAGTTCTGGCCAGAAACTGTACCTTTGCTCTCTCACAGACGTGCACTTTGAGCTCTGTGTCCATTTGAGTACATTTTTCCCTTCTGACCTCATTTCTCTGACCAGGCCAGAAACAACACTGGGTACACAATGGCACTCTATTTGTGTGTGTGTGTGTGTGTTTGTGTGTACTGGAGGAAGAGGGTGTGTGCCTGCCCTCTTCAAAGTTCATAAGTATCCTGTTATCTACTTGACCCTTTAGTTTTCAGGACAATCAATCTACAAATAGAAGTGCCTACAGTTATGTACATGTAGTAGAGGAGGGAAGTTGGCTTGTGTGTAATTCAGTTTGAAGAATTGGAAGAATTATTGGCATGAACGAGAGTTTCCTTAAGCTGTTTTGTAAAGTGTTTCCACTTTTAGTGATTTGAAAATATGGCTGGAATGCCGCAGTACATGTGGTGCATTAAGACACTCTGATGCAACATCTGAAGAATTCAAGTGTAAAGTCACAAGACGAGAAGTCACTCTGGAAGTCATGTTGTAATGCAGAAGTCGTTGCAGTGAATTTTGCCAGGAATGTATTCATTTTGCTTTTAAAACAGCATTTCCTCAAGTTTTTTGAGTGAGGTATTGAGTATCGACCAGAGTGAAAGCAATTTGGGGCAGGATTTTTATTCTCTGGTTTGATCTTATCTAGCAACTCAACAGTTGCTTTGACAGATCTCTAGGGCTAGCGTCACTTTGTATATTTCTGTAGTGTAGATGTGCATCAACAAGCAAAAAGTCTGCCATGTTATTTTTAACACATTATGTCTGTGATGCAAGTTTCAGAAAACCTGTTCGAAAACAATCTTCATCAGAAATAACACACGCTTTGAAACACTTAAGTGATGAAAATCTACTTTTTTTCTTCTCCCCAACACAAGTTGTAATCCATAATGCCATCCCAAACAAAACTGGGTGGGTTCTAGAACCTAAATCATGTCAGTACTTGTGCAAAAAGCATCAAGTGTTTCAAAGCAACTGCTAATTTATGCCTATTCTGCTAGAGCTCTGTGAACACGCAACCTGTTCTCATTTTAATTGTCTGTTTAATTGCCCATCCAATTAGAAAAATAAGGAGCCAGAAGTCAAAGGGTGTATTCTGTGGAAGTTGCCTCTTGAATTTGTTTTTATTTTTGTGTGTATATTATATGTGCACCAATGAATTTGGCTCAGACGTTTGTAACCGCTGACTCTATCCCCTTCCAAAAAGCATAATTTCAGTCATAGGCAGTGGTAGGAGGATGCTTTGCTTAAGCGTCGCAGTAAAACAGCTCATTAACAGCAGTGAAAGAGCTTATTTGGAAAGACCATCCAATTCTCAGACCTCCATCAAACTCACTGACTGTTTAAAGTGCTCTTAATGAAGTGTGTGTTTCAAAGGTCTACGATGAATTTAGTTTGAAGCAGAAATGGTTCAACAAATAAACCAGATCACATTAATGGCAAGAGTGAATCCATTTCCTTAATTGGTGAGCTTTTTCTTTTCCTATACAAATGAAAGCCTACAGGCACAGTGGGTGTTTATATAACCCAATATTCAAGAAATAAAATGATAATAGTTTCCCGAAGAGATCTTGGCACACTGAGGAATAAGGAAAGCTAGTCTGACTGAAGTATCGTGAAGACGTCGAGTACCGGCTCTGAATCAGGCCCTTGTGTGGCATTCCTTCCTCATGAAGCTATAAAGAGCTTTCTGTACCAAACATATGCCAGGGATTAATTTTAAGATAAATAAACGTTTTCAGACATGTGGCGCTTCCTGGTCAGGGGTTCTGCTGATGTCTTTAAACAAGACCGTGTTGTCTTTTCTCTGCCAGATTTCATCGATTTACATTAACGCTCGGTCAGCCTTCTGCATTTTGTTCAATGTATTGCTGTCCGCAGTTCCAACAGAGGAAATAAATGGCAGTATTGAGGGGATTCCAGTCTGCTTGGGTCAGACTGTCAGATTTACTTTTGAGTTTCATAATAATTTGAGGAATTATTTTCTTTTAGTTTATCCAGCTCCCTTATCTAATCAACATACTGTATCTGACGTCTAAAACCTGCTTGTGTCCACTGTTTTATGCCAGATGTATCCAGAAACGAACTTATAAAGCCATGCTCAAAGAAAGCGACCCAAATAAACTGCAGTTTTGAGGAAGTTTTTAATAATGCATTTTAGTTTGCTAAAATGCATTGTAAAATAAAATCCCTTGAAATTATGTTTGTCTCTTTCCACACAGACCTGCTCCTCCCACTCCTGGTCAGACCAATGGAATCACAGAGCAACTGGTTGGCCGCTTCCAGGTCAGTAAAACCAAAAAAGCAAGTATTATAGGAAAAGTTCATCCAAAAATGAAAATTGTCATTGACTCACCCTCATTTCATTCCAAAATGACTTAACATCTGTGGAAAAAAACCCTTTTTTTTGGGTCCATATAGTGGAAGTGCAGAGAAAAAGTTATGTTATGCAGGTTTAAAATTGTACAAAGGTGAATGATGACAAAATCATTTACTTTTTTTTGGGGGGGGGGGGGGGGTTAACTGTCCCTTTTAACAGCAGATGTTTGGTAAATGAAAAGAGACCGTGCTTATGATCAGTAGCTGAAACAATTATATTAAAAATAAAATATTTAGTTTTTCAGGCATAATTTCATATAGATGTGTTATTTATCTATAGGTTTGTTTCCCTTGATTCTGAATGTTTGCTTACATTCTTGTATATTATATGTTACATTATACGATATTTCACACTAGACCGCAAAAGTTTGGTGTCAAAATAGAAGTATAAATATATTTACATTTATAAATAATAATAATGAATGATATTAGAACATTTATAATGAGATGTTTCTTCGGCAGCCAATCAGAATATTAGAATGATTTCTGAAGGATCATGTGACACTGAAGAATGGAGTTATGATGCTGTAAAGTCAGCTTTGCATCACAGGAATAAATTAAATTAAAAAATATATTAAAATAGAAAGCAGTAATTTTCAATTGTTATAATATCTCACTATATTACGGTTTTACTTTTGATCAAATAAATGCAGGCTTGGTGAGAATGAGAGACTTCTTTCAAAAACATAAAAATGTCATAGAAAGTAGAAGCATATCCTTATTTACAAACTGTTGCTGCAAGAAGCGACACCACCTCAGTGCATCACTGTTGCAAGCCTGTGGTGAGTGTGCTGCCCTGTACTGCTGGCCCGAGGCTTAGTGTTAAGTTCTCTTCTCAGATTGCAGTCGAGCACGCCTGGTATCCATTAAGAGAAGATGAACATCAATCTGCTTATCAGAGATTTATAGTTTGTCAGGCTGAGCTCAAATAAGACATCCGAGTCAGTGTTTCCCACTTTTTAATTTTCTTTACAACAATAATTCTGCACGTCTTTAGCCATGACTATGAAAGGAACTTGGGAGTGTTATAAATCAGACAGAGTTCCTGCCTTTTAAATGCTAAAGGGACTGCTGACTTGTAACAGATACTATGATTGGAAGGATTGTGAGCCCCACAGGTCTCGTAGTCCTTCCTTACAAATCGTGTGAGAACTTGTGAAGGCGACACACATGAGAGTTTAACAATAAGTTACCACATAAGAAAAAACTATTTACGTTTAATGACAGAATTTGTGTTGTTTTATATTTTTATATTCTTTTTTTATGTTTAAATAAAATAAATAAAATAAAATATGTACTTGTTGTGGTAAGTGAAAATGACTATTTAATCCAAAGTGCTCTTTTGGTCAGATCAAACTCCAGTATCTGTTATTGAATTGTGGCTCTGGTTGTGCAGGAGGCTGTGCAGGTGAGTCGAGATGAGAACCAGAACTACCGAGAGTACACCATCTCCAGCCCAGCGTCTCTGTCCCCTGGCCCGTATTCACCTGAGCTGCCGTCCAGCCCCGACTACAGAGGGGGCAGAATCACACCCACCAGTAAGAGGTACGACTGCACAACTGTACTGCTGCTGGATTGATGCAAGGACATGGATTCTGTTTGTACAATGGGATTGCCTGCTTTACATAATTGCATAGATGTTTGGTTTGGCACCTTGACACAGTAATGCTTTAAATAAGCAGCCTATGATCTCTCTGTGGTCTGTTAGGGTTATTGATGATGTAAAGAAAAGATTCCATGATGATTCTGTGAAATTGTGTTCCAGCACGCAGCTGATGTCTTCAGAACACAGATACTTCATACTGTACCTTTAATGACTTTAGTACCTCCGATGTTCAGCTGTATAAACAGAGAAAGTGTTTCTGTAGAAGTGTTTAAGAAAATATTCTGCATTCATTAAGAGAAGATTGTATGTGTTGGATGACTGAAATGATTTGATATTAAGCCTATCTGCAAACGTTTATTTTTATTATTTTTTTGGAACAAAAATAGATATTTAGCAGAATGTACAAGCTTCTAGGTTATATGTGATGAAAGTGGATGGGGAGCACAACGTTTGAGCTCCAGAAACACCATAAAAGTCCTTATGACTTCTATTTGTATGACAAGTCTTATGCAACCAAGTTTTTAAAGTCATTATTGACTATTCATTCTTTGGAAGCTTTGCTTGACAAATTTGTTCATTCTTCACTTTGGTTTTATGGAAAAGAACAGCACTTTTAGGTGAACATTTTTAAGGTGTAAGTTACTATAAAATAGATGCAGTTTCAGACAGTGCAGTTTTAAATGCAACTGACGAAGGGAACTTTGATTAGAGCTGTCAGTTATTGTACAGGATGCATGCTAGGATGCCTTGGGACTCCTCATGAAGTTCATAATGTTCATAGTGATGATCTTTTTCTTTCAACTGGGGGGTTTCCTGTAGGGGAATCTGCACAAGGTTGATTCAGAGGGAATAGATCATAGTTCAGCACTCATCTACAGTCTGTGTCCTGAGGCCCTACACACACACACACACACACACACACACACACAGATGCAAATCTCTACCTGTTCTTCTCAAATTTTACTGTGCATGTCTGACCTCTGCCCGACTGCAGCACATTCCACATGTCACTGCTGGTGAAGCTCATTTGATTAGATTTAGTGATGGATTATGACCAGATTCATAAATTATGGATTAATCAGGCAGAACTTGGCAGATGCCTGCATTACAGCACAGAATGACGCTGAGAAAGTGACTTGTTTCTTTTGATGTCTCCTGCCCAAACAATACGTAAACTGTACAGTATAGGATTATCACTCTATGATTGCTTTTTTGAAGAGGAGGTATTTGATTATATTGATAAAATGCTACAATTAAAGGGATAGTCACCAAAAAATGAACACTGTCATTTGGTATTGTTAAAAAAAAAATTAAATTGTGACTAATGAGCTATATACAGTAAGATAATAAAGAAACATTTCTTATGCTGACAACAGTTGTGCCCCATTTTTGTGAAAACATCCAGATTTCTCAGATGAATAGAAATGTCAGTATTTATTTGAAATATAAATATTTTAATCTTTTGTAAAATTGTAATTGTATTAACTGTCACTTTTGATCAATTTAATGGGTCCTTGCTGAATAAGTGTTATTATTATTATTATTATAAAAAAAAAAAACTTAACTCACTGGATGTTACGTATTTTCATCTTGACACATCTGAATAATTTCACATTCATGTTTGCTTCTGTTGAATTTCTTGGTCCATTTCTACTTTGCTATAAAAATAAATAGATAAAAATAAAAACTCCAACTGCTTGTTTTAGATTCATGTAGCTGCAACCCATTTCTTATCAGTAGTTTGCTTCAAAACTTGTTTAAATTCAACATGAATTCAGAAATGTCCCATGGTCTGCACTTATTACGACTACATGTTTCTGTGTTTTTCAGCCTCCAGCTTCATTCTTGGTCCTCAGAGGAGAAGAACATACAGAGTCACAGACTGTCCCGACCCCTCTCTCAGGTACAGAGTCACTACCATACAGTCTAAACCCCAAGAACACATAACAGATCTGAAGCAATAAATCCTGCATGGACTGGTTTGACAGGGGATCTTTTGTGTTGATGTATGACCCATTGAAACAGAAGTCAGGGCGGCACATTCTGAAGAGCTCGCTCTTGTTTTAAATAGCAAGTAGCCTTTACACACATGAGATCTGGAGCACTGATTGCTGGACGTCTTTTGTTGTGGAAACCCGAGGGTACTACTTGTCCCGGTTTCAATTAGTCATGAAAAAGACAATAACACCATGTCCTAACCAATTGTGACGTGGCTAGATATAACCATATTTGTCTGAACCAGCCGAGACACAACAAGCAACAACCCCCAGAACATTTTGTTGTTTGCTTGATTAGCCCTCACGTTGTGTTTTGGTCATTTTGACCCCGAGGGGATTTACTTTTTTTTTCCCTAGAAAATGCTAGCTAGATATCACATTGGACTTAAACCTACAGACTTTGCTCACATGAGGTTTAACAACTTCCCAAAAAATCTATAATTTGTGTACTTTTGGGGATTTCTTTTCTCCCTCTTTATTGCACTTGTGGTCCAAAATAATCTCGAAAACTTGTTTTCTTTCAATTAGCACAGGAATGTATTTCTTTTTGGAACTTGATAGATTGTATGCCTCATTGATCTGAGCTTATGCGCCTCAGTTTTTTGAGTGAACATTGCCAAAATTGTCCACAAATAATGCTTGTTTTTCACTCAAAAACTTAGGTAATACCATTAATCAGTTCAAAAATAACATGCAAAACCTGTGCTAACTGAAAGAAAACAAGCCAGTGGCATTTATAATTAAGGACGATGGGACATTCTCATTCTGAAAACTATTTTTTGGACAAAAATTAGCATATGCACATACAAACAAGATGACTGGTCTATTTTTGGTATGTTTTCTTGGAAGATAACTTGTGAAGGTATAGTTACAAGAAGGTACAGTTTTATACTCCATGTGGATCAGTACTGAACATATTACAGGTTGTCAAAAACGAGCAAGAGAAGTTGGAGAGATGAGGGCTGGTAAATCTCAATGTTGATGGGATCTGCAGCGGAACATTGATGTTAGTTCTGCCTAATGCATCTGAGAAGCTTCCATATGTGTTCATGTTCGGCGGACATGCTACATTGAGTCTTCGCACGGAAGATGATTGCTTTGCTCTGCTCCTGAAATGCGGCTCATAAATCTCTTTAGTCTCTGCTTGTATATGACTTCATGGGAAAAGCAGGTTCTCAGTGGCACAAATGAACTCCGATGCCGCTTCAGGATCGCACTCTCAGGAAATGAGATCATGATTTCCATCCGATATTATACCGTTCGCAATAAAAGGGTTAGCATTTCATTTTCATAGTAGGCGGTGAGTACATAAACTTTGAAAAGGTCAGCTTGCCATGCTTGATGTTCATGGGAGCGCAACCTGGAAATGGTTAATTTAGAGCATTATTGAAACCGTACGGTTGACCTTTCTTGTAGCTTATTTTAACCTTCATTATTGTATGAGTTATACAGCTTTTGTAGCATCTTGGAGGATAAAAACTGGAGAATGGGCAATAATCTGAAGGAAAAGTGCTCCAAAGCCAGTCCCAAAAGCTAAAATTGAGCAAAGTTGTGGGAAAGTTATTGCGAGATATGTCAGCTATTTAGCAACAGGCTCAGTCTCACAGAAGTTTCTACGAGGCAGATGTCAGAGCAGGAAAAAACAGGCAGGACCTTTGATGGCTGAAGACATTCCAGTCATTTTATCAGTGTTGTGGATGTTAAATAAACACACATTCATGACACAGCTTATTAAACTCAATAACATCCCAATTCCCCTGTCGGAAACGCTCGGCCCTTTTAAAGAGCAGCGTTTGAAGGCTTCTGAACGAAGCTCATAGGAGGTCTGGGAGAAGTCGGCATCATGACAGTGACACTGAGCACTGGCCTTGGTCAACAAAAAAATCTCAATATAGATGTATTAGGCTGTGAGAATGTCCATGCAAGACTAGGCGGGGAGAAAGAATGAGAAGAAAAGTTCATCCAAAAATGATAATTCGGTAATTTCCTTGTCCTCATGCAGTTCAGAAGGAAATTTATCTTGTTTGGACTTTTATAGCCCTGATAGCATGGATGTTTTAAAGACATCTAATCGATGGGAGGTTTCATCCGGACTTCAGTCGCTGTCACACATTAGAAAGACATTCAGCAGACGTTTGCAATATTTGTGATTTATAGAATGTATGTGAATCTGATTTTCTTAAGATGTTTTTATACAACACTTGGAATTAATCACAATAGAAGTAAAATTGTAATTATGCCTTGCATAAGTTTTTCAAAATAACACTGTAACAGTATAATAATAACTGCAGTGTGGACTCCGGTCCAGAAAAGACATGGAAAGAAGACCCTCTCAAGACTAGAAAATGTGGTTCTGGACTAGGAATTGTGAGTTTAGGCCAGTCTGGTCCTGACTTTAGTTCTGTAACATTGAATATAAAAGGGAAAAAAGGAAACTTTTTTCTGTCTTGTTTTGTTTTACATTTTATCTTGTGATGTTCTTTTTTCCCCGTTGCTTGTGATATAGTTTTTTTTTTGTCTTGTTTGCTTTTTTTTTTCTCGTTTTGTCTCGTTTTGTAATGTATTTTTATTTATTTTTTTTTAACCTTTTTTTTGGTTTGGCTTGTTTTTGTTTTAGTCCTTTTGTCTCTATTTTGTTTTCTTTTAGTTTTTTTTGTCTTGTGATGTTTTTTTCTTTTTTTTTTTTTCTCATGTTTTTTTTGGGTGAGGGGGTGGGCTGTGTTTTATTTTGCTTGTTGTGTTGTTTTGTGAAAAGTAGCTGTGTTGGCAGTGTGGGTAAAACATTGATATGGAGAAAAAAAAGGCTTTTTTATTTTGTAGTTTTTGCTTTTTTGTGTGTGTGAGATTTTACCCCCCCCCCCCCCCCCCCCTATTTTTCTTGAATATGAATATGTTTGTCTCTTCAGAGTTCATACCACATTATATGACAAAATAATTGCAATATGATTTTTGTTGGCCCAATCTTGCAGTCATAATCATATAGTTTCTCACAGACATCCCACCAATGCACAAGTGCGTACAAGGAGAGTGTGGTGTAGACGGAGCCTTAGACTCACGTAGGCATGGAGTCCATGGCAGCTTTCATTCACGGTTCGCTTTGTTCAGCGTCACGTCCCTTTACTGCCGACACCAATCTAGTCCGAATTAGGGTTGTCACCTTCTGTTCTCAATCTCTCTCTGCACAATCTAAACATATTTCTTATTCTTTATTCTTTTTCAGGCTCTCTCATAACATTATATTATGGGGTTCAGCGGTATCTGTTTTTTAGATTGTTTTAGTTGTGGAGTTAGTGATGCCAAACAATGGATTAGAAATATAAGGGAGAGTTCTGGATTAAATGATGCTTAAAGGCAGGAACAAGGAAGTAGCCAATGAGGTGTAGCAGTAGGGTTGATTAGCTGCCACGTCTGTGGTCAGAAATGCTGGACACACAAACATGCACACAAACAGTCGGTTTGCTCTTTACTGTCAATGGCCTCCGAGTCTTTCATGTTCCTCTGTCATGAGGGTCTGTAATGGGGGACTTTGGTTTAATTGTGGTGTTTGTTAGATCCCAGAAAACCACTTTGGTGCCAGAGATGGTTAGGATCTTTCCCTCACATATTTCTACTGGAATTTTAAGATCCGTTCAAGCTCTCTCCTCGTTTTTTATTCTTAAATTGGTATCCCTTCAGCCCTGCTCCTTCCGCTCTTCTTCTTCAGGGAGCACTTGCATTCTTTTACTCTTAGTTGTCTCCAGCACTTAACAGAGCGTCTTGGCAAGGATGTGTATGTGTGTGTGTGTATGTGTGGTGCCTTTTATAACCGCTTTATTTTGGAATTGTGTGGCACGATTGCTAAAATGTTTGATTCTTTTTGTGTGGTTTGGCTGTGGAGGTTAATGGAAAGCACAGTGTGTTCTCAAAAATGAGTTTTCTTTCTTTGTACTCAGTGCAAGTACTTGCATGTTCCCAGAAGTCATCAGGTGTTGTTTGGATGGACATACTGTAAACCAATGCATCTGACACTGAAGCCATAGTTAAAAAAATTATTTGTTGTAGTTACTTTAATGTACTTAAATACAGTAGCTTAGTTGATGGTTTTATTTAATTATTACATTTTAAATGTAAATTTACAGTAAATGCAATAAAACATTTATTTTAATGAGTTTATAAACCAATAAAAAACTGTATTTGAGAGGATAGTTAGACAAAACCTAGTTGTCCTCTTTTTCTACTGTGGGATTTAAATACATGATTGATTTCAATGATTTCAATAATTTCAAATTTTGCTATGTTTTCTCCAGGTGCCAGTTGCATAAACATAGTTACCACATTAAGACTAACTAGCAGTTAAACAAGGGGTTATTAGCAATGTTTTCAGATTCAAATATCCGTTTTTAATACTGTGCATTTATGATGTTGCCATACCTGAATACCTGAATACAACTGAGCTACTGTCACGCTACTGAAAAACTTGCTGGTATTGTATATTGTAGGATGGTAGCATCTCTACTTTTAGTGAGTTACTCCACTACACTGTCTGTCACACTCATACTCATGTATACACACATCTATACACCCGTTGTACCTAGTACAGAAGGGCTTTTTCCCCCAATGGTCCTCTGTGATCTTTGTAAAGTGTGGTTCAGGTAGAGGTATAGTCTCCAGAGAGTGAGTTAAGAGAGGAAAAGATAGCAGGAATATCCATTAGTCCTGCATCATGGGGTGTAGGGTATCCTGGGAAAAGTGGCGTGTACAATAAGGGCTCTGATGCAGAGCGCTCAAGGTGTGTGGTGTTGGTTTTCTCGCCCTTCTGAGGCACAGGCCCGTCCTTGTACAGCTGAGCCTGGTGGAGATAGGCTGAGGAGGGTTTATTCATCACGCATGCTGTCTTTTAATTTTTACTTTCTCGCTCTCTCTTTCTCACTTTTGCCTTTTCACACCGCTCTGTTTGGTCAGACACTCCACTCCTCCCTCCTCGCTTCCTGGCAGCCGTTCAGGCACCGAGACTGCCATTGAACCACTCTCCTCCTCTTCTCTCTCTTTTGCTCTTTCCCTCTTCGTCTTCTCCTTGGTTCTGTGAGAAGGGTGATAGACGGTGAGAAGGTGACATGAGACACATAGAAAAGGGTTATAAGGAAGGAGGAAGTCTGATCATGTTTCTGTTGAAAGACTGCACAAAGTGTTTTTAAATCCACTTCCTGTGCTATCTGAAAAAATGTTTTCTAGGAGCTTGAACATAATGGTTACAGCACAGGTCCTGTGTATTTATTTTGGCACCCATATTGCCAGGTTACAGTGTTCACACTGGCCACATGAGCAGAGCGGTGCTGGAATTTGAGTTTTTGCAAAATAAACCTTTATAAAGCGTATTAGTAAAGGCGAAAGTTCACAATTAATAAAGGTATTGTCTCTCAAAAGAAAGAATTGCTTAAACAAGTCATCAGTAATTCAAATCCCACTTCCGTGACAGCTACACATTATGGGCCGACACATTTGCATAATGCAGTATTTCCCATATATTGATTTATTTTTGGCAGCTTGCCACAATATCAAAACTGACCTCTGCCAGCATAGATTTTTGGAAAATCTATTTGTGACGAACGAATTTGCATTTTCAATCAACCCATCTGCTGTTTTTTTTCAGACCAATGTGAAAATTGACTGATGGTTTTACACAAAAAACACGCAGAGTGGTAAATGGTGAGTGTAAGTCTGTGGGAAACACTGTAATGCCTGCCTATGTTCTAGGTTTGCTAGCTACAATCCATTTGACCCCGCACCAGACAGCCAGCTCCTTAAAGGGTTAGTTCACCCAAGAATGAAAATTTGTCCATCTTCTACTCATCCTTTTAACATTCTAGGTATATGTGACTTTTTTTCTTTCTGAATATTCCAATCTGAGTTATATTAAAAATTGTCCTTGCTCTTCCAAAGTGTTTTTATGAGATAACTATCCAGATTTCAAACTTAACAAACAAATTTTTTTCTAACATCTGCTGATTGTGGGATGTGGAAGATGTACAGGCGAAAGATGGAAGATGTATGCGTCGTGCGCCTCTGGAAAATATAGGAGCAAAGGAAAACCAGTCTCCTCTTGGCTTATTTCAAAATCCTCCAACGTTTTTCTTTACAAATCCTTGTTTTGTGCTTCTTATTTGTGACCAGTGTTTTGTTTTGTTCTCTCTCCATACTCGTCACTTACCATGGAGCACTGACGTTAATGGTTTAAAATCTGGATATTTATCTTACAAAAATGCATGGATTCGCTACAGTGTGCCTTTATTCAATTCACCCCCTGGAGCCGTGTGAGGGACGTTTTATTACAGATGTGTGCACTTTATTTCATGTCTTCTGAACTGTTGACAACTAACACCCGCTTAGCCTGATTGAGAGGCTTGGAAGAGCAAGGACAATATTTAATATAACTCTGATTGGATAATTCTGTAAGAAGAAAGTCACTTACACCTTGGGTGCTTCGAGGGTGAGAAGATGATGGATGTATTTTCATTTTCGGGTGAACTAACCTTTTAACCTCCTGTCTGTAAGTAGACTCGCCACAGTCCTGAATGAGGCAGATGAGTGTGGTGGGAGTTGTCTGCAAACATCAGGAGCTTGACAGATGGGTCTTTTAGATGTACAGTTGTTGATGTAGAGGGAGAAGAGCAGTGGGGAGAGAACAGAACCCTGAGGAGCTCCAGTGCTGATCATACATATGCTGGATGTGTATTTTCCCAGCCTCACTAGCAGCTGCCTTTCTGTCAGGAAGCTGCTGATCCACTTACAGTCGGAGGTGGGCACGGAGAGCTGCATTAGTTTGGGCAGGAGAAGGTTTGGGATAATGGTGTTAAAGGCCAAGATGGAGTCCTCAAACAGGATCCTCACATAAGTCCCTAGTCTGTTTAGATGTTGCAGAACATATTGCAGTCCCATGTTGACAGCACTGTCCACCGACTTGTTTGCTCTGTAACCAAACTACAGGGGGTCCAGCAAGTGTCCAGTAATGTCCTTCAGGTGGTCCGGCACCAGTTTTTCAAACAGTGATCCAGTATATTACTGTCAATGGTGTCTCATGTGTGATCTGATCAGCGAGTTTCTGAAATGCTGAGCTCTCGCGTGTTGCGGCGGAATGCAAATACTCACGACAATGAACAAGCAAAACTCCAGCTGCGAATAGAATGGCTTACATCTAATGAATATCGCTTCTAGATCTGAACAGCACATCTTCTTTAACACTATTACATCTGTACACTACCTTTCGTTGATGTAAAAACATGTCCCACTGCCGTGCGATTTCCCAATTGATTCTGTGTCACGATCTGCTCTGAAACATTTGTCTGGGAGAGCAGGAGGAGTTCATCTGTTTGGTTGGGTAGAGAGCGGAGATTCATCAGATGGATGCTAGGCAGCGGCGTTCGAAATCTACGCTGCCTGAGCTTCACGAGTGTACCGGCTGTGAAGTGTCTGAACAGCGCTGCTGCTCCACCAACTACAATGTCCAGCAAAATGTCTGAATAAACGAAAACTGGTGAAATATCGGGTGCTGTGTACTGCCGAATGTCCAGCAATTTGTCTCTGGTGAAACTGATTGCAAGGATATAACTAAAGACAGGACAAACTAACAAAAACATAAAAACAACTGCGGACGACACCACTGAGGCTGCCATGCTTGGCGCCATCTTGGAACTTACAAACGCATTATTTATTGCATATTATAAACACATTTATATATTAAACAATACGACATGCAGATGTTTATTTTTTAGAAACTGGTTAGTGGAGGACACTGGATATTTACTAAATGTTTGCTAGAAAAGCACTTACGACAGCTTTGTTTTTAGATGTCACCAAGGCATAAGCAACATAATACTCACAGTAGCTCAGGTGATATTATTGTGCTAGCTTTCTCGATATGTATGTAAAATATACAGTAAATATGCAACTTTGAAAGTTTAGGGTTCATTTACTGTAAACGCAACTTTCAGAATCTGAAATCTGATTGGATTCATTGCAATGTATTTATCAGTGTGAAAGACCATGCAAGCCTGCTTTTGTATAATGCTGTAATTTTGCAAATGTGAAGTTAAGCTTTTTTTCCTACTAAACTGTGAAGTTATTTAGTTCAGCACACTAGATTGTGAAACAGCAAGAAAACTGACAAAGTCTGGTGAATTTGTGTAACATTTTGGGGTAAATCTGAAATGTTACTGTAACTGAAAACCGGCAGAGAATGCAGTTGTACTTAAAAAAAAAAATAAAAATAAAATAAAATGTACTTTCTACTATAGAATAGAGTCAGTGCCATGAACCTTGTTACCATTAGCTGTCATTTGGGAATATCCATCTTTATTGCACACACATCTTGAGGACAAGAACAGTAGAAAAGATGGAGGAGTGTTCAGTCTATTAGGATTTGCCCATGCTTTATCGTGCTGCTCTTGGGAGAGAGATGTGCAGCCAAACCTAAGAGTGGTTTGGCAATGGATCACTCCTAGTGCCTGATCGCCTAGCTGGGTTGCCTGTGATGACTGTTTTATGGTTGCCATTGTGGCAAGCCTCATCCTGTGAAAGGTTTAAGGGTTCAGATATAAATAAGCAATGCAGTACCTGTACACAAACAGTGTTTAGGAAGATGCTCTGAAACCGCTTTCCAAGCTGCAAGCTAATTTGATGTGGTTAAAAATGGATATAGTTATGTTCAAAAATAGCTGCAATATAAGCTACTGTGTAAAGAAGAGCATTTAACTAACTTGACTGAAGTCATCTAATCACAGTATATTTTATCTTTTAAATTCGTTTCTTTACACTCTTAAAAATAAAGCTTCCAAAAGGGACTTTTCACTGCAACGCCATAGAAGAACTGATGATTTAAGGTCATGACTAATGTGTATTGTGCATCTTTCAGCAAAATGTGTCTTTCTGTGGCTTAATTAATGTATGTACGAGTTAATATAATAATAGAGAGCTATTATAGATCATGCTTTCCCTTTACATTTTCTCTATTTTGTCAAACACAGTGTACTTCAAACTCATAGGAGACACTTTGTTTCTTTATTGAAGTGACCTTTTGCCTGTTTGGTGTTTTAGATGAATTGTTTTGGACTGCTGCGTCTTGAACTGAACGCGACATATCTGGTGTGCGATTCCTGAGTTGTGCTAGACTCCAGCCAGTGCTGCGCTTCTCGTCTGGTGTGTCCGCTTTCAGTCTAAAGAACATTTTTCTACTGTAAAAACCTATAGTGGTTTAATGGATGTTAAAGGTTCTTTATTGGACCATATGTGCCAATAAACAATCTTACTTGCATCTAACTGCAGCTGTGGTGATGCAATGACTTTATCAGTTGGTAATCGCCTCTTTTATTTAGAAAGGGGACTTAATTCATCATATTGCACGTTTGCTGTGGAGGGGAGATATAATGCATGTTTATAGTGCATATTCAACAATGCAGTTTTGATCTGGAGCAACTTAAAGTCAGATGCGACTTACTAAAAAAAAAAAAAAAAAAGATGAGAAAGAAAGTATCAAAATACCAGAAGAATATTTAAGAAATGTGAAGTTTACGTTCATATCACACTCATTTCCGTTGTTAAGGCCTTGTCTCTCATTTGTTTTCACTCCGTGTGGTTCAGTGGCAGAATACTGGCATGCTCATTTTCTTTTCTCTCAATAAGTTGAGCTGGGTGGAGCGGCCCTGCTCTTATAAATGTGGGCTCCCCTTCATTTAGTGCTTGGTGATGGCAGACCGTCCGCTGTGTTCGCGGGTGCATTCGTGTTTGTGCATGCTGGAGTTCATTCACTGGGAGGTGTGTCTCACTGGAGCACTCGCTTGCGGTCTCTTCCTCAGAACACAAATAAAGGCTTGGCTCGCAGCGGACGATCGATCAGTTGCTGTTCCAGCCTCAAAACAAGTCTCTTTCCCGTCAGCTTCCTCTCTTCCTTAGACTGCTCGTCAAGGAAGATTTAAGATTTGCTCTTCCTCAGCACAGATTAAAATCATTTTTGGCTAGGTTTGTCACCCCCCCCCACACACCTCTCTTCCTTTTTCTCGCTTCCTCAGATGTTCCAGAGAGACAAGGTGCTATTTCAAGTTGGACTTTAAAAACATAGGGGCTCTGTGTTGAACCCCGTTTAAAAGTCTGTTAGACACAATTAGTCTGATTTTGATAAGTATAGAGGTTTATCACCAAATCAGAGTTTCCATGCAGGCCCATGGCAATAGATCTTGAAAGACCCAAACCTGCCAGGGTTTGTGGTGCTGCTTTTGCCTGTGCAGAGATGAGGCCTTTTTTAGAACAGTTTTACTGAATAGAACTGAAAGGCGTGGCAACATTCCACAAGGCGTCATGGTAACCAAGAATCACATCAGACTCTAAATATTGTTCAACCTCACCAAAAGTGAACATTTAAAGAGGCACTTCACAAAACAAAAACAAAAAGTGAATTCACTCTTTTCTCTAAAACATAAATATTTTATTTTTATATAGATGTTATATATATTTTTTTTCTTAAATTGTGTTGTTTGATCCCCAACATTCTTCAAAAAATATTCTATCTGTGGGAAAACATCAGGCCTCACTTAAGGCCCTTTTTTATTGTCATTTAAAGAGCCCAAATTTCTCATGATGGCTTACAAACAGTCTGCATTACATCATTTGTGGCAGGAGAACAGTCCAAAATGTCAGTTCACACCATCTGTGTGTAGCCAGATTATTGTCTGCGCATCTGGTCTGCTAGGTAGTGTGCACCTCCAACACATCCGTCTACACTCATGGTCAATAAAGAGACTTTGAATGCCTTGTGCACTGAACTACACTAGAAAACATTGTGAGCTCAAGCGGTTTCCTCAAGACAGTGACTGACCAGAACAGACCATCTTCAATCAGAATGACAGTTAATGAATATAATGACAAGAAACAGCATCAGTAATTCTAAATCAGAATGGAAGAAAACAAGGTTCAGGGCTCAGAAAAAATATATATTTGTGACGTTAACATCTAAAGCCCACCCCTAGAAACAGAATTTCTGAAGTAAAGAAAGTTAAAGAAAAAAAACCCAGAAGGCAGGCAGACACAAAGAAAGTGATACTGAGACCAGAGGCAGAGAACAGGAGACAGGGTTCATCCAGGTGTTTCCTATCTAGCAGTGGTTTATAAAGCTCACTAATTACTCCATAAACTCCATCATCTCTGTCAGGCAGCAGGGCCCACGATGGTTTGGATGGAGATCATTATCACTGTTAGCATGAGTGATACAGAGACTTTCTCAGCCGCTGGGCCAGACTTTATGCTTTAATTCAATGACTCAGTGTTTTTCTTTAGTCGTTTCTTTCACGTTCATCCTTCATGCTGCAGACCACACATCAGATCTTGCCTCTGTTTGGACGCATGCCCTCTTTTCACTTGGATAAAAGGATGGTTATGGTCTATTACCATTTTATATCATTCAAAATGTATATTATTTCAACCTTTAGGACCATTTCAGGTCCCTCTGTTCTGAACGTACACGTGTTAATATACATGTCATGACATTGTACTGACATTTAACATGCTTCAAGCTCCTATGACTTGCATGAAAGTCCTTAAAACATGGAAAAATGGCTGGAAAAAATATTAACTCCCCAGTTAAGGACAGCCAAACCGGTAACCAGTTTTTGTCACTCAGTTTCCCACTTTCTGGGGTTGGATTCGTATGTGAGAAGGGGGTTGGGGCCGTAATAATCTTCATGATGAGGTCCACAGCTTTAACAAGGTTCTAATGAATGCCAGATGCCTAATGAGTTTGATTCCCGGCTACAGTTGGACCACTTTAACACTCTTCATTAGAAGTGTGTGCTAGTATTGTCCAGCATGCTATGCACTCTGAGGCTACTTTATTAGGGAGCACTGCACCGTATGTACAAGAACAGCCTGAATTCCTTGTGGCGTTCTCAGAGGAGTTGAAATTGTTCTCCTGTCAATTTTCCATGTAACATTTTCTGGCCACACAAACTCAAACATCTCGGTTCACCTCGTTTACAGCATGATGCTTTAGTCTGCTGGCAGTATTTATTTCTGAAAGTGTAAACCGTAAAACAGGCTTCACATTAGGGAAAAACTTAGCTTTAAGTGTGGTCTACTTTTGGAGTGTTTTGAACCCTACATTTAATTCATCACTTTATGTTAAACATGGTATCAACCAGAGAAGTTCTGCCACTTTTTATTCTGGGTACAATTATTCCTTACCCAGATCTGCACAGGACCACTTTGCTTGAACCAAGACCCCTCAACCTTTTTAACTCCAAGTTCCCTCATAGTCCAAGACAATATTCAAAGACCCCCGAAGATATTTCTGGTAATTCTGCTGCAAATTTTTATTTATTTTTCTTCTTTGCAGATAATAAAATTCCATAAAGACATTTTAATTACTGATTTTTTACATTTTACCAATACATTTACATGAATTTTGAAGTAACACATGATTTTAAAATGTTTTTACAAAAAAAAATGTGTATTTTACATGTAAAATGTGTATTCATTAAAAAATTCTTCCAGGTCTAAAAATCCCACTTTTAAAATTCACTTACACATCCAGATTTTTAAAGACTGTAATAACCCAGAGGCTGGATTCACAAAAAAATGTAAGAATAAAATTCATAAATGTAATATTTTGTATTGAAAAGAAATACTTAATAACTCTTAAAGACAATCTTTAAGACAAAACCTAATAAGATTTCAAATAGCATAACCTCCAACTGTAGATGCTTTAATTTAGAATAGTGTGATGATTATTATGGTGATATGGATACAGTCTAAAAAGCTGTGTGAGATCTACAGAACCCAGTATAGCTGCCATCAATTTCTGTATCATCACAGATAAAAAAAAAACTTTTCTGCATGTGTTTGTTGCAGATGTATGACGCTGCATATCTTTTGGTTTATTTTGAGTTGATTATATATATTTTTGTTTCAGCTGATCAAACTTGGCATTATGCTGTGACACTTGGGTCAGGACCGTGTCACGGTGTCTGGAGTAGCATCACGCAAACATTTTGCTAAGAATTTCTCTCTCGTTGTCTCTGCTTAAGTATTTGTCTACACATGCTGAACATCTGCGTCTGATGTACTTTTAGTAAATTGGTGTGTTCGTACACCACACACACATCACACACATCTGAATGAGATCGGTCACATGGTTTGTATCTGCCGATTTTCATAAGATACACTTTTGTACCTTTTAAGTACTAAAATATGGAGTCTTTGGGTACAAAGGTGTGGCTTTCGATAAATATTTGAGAACCATTGATCTAGGGACTTTATTTTTTAAGAAACGTATATCTTCTAAACAAATTTTACAAGCTTAATGAAACTCTGGTACATCAGGTTGATCCGAGGACACAAGAAAATATAGTAATACATTTACAGAAGAGGTGGATCGATTAAGTAACAAGGAAATCCTCATAACGCCCATTTTCCCATCTGTTTTGACCAGTGAGTAATGAATATTTTTTTCTCCACTAAAAATGCTAAACATTGTCAGTAGAGGATATTCCCGTTCCCACAGGGAGCACTGATTAATAAAAGCTGACATTGTCTTTACATCAGAATCAGTTTCTCCATTCGTCTTGCGATGATCCTCCCTTGAGTTAAACAAACGTTACTTGCAGCCGGTGATGATGTCATGCTCTCAAAGGCCTTGTTTTCCTCCTTTTCATGTTTTTTATATCATTGTGATGCAGCTTAGTGGTTAAAGATCTGGGTGGGTGAAGCCAAGTCTGTAGGTTTAAACCCCACAGAGGTTCTGAAGAGCTTTTGAGAAACGCCCACCATGCATTGCTCCAATCAAACCATTCAGTTTTTTAAAATAAAAAATGCTGACTACATCGTCTATAAATCCTGATCGCAGTAATAGATCTTCTCTTCTCAGAACAAACTCTTTACATCTCCACAAATCTCAGCTGAAGGCTTGGCTGCGGCGAGCGTATTAGACCCCGGTGCCAAAATTCAAAGTGCACAGTGTTTATTTTTCCCCCTGCGTGTGCCGCACTGCGTCCTCTGATGCATATTCATGCCATATGCACCATACAAAAATGAATCATGCGGCGGGAAACCCCAAAATGAAATGTTACGGCTTGCGTGTGGGAGGGAGTTGTCATGCACATGTGTGTGCCGCGAGGGTGCTAAATCAAAATCCTGGCAGCATAAGTGCGGTTTTTACATTATTATCCTAAACAAACCCGTGGCACGTCACTATATATAAAAAAAAAACAGTGCACAGTGTGTAGCTTTGGGTAGAGAAACCGTTATAAAAAGCAGGCTAGATCTAGTCACAGGCAATTGTGTGCAAATTTTAGTATGGAAAAAGCAGAGACTGTGTAAGAAGAAGGGGGAGATGGACCACTCACAGAAAAATGAACAAGAGAACTTGTAAAGCTCAAAATAGCATCTGTATGTTAGGAAGTACCACATTTCAGTGTAAAAAAAAAAAAAGGGCCAAACACCTTTTTTATGGTGATGAGGTCTGTACTTTTTTCCAATTACAATACACCGGCACAGCTAGACCAGTCTGAAATGTTTTGAAAAGCACCCCTCTGCATTGTCCTATAAGATGCTTAAATATATACTGAAATAGACAGACAAAAGGATGCCAATATTGGTGGTAGTTGGGGAATTAATCTGGTACAGACTGTTTGGAGAAAAGCAATCTTTTCGTTTGTTGTTTAGTCGTAGTATAAGTAGGATGTGATGGTTGGTCGGTGTGGCATTTGTCCCGTCCCTCCTCCACTGTGATTGGACAGATAAATAGTGAAGATGAGCACTGTGTTTTACCAGAAGCTTTTTTTGAACTCTCGGCGCACAGGAAAAAATGCTAAGTAGATGTTAAGTGCTAGTGGTGTTTTAAAAAACATAGAGACATAGAGCTCCCATTGAAAAGCATTGAAAATTGTTTTGCCCCCAGAAGAAAAATTTTGACAGACACAGCCTATAGGGGTTGTGAAGTACCACTGTTTTCGAAAATGTATTTGTGCATAACTAATAGTCATGAGCTGAGGGTCATCACAAGCAGCACCACTTCTGTGCTCCTTTACCATCTGTGCACTCACCACATTTTAAACCAAAGTGCCGCCCATGGTCTTGTCGAGAGTCTGGTGCGCGTGGATGTTTGTGTATGAGCAGTGCTGTCCTTGGGATGTTTCGAGGTCTTGATTACAGTATACAGATGAAAGCTAATCAGCCGCAGTGACCTGTGCCAGCCAGAGGAAAGACGTGTGTGGATGTGTGTGTTTGGGCTGTAAGGAAAAGCCTGTGATTGCACATGGACTTCCTTTCCTTTTCTTCTCATAACCTCAGTCCAACACAAACACAGCTTACATCCTCACACACACAGGGCAAGAAGGGAATGCACCCCTTCCCAGTAAAACAACACTTCACCAACACTATAAATGGTCAAGCACAAAAGCGATTGACCTGTTTGGATCTCAACTGCATTTCATTGCTCACTGGACAGACAAGATTGATTTTAAGTCAATTAATGGAATGGCTAAAGCAGTTTACGGTCTCTTCCCTCCACCCCCAAGTCTGAGTCTGTTATTTTCTCCCGTTTTGCTCTTGTTTGGGTTCGATAGCATTCCTGGCGAGCTTGTCTAGATCTTAACTGTGTGCTGTTGTGCTGCATCTAGAAGCAGATGAGAGTTGTGCCAGCTCGGTGTGTTACAGCTGCAGGCACTGAGCGCCTCATTTGAGTCTTAACGCTGTGTTTGGGGGGTTATCTTGTCATCTACATCTACCTGGGGCCTGGAAAATGCTTGCTTTTTTCACCAGATCCAAGTTTTGTTCAGCTTTCCTCTGTCAATCGGTGACGGTGGGCTCTTGTGAAGTCCCCCATCACTGGATCTTAACAGCGTTCCGTAGTACAGACTGTTATTGTAACCATTTTGCAATATGTTTAAGGTTTTAGGGTGTGAAGATTTTAAAGTTAAAAAGGTCAGTCTTGTGCACTTTGAGAATTCAAAGTTAAGAGCTCCAACCCATTTACAGTTATCAAATTGAATGGAATAAAAAGTCTTTGCATTGACTCAAACTAGTTTTTAGTTACTACTAGTAGTATTAGTAGTACTACTAATAATAATGCATTGATTATTTAATAACAAAATACTTGGTCATCATTGTTCATTATTGTCTGTATGATTTTTGTCAGTAACATTGTCAGATTAGACTTAATTTATTTATATACTATTTTTGACATGAAACGTAGGAGTCGGTTTATTTATGATTAAGCATTTGTATAAAATTAAATTGTGCTGTTTTAAAATATTTACAGTTATAGTTTTCATGCATGTTGTTTCGGAGTGTACTTTTATTTATTTATTAAATTTAAAATGATCACTTGGCTGATGCTAAAATTGAAAGAAAAAAACACACTTTGTACATTGAAGAACAGCCATATAGCCATCACTAAAGCTTAGAAACAGTCTAAAGATCTTCTACATACTGTATGCTTAGGAACATGCTACAAACCCTTTCATAACTGCTTGACAACTACATAGCAACACTAAAAGTGGTGTATTTTGCACAGGAAAATGAGCACCCCACTCACTTCCATTTTCTTTTCTCTTAAATTGTTTTCCATTTCCTCTTGGCAACGCTACATCAAAACTCAAACCAGTTCACACTTGGCCTGCATAGGTTTGTGATGGAGAAGTCTTTGGCATTGCCCATGGCTGGATGTGTGTGAGGGGAAAGCTTGATTTCATTTAAGCTGACTCATTTAATTCAGGGTTTGGTCAGTTGAATGATGCATCAAGGAAGAATTCAACGGATAGGGTCGATAAGCATTAACACTGAGAACTAGACTTGGAAAATATGTGACTGGTGTTTGCACCATGATGTTAGATGATTCAGACTCTTTTATCATCTTTTTGTGATCTCAGTTGTTGCACTAGATGTGGTTCAAGTCGACTCTGTTCAGAACTATACAATCTGATTTTGTTTCTGGTTCTGTTGCTGTCAAAATTTTGTTTGTTTCTGGTTTTCGTTCCTATATAAATGATAATGATAAAATCCTGAGTAGAAAGCCTTACAGTATGAAAGCATTTCTCAACTATGGACATGCAAATGCAAGCACTTGTAAACTGTTCCATGAAGCTCTGTTGAAAGCCTGGATGCCTTCGATGCCATCCAGCAGAAGTTTAGACTGCAGGAAGCTTTTGTTTGGATCGAGGGATAATGGGCACTTTCCTTCTCACAGCTTATCCAAATAAACGGATCCATATTTTGTCTCTGTGAAAAGTTGAGAGCAAAGAGTGTGTGAACCGTAACAGTACTTCAGGAAATATTACAGGATGTCAGATTGTGTTCTCCTTCACAGACTGATGCTTTCCTTTTATACGACTCCTCCTAGTGGTCAATAAACATCTCTCTCTACTGCCCTATACTAACCTTATTAACCTTAACACTGAAGCACTGAGCTGGATGATGACATCACTGAATTCAATGATGAAATGCCTTTTTGCATTATCGACAAACTATTTTCCTATTTATTGCTGTTCAGTTGCTTTGTCAAAATCTGTATTGTTAAAAGCACTATATAAATAAAGGTCACTTGAATTATTTATTAATCCATATTTAGAAAGGGTTTATCATATGCAGTTGCCTGTCAATTTTACATACACACAAAAACACCAGAATGAATGCATGCATGTGTGTGTGTGTGTGTGTGTGTGTGTATACATTCACCCAAACAACATCATCAAAAATGATTCTTGTTTCTTTTGTGTAGTCATATTTAATAAAGTTTGTTTAAATTATATCTCATGTTTAACCGCCATAGAGACATCAGAGCTAGAGGCGAATATTTGCTCTAAGCGGGCGGAAATGCTCTTGGCTGTACTTTTGTGAAATTTGATTGATTGAAGCCAAAAAGCCCCAGGTGGAAGTTGTCATTTGAAGCTGGAGGACAGACTCTGTTTAGTTGAGCTGGTGTCAGAAGAGCTGCCCAAGACAACATCCATCAGCAGTAGGGCCAAACATCTGTCACTCTCATCTGTTTCCAGCAGACATGCACGGCCATCAGGAACTCCCAAGACTGGCACGAAACCCTCTCCGCACAGCTGCTCCTCATGTAAATGTAGAATGAATGTGAAATTGATTGTATTCGGAGTCTCTGTGGCCAAGATTCCTGCTTAGATCACAGCTGAGATGATGACAGATCTGCATACTTCCAGCTTTAGTCACAATTCGGTTTTTCATCGATTCGTACTGATGTATGGGAAAAGCCATAAAGTGTTTATGAGTGTCTCTCAGTGTCTAAGCATCTGACAATCCCTTTCTCCTCGTCTGTTTAGTTGTCTTGGTCTCCCTGTCTTTGTTCTGTGTCCACATTTATTATTTTTGGAAGTTATTTAGAAGTTCCTCAGAGTTTATCAAACCATGTTATCCAGAGGAATTTGTCTGTTCGAAGTCTGTCTCTAGAACTGAATGCATACATCCTTGTATTTAATTATTTTTTTCTTATCAGCTAATGCAGCTATTTCCAGAGTATTCTATACTAAGTGTTGTGTGTCATATGTGTGGGATCTGCTCAATTTCCAGTCAGGAGCACTTTTGTCCTGGAATAGGAATATCATGATCAAACATTGTAGATTTTGGTAAAGTGTGATTCATGGTGTGGACTTTTAGTTTTATGGGTTGGATTTGGTATTGAAGGAAAAACGTTAATGTTATTAGTAATATATATATATATATATATGATATAGAATATTATAGAACTAAAATAAAATGATTATATATGAATTTGTTAATAGCACATGTCAACATGACTTGAAAATTCACCTGTTTTTGTTAAATGTCATTGATTTTATTGTGAATATATCCATGTGTTTTTTAAATCTTATAATATTTACTGTATTTTTAAGTCTATATGACTATATATAATTCAAATCCGGTCACACATTTAAGTTGCATCGGTGTATCAATTATGTGAAATACAGATAAATTAAGCACTTAAAACATTACAAACGCTATAAACATGTATTCTAGTTCTCATTCCACAACAAATCATATACAGGAATGAGAAGTAACATTAATTATAAATGCCAAACATTAGAAACATTAATTATAAATGCCAAGGCTTAACATATTTATTTGAAGTGAAGCTGAAACTACCAGCATGAGGGAAATGTGTTCTACAAATAAACCTGGACTGACTTACCTCTTTCATTCATTACAAATACATATATTTGAACTCCGCGCATGACTTGCATGCTCGATATTAATTGCAAATATTTAAGTCAAGCATATTTTAGATGATAAAAATGCTTCTTGTATTCTTGGAAAATGTGGCCATCAACAATTCATAATCTTCTGTTAATATACAAAAACTATGCTGGATTTCTCCAATCATTTATTCCACTTAAACCCCGCCCCATTCCTTACGGACGCATCTGCCTCAATCCAGTCAACAACCAACAGATAAAACCAAGATCCCACTCTACATTTTTTCTTTCAGTAATCTGTTACTCTTGGATGTATGTCACAAAACAGAAGAAAATATCAGGCGCTTTTTCATCATGACTTTAAATGACAATTCCTGATGTTTAAACTCTCACTCTGTTCTGGAGTGAATTTCACCGTTCTCACACAGATATATATGGCAGCTTTTCTGGCCTCTGGACTGTGCTCACACACACACACACACACACACACACACACACACACACACACAAGTTTGCTCAACCCCAGACATCTGTAAGCAGCTGCAGGTGCCTCAGCAGGGGGTATGAGACAGAGGGAAGATCCTGGGATTTTTCAGACATCTGTTAAACACACACACACACACACACATTAAGGTTTGATACGGCAGACACAGCAGACAGACTGCATTATCCTGACACTCAGAAACTGATGTGCTGTGTTTTGTGTGTTCTGCAGGAGATCTGTTCTGTGGATTTCCGCAGTAACTCGGTGTCCAGCCGGACTCCAACTCCTCCTGGACGATACTCCCCACACAGCCCCATCGAACGAGAGGTGCCCATGTCCCCTCGACGCAGGTACATATATACACACATCTGCCTTGAGCAGATGCTGCTTCTCCTGTCAGATCACACACACAATATTTTAAATCAATTGACAATCTAAATATATTTCTTATAAATAATTTGCATATGCCAACAAACAACTTACAGCATTTATTATTTTAAGAAAGGCTCCAAAATGGAAATATTTTTCGACATTTGACTTAACCTTGTAAACAGAGTAAATGGTTGAATAGAAATGACAAAAAGTGTCTTTAGAGAACAGACACACATAAGAAAGTTAAGTCTGGTAACATGATTAATTTCAAATTTTTTGTTGCGTTTTTAAAAACCATTAGAAGCACTAAATTAGTGCATTTAAAGTAACAGCCCTGCAGTTTATTTTTATCTTCCGCTGATAGATTTTACATGAACATTTCTGTACAGCAGCGGGATTCTGCAGTGTGATGTCTTTTTGATTCTGTTTTTTGAACAGATTTATTTTGGCTCTTTATGTCTGCTGTCTAAATGAGTCACAACATGGCTGGTGTCCCAAAAATTTTCTTTTTCCTTTTCTTTTTTCTCTTCTTTTCCACTTTGTCTTGCTTTCTACAAAAAGGATTATATCATTTCTGCAACCTTCTCCCTCTTCTGCACACCCATGATCCCACCTCCATTTTGTTCAACCAATAGGAACATGTCAAAAATGAGTAGCCACACCCCTTTTCTACTCTAAACCAATACGAGGCAGCCTGAACTCACACCTTTCAGACAGAAACTCTCAACTTTCTTATGTCTCGTCAATACTCGACAAAGAGCTGTGTGTGTGTGTTTGCTGTAGATTTGGATGTGTGTGTGTGAGCAGTTGTCACCGTAGGCTCTGTTCTTGTTCCAACAAGAGTTGAATTAGTTGGATAGGAATTTATCTTTGTTTGCTCTTGAGGTAAGTCCAAACTACTCAGGCATCTTCCTCGAACTTACAAAGCAATGACAGTCTAGTTTGCAGGGGGAGAAGAAATATGGTAATGTGAGTCTAGCGCGGCGCTCTGTAATGTAATGATGCTGTGTCGACTGTTTCACTGCTCCAGCTGAAGCCTGTTTAGCAAGACTGTAATAACTCAGCTGTGGGGGGTAAAGATGGATGGAAGGTTTTTTTTTTTTTTTTAAAAGCATGTTTTGAAGCTTTATATTGTACTGCCACAATAATCTTTACATTTACAGTACAGTACTTTGTTCCTCTATGGTATAACCCACTCTTTGGTATCAGTGGAAGCTGTGCACCTATAAAAATGTTGTTTTAGGTCCTGTGGATTGAGGTGACAACCCTGTGGGGGAACTGAGGGGTGCTGGGAGAGTTTTCAGGGGTCTGGTTTCAATTTGAAGCATGTCTCATTGAGCAGCCAGCATCGGTGTTCCTAGATGTACACGTAGAAATGTACTTTTGTCCTGCACACACTCAAACAGTCATGTCAGCTTTGACATGTTTGCTGTTATGTGGCTTTCTGGTGACAACCACTCCCAGAAACTCAGTTAAACATCATCTGATCAATCTCTGATTGTGTCATTTTCCACCCTTGTTTCACATTGCAGTAATGTGCAATCACTTCTTGTCAGGTTGAGAGTTCTGTCTGATAGTTTCGTCTGTTGGTTAATCATTTCTCAGCCCATGTCATGGCCTTTGTACACAGCAGAAATCCTGATAGCACTGGATTGACAACAAGCTGCACCAGCAAACTATCACCAGTCCACTGTAGGGGAAAAAAGGATCTGCATTCCTCATAACCAGCAGTTAAACTGGGTCAGAACAGTCCAGAGCAGCAATACCTGACACCTTAAATTCAGAATAAAATAATTATTGTTGGTTAGTTTAATTGTCAGTCCTGAACAAATGCACTCACTTCACCTCACCCTGCTCTAAGTTTAATATGTCATGCAGTTTCTAACAAACGTGATCCATTTGTTATACCTCCACTGATGTGCATTAAGAGTCTTTTTGTTTATTAAAAGTTAAAAGAGGGTATTAAGAATCATAACACTTAATGAACAAATCCTATGTACATTACTGTTCAGAAGTTTGGGGCCAGTAAAATTTTAATAAAAAAAAATAATTGTGCACATCTTGGCTGCATTTCTTCGATTAAAAAAATGCAATAAAACAGTAATATTGTGGAATGTAAAATAATTGTTTATATTAGAATATATTTCAAAATCTAATGTATTCCTGTGGTGTCAAAGCTCTTCAGTGCTGCGTGATTCTTCAGAAATCATTGTAATATTATGATTTGCAGCTGAAGAAACATTTTCAACAGATTATCAAAAATGTGCTGCTTAATATTTTTGTGGAAATAATTATTTCAGGGTTCTTTGATTAATAGAAAGTTTAAAAGGACATCATTTTGTAACAAATGACTTTACAGTCACTTTTGAACAATTTAATGTATTAATGTGTAAAAAATAACATTACTGACCCCAGCTTTAGAGCAGTAGTGTATGTGTGTGGTTAAAATGTGAATTACCCTCATATGTCTGTATTTTTTCCTTTAGGCTGTATGGCAGTCGCCCAATAGATGTAAAGCAGTAATACTGTAGAATGCCAGTGTGTGAGAAAGCGCTGTGTTTATGACCGTGCATAAAAGTGCAGCTGTTAACCTCCCAATGGATACTACTGTAACTGAACTAATTTGTTTACTGGACTTGTCATTATAAGACACACACGCTACACACACACTTTCTCAAAGGCCCACTCTCATATTCTGCCTCCGGTCCTTTCCTTTCTTTATTTGTCATGTCAGCATAAGGCTATTCAAACATCAGACTTCATGAAGTGTTCTGTTATCATATCTCTTATTACACTACAAAAGCTAGTGTTGTGTTTTAAGGTGGTGTCAAATTGAATGAAATCTCTTTTTCTCTTTCAGTTCGGACTTTGCCATGCAGAGGTTTGACAGAGACTCGGAGGTGTTCAAGATGATTCAGGAGAACAAAGAATCCCGCTCGACTCCTCGCCAGTCCAGCACTTTCAAGATGCTTCAGGAGGTGCTGGAGGCTGACGAGAAAGGTGAGACGTGCACACTTTTTTTCTTTCTCCATTCAGTTTGTCTAACAACAATGCTTGTAAGACAGCAAATACAGAGTACTTTGTGAAATTGTTGTCTTCAGCTATTCCATGAGCAGGTTTTAAGCACACACTAGCATCTTAAAGCCCATTAAAGGTGGGCTTTAGGCACAGACGATGAGGGCGGTGGTGGAAGATAACGGATGTTGCTCCAGGTGCTGAATGTTTTGTCTTTATGGTGCATGATTTATTTTGTTTTCACAGAGGGCACCATCCCGTTTCCAAGCAAGCTGTCGCCCAGCCCCTCCAAGACCACGTCTTCTGTTGCTGGTGTGCAGAAATACCACACCTGTGAAAAATGCGGCACCAGTATAGTGTAAGATAAAACGCTGGAATCCCTCAGTTTCTGCACACACTCCACTGAATGTCCTCTGCACAGGCACGCTGGGATTGCATAAGAGGTTGAGCCGGTAACTTAATGAAAGTGTTGTGTGACGTTTAGCCTTCAAGGAATTGTCATTCTCATCACCTCTTCGCATTTAAGTCGATGATTGAGTACGATTGAGACAAAATCATCTCGGTGGTTATTCATTCGTATTATATTACCCTGTGAGAATTCCACATCAACACCTTCATTAGGTGAGAGAAACACCTGGAGGTGGGCGTGTCTTGACAGACCCTTGACCAAACCAGCTGTTTCCAAACCGAATGAGCTGCAAACCTACACAGTCCTTTAAAGTGCCTTAAACACCTTCCCAACAGGAAGACCGTTCCAGAAGGTACCAACTTTTGACCACAATCTAATTTAGTACTGTACAAGTACTCCCACAATGCACCTCATGAAGTTGGATGACAGATTTAACAGGAGGAGACAGAAAAGCTCAAGTATAAGAGAACTGTGATTAGTTTTAGGCACTACACTGAGCTATTTCATAGTTTTAGATATTCATTTAGCATCATATGCATTTGTGGAGAAGACAATCCCAGAATGTATTGAGCTGAGTGGGGAAAAAAACCCAACATAATTGTACCTGATTAAAAGACAGCCATCAGTTAAACCATTGGCTGAAAGTCTTGATGCGTATAGCACACAATATCGGAAACACTTCTGGAGTTTCAAAGTCTTCAGATTGGTTGAATTATACAGGATTTCTGGGAGATGTGTGTCTAATCTTTAACATTCTGCCTAGACACAAAAAAGCCGTGATGCCGAACCGCCTCATGGAAGAAGAAAGCCGTCGTGCTTACAACTGTGATGATTAGCACTTATCAGGGTCAACTAAACTGGATTTTCAAAAGTGTGTGAAATGTCAAGTTTGTGGCATAGACTCTTTAAAATACATCTGAGAGTTTAACACACTGGTCTGTTATTGTGGCACATTTCCACGCCCCTAAACATGATGCGGCACAATTAGTTGCGTTACCTGTCAGTCTTATGCTCTCTTGGGTGGTCCTTGGCCTTTCAAAGTGCCCAGGTTCCCAGACCTTCTGCTGTCAGTCTGAAGTTCTGGCTACGCGAGACTAGAATAAACTTTACACTAGGTTTTCAAGGTTTCCCCGAACACAACAACACAGTTAAACAGAAACATGCGCACTGTTGCTAGATGCGTGACAAATTAAAAACAATATGTTCTCAAATATTATTAAACTATATCAAAAGAGTGTGATGTCCTCCAGCTGGATGGAATCAAAGTCTGAAGAACTCGTGATTTAGTTGCAAAAGTTGTTGTATTCCAGCATTTAGAAGATAAAGAAGCTAATTAGGTTTTGAAACCGAGCTCTTGTGTTCAGTGACTTAAACGGTTCTGTTTCTCCTTCCTCTTTCAGCACTCAAGCCGTGAGGATCACAGACGACCGCTTCCGTCACCCAGAGTGCTACACCTGTACAGAATGCGGGCTCAACCTAAAGATGCGCGGCCACTTCTGGGCAGAGGACAACATGTACTGCGAGAAACACGCCAGAGAAAGATACCAGGGTCCCGGCAGTAACTATCCCTCCGTCGTGTCCCCACACCACTGAGACGCCCGGTCCACCGCCCTCCTGACACCACCTCCAGCTCCTCTGGTTGGCTGCGAGCCTTGAGAGGAGAAGACGGTGATGTCATTGCTATGTTGTCCAATTGGAGCCAAATTGAGCGTTTGGCGTAATGTCACTTGAAGCTTTGGGAGCCAGCACTGTTGTGTCCTCTCCTCCAGTTATTATACACCCCTCAAATAGAGACTGTAAGCTTTGATCTGTTGGATTTGGAAGGGGCGTCTGTGTTAGTGCCTGCTATTTCTAAGTCAACATATTACAGTTGAATTTCTACATTTGCCTGCCAGTTCCACGTGTTGTATTATGCTTTGAAAACAGCTTGGTTTTCAATAGACATTTATCTTGGGTTTATCTTTAATAGTCTTTAATTTTTTTTTTTTCTAATTTGTAGAGCTTTTCCATATAGCGAGACTCAAATGGTGAGATGCATCAAGTGGGCATCAGCAGCGCTAATGCACACAGGACTGGTTTCCTTAATGTACTTGTGTGTGAATAGTTGCAAACAGCTTCATTTATTTCAGCTTGCACTTGTTAATGAAGGGTTTAATGATTACTTGGAAGTGATTCTTAGTTTGATATATATTTCTCCCTTCATAAAAATAAACTATTATCTACAACAAGTCCTCCATTCACACAGAAGCATGCATTTAGATCTCTGCATAGTTTATATGCCATTTGCATTGTATTAAATAAGGGATATCTAAGAAATGTGTACATTTAATGTTTCTCCTTAAACTGTATGTGGACTAAGTGGAGGGTTTTGCACGCACTTGTTTGTGTTCAAGGTTGCATGTTTCATTTGGACTGTGTTGTGTATTTTCGGGTGCGAGATGATCAATCACACTCTGGTACACTACAAGAGAAAGGGTTTATTAGAGTGAAAAAAATTGAAACATTTGTGGATCAACTATGTCGGATGAATCATGAAGCCTCACATTGTGTTTGTAGGGTTGCCTCTCTTTAACTTTTCCATTTCAAATAAAAAACTTTCTGATTATCAGTGGATGTTTGAATTAATTGTCTGTTTAGCTGTATTAGGGTATTTTGGTCACATCACATTAATTAGCGAAAAAATTTTTTTTTCAATTCTTACCAAAGGAACTTATAGTTTAAGTTAACTCTGATATTTTTCTCATTAAAAAGAGTGACACCTCAAGAGTTTTTTGAGGTGCTTTCTATCATTCATTTGCTCCCCATGAAGCTCGCTCTTCTGTTGAGCACAGAAGTGCAGCAATTATAGGATGCTCCGCTATTTAATTATCTAATTATCTTATATGCTTTAAAATGTCAATAAAAAATCGAAACGTGAAATAAAATAAGCAAATACTATTAAAGCATATGAAAGAATAGTCAGAATGGTCAAAGGGATAGTTCACCCAAAAATCATAATTATGTCATTAATAACTCACCCTTATGTTGTTCCAAACCAGTGAGACCTCTGTTCGTCTTTCGGAACAGAGTTTAAGATATTTTAGATTTGGTCCGAGAGCTCTCAGTCCCTCCATTGAAGCTGTGTGTACGGTATACTGTACATGTCCAGAAAGGTAAGAAAAACATCAAAGTAGTCCATGTGACATCAGAGGGTCAGTTAGGATTTTTTAAAGAATCGAAAATATTCTGGTCTAAAAATAGCAAAAATTATGACTTTATTCAGCATTGTCTTCTCTTCCGTGTCTGTTGTGAGAGAGTTCAAAACAAAGCAGTTTGTGATATCCGGTTCACGAACGAATCATTCGATGTAACCGGATCTTTTTGAACCAGTTCACCAAATCGAACTGAATCATTTTAAATGGTTCGCGTCTCCAATAAGCATTAATCCACAAATGACTTAAGATGTTAACTTTTTTAATGTGGCTGACACTCCCTCTTTGTCGTTTTTACGGAGGTCTTACTGGTTTGGAACAACATGAAGGTGAGTTATTAATGACATGATTTTGATTTTTTGGGTGAACCATCCCTTTAAGTTCCAGCCAAACATCATCACCTCAGAAAGATCAAAGATGATCTCAAATGACCGGTAAGTGTACAGTCAGTAGATGATTGATTGAAGCTATCAGCAAGAAGACCCTGTGAAACATTGTTAAAAAAAACTTTAGTTGAAAACTTGTGGGATGCCATTAAAAACGCAGTTTCTGAAGAAAACCCCTAAAATTCACAGGAACTGTGGAATGTAGTTTGTTCATCCTGAGCTGAAATACCTGTTTCTGGGCTGGCCGTCAGAAGTTGGTTGACTCAATGCAATGTAGATGCACAGCACTTATCAAAACACATAGGCCTATATAAATATTTCATATTTAATGTTATCAGGTGATTTGTTAACTGCTTTTAATTGATTAAACTCTAAATTAAACATTTGAACTTGATTTGTAAAGGGTATTCTATGAATGTCTGGCCGGAGTTTTCGTTGCATTCACACTGTAGCCTGCTGAGGGTGTGGTGAGTGACAAGCTTCGAAAAAGTGAATAATTCTGCGAAGCATCTAGGTCAATTCAAGGTTAATTGAACATTCAAAATGTCTAAAACTTCCAAAAGAAGCAGCAAGACTCGAGCAGTCCTCCGTGAAGTTTTACCTCGCGAGAGAGAGCTCTTTGTCTGACGGGTTAACGCCGAAATCACGGTTACACCGCGTTGACAGGATCTGGAGAAAATATTAAAACAAATCTTTCAATTAAAATATTAATTAATTAATTCAATTATATATATATTATAATAATAATTTATTTATTAATTTATGTTGGGATATTGTAGAAACCATTTAAATTTGTAAATGTTTTACGTTAGTATGTTTTGCAACTCAGAAACTGTACAGAAAATTCGTATAAGTATTCCTATATTTTTAAGAAAAACGACAGAGGTCTATTGGACAGGATGCAAAAGTTTATGTATGTATAAACAGGAGAACGTTTGACATCTCAAGTCACTGTAAAAAAAAAAGGAATTTTGTGATTTTGTCTTCAACCGCTAGATGGCAGTAGATGTTTTCTTGTGGGCTTCTTTGTCAATCATTACCAGCTTTCTACAAACAATGAACCGAGCTAGATCATTAGAAGATAAAGCTAAACTTGCCTTGTAATACGTTTTGCAGTTTAATAGTTGATTCCAGTTTAGTTGGTTACTCTTTCACTGGTAAAAACATCCAAAAGTATTGCAATGGAAACGAGTCAAACATGAAGGCAATCTCTCAGTCGTATGAACCATTTTAGTTTCATTAATAGAGATTTTAAATAAGCCTCCTCAGTTCATTTAAGACTTAGTCTCTCATAATAAAACTACCCAGCATATATAACCAGCGCCAGAACAATTAGCATTGTTTGTCGGAGATGAATAACCTGCCTGTGCTGTTTGATATTTTTGGACACAGGTTTCTCCCAGTAATCAGTCAAGGTCACGGCTTGTTATCTCTGGTATTTTGTTCATGTGTGTGACGTCATGCTTGTTTCCAGACATCGCTGTAATTAATCTTTCCCCAAAATCCCATTAAACAGAATCAGCGGTTAACACTAAACACAGGATCTGTGCTATGGTGAACAGGGAAATGGAGCTATCAGACTTTTGTTGGACTGATTCCTAATGGGACACGCTGACCGAGTGGCTGATGTACATTCAAGTGGTCCAAACTTAACTCCTGCTCTCTAACCTCATTTCTGAGGCCCAACTTTTTATGAGGTGTGTCAGATATTGGCCCACTTGCACATACTTGTCTTCATGGTGTTTAGTGTCACTGTAGAAATATCCTAACACAAAAATTCAAATTCAGGTTGAAGTCATTGATTATCTATGCGTGTTTCTGCAACTTCAGGCATTGCTCCTGGGGGCTGATTAAATAAAAATGAACAGAATTTAGCTTTGAACATTTTTTGTTATATGAAGATAACTGAAATATTTAAAAAAAAAACTTTTTTTCTTCATCAGTTGTTTTTTTTTTTTTTTTTTTTTCATGAAATGGAAAATGGAAATGGAAACTTAAAAAAAAAAAAAGTAAAACAAAAAAATTTAATGAATAAATAAAATGGTAATTGCTAATTTTTAACTCACGATTTTGACGTTTATTCTTGCAATTCTGAGTTTATATTTTACTAGTCAGACTTTTTCAGAAATTGTTTTGAATTTACACCTCGCAATTCTTTTTCAATTCAATTAAAGGTAATTGCAACTTTTTAATTTTAATTTTTTAGTAGAAATTATATTTGTGAGATTTATTTTTTATAATTTGTGATTTTTTTTATTGTATTTTTAGTAAAGAAAGACAGAAAGACAGTTCTCCTGTTTACTGATAGTGCTCAAAGCCTCTGAGGAAAGGTGATAGAGATGCTCGCCTCTGAAACATTACCAGCATTGACAGAGAGACACCACAAGGTGGCGCTGTACATAAACACAGGCCTGCTTCAGATCAAGTAGATATCCTTTAATCACAGGCCAACAATGCTTTGAAATGAACTCACAAAGTATTCTTTATATATTTGTTGGCTGTGTTTTTGTTTTTGTGCCTTTCATACATTTGGTTGTGTTTTTCAACCAGTATTAAATCTCCCTGTGGATCGGAGGCAGATAGTGACCTCATCAGAGAAATGACATCAGCAGGGGTCATTACCTTTTATCCCTGAGAGCAACGGTCTCTCTCACGCACACACACACACACACACACATGCACGCACACACAGTGTCTGGAAGTAGTCATTAATATTGCAGTAGCTATCTTTGATATTATATGATTATATCTGATTTAATGTCAGTGACATGCAGTGGAAGTGGAATATATCAAGTGTATTTCATATAATAATAATATATGCACTATAAGTTTGGGCTCAGAATTTGTTTTATGAAAATAAATTGATACTTTGAAGCTATTAAATTAATAGAAATTTGTATAAATTGTAGTAATGTTTCACGATATATCTGACTTCTTTTAAAAACATAAAACAATAATAAAAAAATTATTAAAAAAAACATTTGAATGGTTGTATGTATATGTGTTTATAATGTATGTATAAATATATATATACATATATATATATATATATATATATATATATATATATATATATATATATATATATAATATGTAAAAAGCATATGTATTAACATTTATTTATTTCTCAACTCTTTAAAAAATATCAATTGTATATACACACACTTTCATACAAAAGTAATAAATTAAAAATTCATTAAATTAATTTAAAATTGTAGTAAGTTATATTTACTTGTAATACAATTGTATCATATAAATATACAACTTATACATTATGTAATATATTTTAATTGTTAAAATAGAATTTAAATTCAAACTGTATTAAATTTCACAATATTTAAAAAAACAAAAATCATTTAAAATCTTGACCCCATTGTGAGATGATTCATGTGTGCGTATATGTATGTATATATTTATGTAATAAAACTAGCATCCTTATGTTAAAGGCCGAATAGTATTGATAATCTGTCGAGTCTGTCAATATCTGTGTTATTTCCTTCATGTGTTTGTCTATTGTATTATTTTCACTCTCACTGCAGACTGAGGCCCACTTCTCCGTTTCTATTCCTCTTCTTTATTCCACCTGGAATGGACTCCAGATGTTGGAGGAGAGGAAGATACTGCTTGCTCGGTGATATGAGCTAGAAAAGAAAAGCAATGGAGGACCAGGAGGGAGTAAGAGAAAGTGCGCGCGAGAATGTTGGAAAGACATAAAAGTTTGTCTGGATGCCATTAAGTACAATTTGATGTAATGTGCAGTTTGGGACTTGACGTTTTAAATGGAAACTGCGTAGCAGATGAGGAGGGTTTGGGGGTCTTGGAGGTGGGGAGGGAACGTGCTCGAAACGTTATTTAAAGTGCAAAGTAAACACACCTCAGTTAGTGGCGCCGCGGTCCACGTTTTCCCGTTTCCGGAAGCCATCGGAATCGTCTTTCCCGCAGGCCCTCATTCCGCAGCGCGGTATCGAGTACAGCAATAACAAATGTGGGTTTGCACGATTTTAGCCAGAACACAGTGCCCCTTTGTGCGAGCGGGCAGCGCTCACACGTCTGAACCTGTGGCACAGGACACGAACGTCAACCTCAATTGAAAACCTCTTTCCATTTACTCCACAGTATTTTCAAACCGTGGCCTCGGTCTGTTTTTTAAGCCCAAGCTACGGTTTCCTATTTCTCTGCTTCTTATATATCAAAAGGGGTCGGTTTTAAAATTAAAAGTTGCCGTTTTATAATAAAACAACACTGGATTTTAGCTCCGTTGGAAGCAAAAATGGACTTACAGTATGAGTATCAAAGCCCCGAGGAAATGAAGTCTCGTGTGTGTTGGGAATTTTACAGCATGGCCCATAAACATCCCGGCGGTCCATATCTGGTTCCCCTTTCCTCTTTTCCTGAGCTCTTTTTAAAACATTTGAACATTTATGCTGATGGGAGCATTTTTCCCTAGCTAAAAAATGCCCGATAAGAAGCTTTTAGTAGCAGATGAACAGACACAGATTGTTTGTATAATAATGACATACAGAATTTGCTAAGAAATCTGGGCTCTTCAGAATAAGCCCGAATCCTTTTGATTCTGTCTGTGGTTTTCTTTTGGTTCGTCTGAAGGTTAACCTCAGCCAGTCTGTGTATACTTCACAACACATGGCCATCATTCACACATTTTGTCTTAGTGAGATGCGAGCGTTGAAATATAATTGGCTGCCGCTCACTTTTTGGCTCAGTTTTGGAGTCCACAGTTTGTTAAGCAGAACTTGACTGGAGCATTTAAACCTATTTTTATCAATTCATAGTCCAGCAGTAGTGTAAACAGTAATCAATAAGGGAGGATATAGTTTTGAAAGCTATTCCAAATGGGGAACATAAATTTTTGTGCTTGGGTGTGCATTCAATATGCTATAACATGTTTATAATACTGTAATAACACAGTAATTGGTAATATGTAAGGCTCTGCTATGGGTGTGTGGTTCAATATGCTATTACATGTTTATAATACTGTAATAACACAGTAATCGGTGATATGTAATGCTCTGCTATGGGTGTGTGGTTCAATATGCTATTACATGTTTATAATAAGTCATACTGGTTTCTTTGGGGAAATACTACAACAAGTTGTATTTGTACCACGAGAAACAATCTAAGCGGCATCTGTATATCTATAATTCTTGATCTGTTTCCTGGATTTATTAAATTTCTCCTCTTTGGTTCTTAGACCCCATGCGCTCTGTACACAACTCAGCCAAAGTCTGATTCAGGCTCCTATGGTCCAGTCGCACGCAAAGATCCAAGGAGGCACTGACAGCCGTGAAGACTGATCATCTGGGTCATAGAGCCTGATATGTATGCAGCGTTAATCACACGACTGTGGTCAAGTCTAAAAGGACATCTGTTTGTATTATAAAGAGAGATAGAGAGACAGAGGAAAAGAGTTTTAATAGTTATTAAAGACAAATGACAAATGCTGCTGTTCTTGAGGAATTCTTAAGCTAGACATTCCTAGATATTGGTCATATAGTTAAAACCTTTTCAAAGATGCTCTAGTTTTACATTAATTGTTCATTTTCATGTATGATCTACACCACTGCTATTGAAAGTGTGCAAAAAAGTAAAAACACATTTACGGAATGACCTTTTTCACCTAAAATAACTGATAAATGCAATAATAATGCGAATAAATACTTCTAATCTAGCTGTCTAAACCTGGCTTTGTATATTACAAATATAATTGGCTCTTTGACAATTTGCTTTCATTCCTCTTGTGTAAGTTGCTTTGGATAAAACATCCACTAAATGCATTAAAGCTGCGGTAGGGAACTTTTGACGCTCTAGCGGTTAATAAACAGAACTGCTTGCGTCTTGCGGAAGAACATCGTAGCCGGAACTACTTCTCTCTGTTTATGTCTATGAAAAATCACAAAGGTACTGGGTTACTCCGCCACGTTACCCCCGAAGCAATCTAAAATAGTCCTAATATAAACACTTATTATAGGTGCACCCTAGTGATTCAGGACAAGCCAAAAACACGGTTTGGAAAATGGATTTATGGTGTACTCACTTATTATATACATTTTTCTACATTTTGAACACAAACAAAGTTACGGACCGCAGCTCTGATTGGTTATTTTTTACCGGGAGCGATGGAGTTTCTGCAAATGGCAATAGGACCACTGGGAGGAGCCAGAGGAGCTTGATTTTTTCACAGATTATCTGTCTCATACTCTACTGTCAGGACATAATGACAGGTTTAATAAATATGTAAAAAATATATTTTTTACAAAAGTTCCCTACAGCACCTTTAATATAAATGTGTGTGTGTGTATATATAAAATAAATAAAATTCAATTGCAGTTTAAAAAAAAAATTACATTGTTATTTATACTATACTATTATATTATATTATATTATATTATATTATTTATTATGAGCCTATGCACTGAAATAACTTGTTGAAGATTTCTGTTTTCTTTCCTTTATTTAGATTTTTTAAGCCTATGCAATTTTATTTATTTATTTATTATTACTATTATTATATTTGTTTATTTTGGTATCTTTTATAAGTAACATCTTAGCACCAATGATAGACTTGGGATGAGAAAGAATAGATCAAACACACACACACATACATATACATGTATCTATGTGTGTGTGTGTGTGATCTATTTAAAATTCTCTTGCTCATTATACTTTACTACTATAATAATAATTTTGACCAGCATAACCTGGAGACTGTCATAATGTTAGTGTTACCATAAATAGATTGATATTGGTGAGTGGTGACTGTAAAGTGGCTGCACTAGGACCGCGCGTCCCCGGGAGAGGAATGTGCGCGCTGAAGCTGGAGCTGAATGTGAGTGTGACAGGATGGCAGAGGAAAAGCGCCAGAGTCCTGGAATTAAGATCGGGACCGTTACTTAAGTCAGACTGCGACTGACAGCACACGGACCCCGGAGAGCCTCATGTTCGCTGATGCGCGACCGGAACTTTATGACAAATCACACTGAATTTCGAGAAATACTCCTGGGAAAAGTATGGACAACAGTTGCTTTGAGGAATTGTAATTGCGGTGCCCCGAAAGCACACGAGTAACAATTTAACTTTCCTTTAGAAAGGCGACAAAGTGCCATTTCGTTTGCGCTCGTCACATGCGTAATTTTTTAATTTGGGACATGGAGGAAAGAAAATTCATGATGGAAAAATTATGACATGATGGATGTATTTTACTGCATCAGTGACAGGAGTGCTGTCATGTTTTAACAGGAGTGAGAGTGTTCAAACCTTTCTAACGAGGTGATATATCTGTTCATACTCGGAAAGGAGTAACTGGTCTTCATTACTGTCTTTCTCATCACTGATACTTTAAGTTATTTTCAGCTAGATAAAATCGTGCCCTGATGTCATGGGCTGACCTGGGAGCGCTCAGTTGATAGTGAGGGGGACAATGTCGGGACCCCGCGTCCGCATCCCGTTTTGGGTTCGTGTGTTTCTCCTGCTGCTGCTTCACAGAGTCTCTGCAGGCTGTCCGGAGCTTCTTTCCAGCGGCTGCAGCTGCGCAGAGGACCGCGGTAAAGCGCACGCTGCGCCCGGCGCGCGGAGGAAAGTCAGCTGCGTTGGGAAAGAGCTGACCGAGACGCCCGAAGTCAGTCTGCTTCCCAACAGAATCGTCTCTCTGTGAGTATTTCATTCATTTACACTCTTTAGCAACACTTTATTAATGTTATAGCTTACATATTTCATGAAACAACAAATTAGCTACTCAATCACAATGATATTACCGAGTCAATATAATTATATAAAGATCGTGTTTGTGTTACATTTGTGACCCAAATCTTCATGACATGGTTTGTGCAGCACCTGGGTTTATAGAAGGATATGTGTCTTTGTTTGAGAATAAAATCTTATAACTAAACTTATGAATAAAATTATCCAAAGAAACAAGTTTCAAGTAACTCTTTTGAAGATGCAGGACTTAAGCAAATGAGATTGCATGAATGATTGATATCGCAATGTTGTACAATAACATGCATGACTGATATGGCAGTGATCAGACAGTGTATGCATGTACCATAAGACCAGCAGTTGTGACAGCAACAGTGGGCATAATGATTTAAACTGATATTAATAGACTGATAAAGACAAAGTTCAGACACTTTTCGATTGCACGATCTTATTGGACAGCAGCTTTGAGCAGCTGTCTAAATGTAACTCTATATGGGTTAAAGTCCAGGGTTAACTGTAACCATTTCTCTTTGCATCTCATTGATTATTACGAATATATGCACCATCTTTTGGTATAAATAACATTTACAGTAAAATTAATATTCTTATACAGTATACACATCTCTCTGCTGCTGTAATGCATTCATGTTGCACTAATTCTTTTAAATCTCAATAATAATATTTGTTTAAAGTGTGCATTTCATAACTAGTTTTACAGTTGGCCAACCTCACAGCCATAATACAATATTTTATGGTAGCTACAGTATGTGCTGTTACAACGTTTGACTAACATCAAAAGATAAAGTATAGAATGAAGTAAAGATAAAGGTGGAATTCAAAACTTTAGACATAAATATTTGACATTTAATGTCCAAATCATTTATTGATTTTTTGGTTTTGAATAAGTGGAGCTATCACACTCTTCCGAGACACATTGTTTACATGCTGTACTCGCAGCTCATTGCTCCTTTACCTGTGTTTTCCTTCAGCAAAAGATAAGAGATGATGTGAGAATTATGAGCAGGCTGAAGCACTGAAGACTTGTCTTGTATTGATGTATTGTCAAAACCCTGTCATTTTACACATGCCTTTCATTTAAAAGAAAGGAGGTGTGCTTCACAAACGCATCCCTCCCGCCCCGTACACGCACACCCTCAAGCTTTCAGCTGACTTGGCCATGCTAAAGGAGAATAAAAAGAAACACATTTCAACCCCCCCCCCCACCCTTGCACTTTAATGGCCGTCTGTCTCCTTCCTTTCCGAGTGCTGTAATATCCCAGTCTGTTCATAATGGACCATATTCGTGTTGTCTGTGCAGGAAGGAAGCTAAACCCACTCCAAAGTGTGGCTTTATCTAGTTATGACCTATTGTGTTATTACCTGTTAGTCTTGATGACTATTATAGTACTTGAGAGCAGGTCTGTGGGTGTTTGGGCGCCTGTACGAAATACTTGTCGGACAAAGTATGCACTTAATCCCGTTGTGAGACAAGAGAGATCAGTCTAGAGCTACATGTATTTGTTTTGGTGAGGAGAGCGCTATTTTTCGTCTGTTTCTTGACATGGACGCCCATGCAGCCGTCCAACGTCTCTGGTAGTATCCGCCTGAAAATTGGTGCGGAAAAGCAAGAATTAAACACTCGCCGCTTCAGAACTCTTACGTTCCCGTGATGCCCTTTAGCTCCTCTTCCCAGCGGGAGCAGAATACGCCTACACATGGCTGTTGTAAAAACATAAACACTAAAAGCGCTCGAAATGCTACGAACAAGCCCAGGAGAGGAGTATGCAGCCAGGGGATTGGTCCCCTCGGAGGAGGAGGCCCAGGGTAGACTCCATTGAAAGAGACTAGTGGTTCTGCTTAATAACCGCTCACATCTGCTCAACACATTGCCTCTGCGAAACCAGAGGAAATGGACTGAAAACAGATAGGAAGGGGGCAAAAGTAGATTGGGTGGCAGGCGACAGAGGCGGTTGGAGACAAGCTCACATGAGCTTTTGCACCTCTTAACATCGTTTATTTGTTTTCCGAATATGTGGAAAGCCCACCGTGTGGCACTTTTATGAGGCTTTGTGTGTTAGAAGTAAAGTATTCATAGTCTCCTGCCCCCTGAAGGGAAAACGAGCAACGGATAATGAAAACGCTGCACTCAGCACTAGTTTAGTTGGGTGTTTTTCAAGGTAGTTTCTCGGGATTGTATGTTTGGCATAGTGCCAAAGCCACTATGAGGAAATTCAATTTACTCGGTGGCCATCTTGGCAACTTTTATTGCTCCTATCTGCTTGAATGGGAAAGTGCTTGATAAGATTTCATATTTCCAATCAGAGAGGTTTGTCTGTTGAGTTAACCCAGGACCCCAAAGCAATTCCATTGGCCGATCTGTTAATGTGGACTTTATTTAGTGCCTTATAGGCCTCATTTACACTGAAGTTCTTAATGTCCAATTCTGTTGACTATATCAGATTTTTGGACGACCAGCTTGCATCTTCTGTTAAATGTGATTAATAGTCAATATCTATGCAATTACACTTACACTTTACATTTGGAGAAAAAGCTAAAGGTAGATGTACTGACCCGGCTAAGCGTCCACCTGAGCTAACGCCATTCGCCAATGTCAATGACATTCAACTTTACCAAAGGAGTGAGTATCTGATCTGTCCACTTACATCGCAGAAGCAAAAGCTTGTATCCGATCAGATTTATTTTCACATACGAATGATGCCTGAAACCGATCTGAGAATATCAGAATCCATGTTGTTTTTTCCTGTTTACATGTTTGCGGATCATATCTGATCTGTGCCACATGGGAGGGGAAAAAAATTGGAATTGGTTCACTTGAACCAATGTAGCCATAGAGTGCTGCAGGGATGTTGTATTTTTGTAGGCCAAAACCCAGAAAAAAGCTAGCATTTTAGCACACTTTAAAAGGATTCAATGGTTTGCCTGATTTTTTTATGACACCAGCATATTAAGCAGTATGATTTATCCCATTCATTTCTCTATGAGGTGTCTTCTTCTTTCACCTTATACAGTCTCTGTCAGTACTGGGCCAGGCAGGGAAGGCTAATTATGGAAAGTGCAATCAGTATTTTTGTATGATAACTTATATCATATGCATTCATGTTTCAGAGTAATAAGACACTGAGAAAATCACTGTTACAATCGTTTTCGCTCTAACTGTAAATAAGTGATCGTGTTTTCTTTGATATGACTAACCCTAGCTAAACAGACAACCTCAAGAGGTCAGAATGGGATTTCTGGGGTCAGTCATTTTGGTAAAGGTTATCTCTTGGACCAGCTGCAGGCCTGCAACACAACATCTGGCATTCCTCAGCTGATTAAGTTAGATAAGCAGATGGCATCCCTTCATCTGATTGGTGGAGATGGAAAATGTGGGGAGTGACTTCAGTAATTACCCCAAATTGTATTCTCCTTCTTCATTGTTCATCCATAGAACGTAACATGAATGAATCAATGAATAGTAGCAGTGCACATCACACACTTAAGTCCAAATCATGCTTTCGTAATCGTTTAAATGTTTGGGATCAGTAATAATCATAATGTTTTTTAAAGAAGTGTCACTCATCAAGGCTGCATTTATTTGATCAGAACAGTAATATTGTGAAATATTAACAGATATTTTATTGACAGTCTGTGTTAGAGAGGGAACAGCGTGTCAGGGGGGTATTGGAACATAACATGAGCTAGATTTAAACATTAAGCCCCAGAGCGTAATGTGTCGAGCACGTGTGCTAACCGCTAGGCCACAGCTCCGACTGATTCTTCTCTTTCTTTACTCCCCACGCTTCGCCTCTGCCCTTCTTTCAAATATATTTCAAAGTGTAAATCACCCGAAGTGCTCGGTTAGGAGCAGGAGAGATGCGGTTTGTTCAGCGAGAGCATTTCATTGGCTGTTCGTCAAGCAGCGCAGCAGAGGATTTGTGGCTACACCTCTGTATTAGAGTTTAACTGCTTTGACCTCTGCGGGTAACTGATCGCTCTTTGTGAGTGTGTGCGCTTGTGTTGTTTGATGCCGTTCCACACCTCAGCCTTCTCCAGGTTTCCATTACATCCCAAATTACTCATAAATCCTCTTTGCATTAGCATATAACGTTGGCGTACACAAGTCATTTGGTGCTACTTTGTGGTATAAAGCCCAATATATTTACCATAAACGGCTATTTTTCCACTCTCTCCCCCTCTCTGTGCGAACGCGCCCTCTCTTTCCTCTCGCTCTCTTTCTCCACCCCTCTATCATGAGTTCATCCATACACAGTGAGTCTGAACCTAAATATTTAGCTGTCCTGGTAGGAAACTGCCATGCCTAAACTCTTTCCAGATGTGGGGGAGAGCAGTGCGCTGTTTCGAGCTAATTATGTGCGGCTGCACAGTGACTGAGTTGATAGAGGGGGAGGGAGACCGAGAGAGAGAGAGAGAGAGAGAGAGAGAGAGAGAAGTGGAAAGTGTGAAATAGAGGTAGAGATCAAGGAAAGGAAAGAAGACGAGAGAATGAGGCGAAGGAAAGTCATTAAGTTGAATGTTTGTTTATCTGTTGAGCGAGAATGAGATGGGAATGAGTGAGAGAGTGTAATAAGAGCCGAGAGTCTCAGTATTGCTTCATGATTGTGCATACATGAGTGTGTACAAATGTGCGTGTTTATATACACTAACAAAAGTTTGGAGTAATTAAGAGGTTTTTTATTTTTTATATTCTTGAAAGATCCTCACAAATGCCAATTTATTTGATCAAAAATACAGTAAAATGCTTATATTGTGAATTTATTACAATTTAGAAGAACTGTAATAATATAATAACTGTAATATTGTAATAAAGTGTAAAATGTCATTTATTGCTGTTATATTCATCAGCCATTACTCCATTCTTCAGTGTCAAATTATCCTTCAGATTAAAAATTATTATTGTTGCTTAGTAATTAATAATGGTCCTTATTGTCAGTAGTTTTTGTTGTCCTATTTTTGTGGAAACTGTAACATAGACATAGTTTCCACAGAAGCCACACCACAACTGTTTTAAAGATTGATAATAATAGCAAATGTTTCATGAGCAGCAAATCATCATGTCAGAATTATGTATGATAGCTAATGTGTGTAGTTTTTCTGGTTTAGTAACAAACCCTATTTGTAATGTCAACCTTTTTTTTTTTTTTTTTTTTTTTAATGTGCATTATAAGTTTTTGAGATTCTGCAACATGAAATCAAAACTGACATAAAACATTTAATCAATTTTTTTTTTGTGAATCAGTCAGGGGTGCTTGTTATTCCACAGTGTTTTTGGATTCACAAAATACAATAAATATGTAAATAGTATATAAATAGTCCCAGCTTTAGACATAACGCCCACGGACCGCCCACACTCTGTTCACTAAACATCTGGATGCATATTGCACACTAAACCGAAAGCACTTTTGCAAAGTCAGAAGTCCAAATCCCATTGGGTGACTTCTACTGGTTATCCAGGAGCCATGTGTGTGACGGTCTTCAACAGTCCACCAGGAAAAAAATAGCATTTTACATGAGCAATTAATTACATGCTAGATTTCAAAACTTGCACATGTGACACTCATTGCTTCCTTTGCAAACTATCTGAAATCCAGTGTTAACATGCTCATATGAAACTGGTTAGAATGCATAATAGAATGTTATTCAAGACTTTTCTTTGAGGGAATTATTTGAGTGCAAAAGAGACATTTTTGCATGATTACCTAAGATATGTGAAAAAAAGAATAATTTTCCAAGCTGGGCTGTCCCTTTGCCAACATATAAAAATATTCCAGTGTAGGGTTGGGTATTGTTTGGGTTTTTTATGATACTGGTGCCAAATAGATACTTAAAAAAAAAATACTGGGGCCTGAACCGATTCCTAAAAACTAAATAAATAAATGAAACGATGGTGGAAAGAATGACATTCTAATTATTATTTTTTTTAAATGTGATTTTTAAAACAATATAACAATTTTTTTTTATAAATAAATAAATCCTGAATACCGAAATAAAACATGGATTACCATATGTCTACTTCAAATTTTGAGAGAAATATTATTTTCCTATTTTTTTTTAACGCCCCAAAATGATGGGCTGGCTATTATTATAATTTTTTTTTAAAAACCCAACACATTTAATGTCTGTTTCATTCATAATGATGATGTTCCAAGAAATCCCTAATATGGACAAAACATCCACAACATAGTTGTTGTGCCATTATTTACTTTAAATGTCCTGCTAAAGTTTATGTAAATAAAATAATTTAACTAAGTGAGACCTTTATGCTTATAACAGTCTTATAAAAGTCTATTTTCAACTTTTCTATTGCTAATCGTGGTATTGGGGGAGGGACATCCTCATTCGACAGTGTATTTGATTGCACAAAATTGAATACACACCCCTGCGAACAAGATGAGTCATAAATATATTTAGCGTGTTTTCCTTGAAAAAAAAGGTCTGCAAACTTTAAACATTCACTACTGAAAGATAATTTTGTCTTTTATAATTCATAGTATAATAAGTGTTAGTTCCACAGACCAGAGTTGGTTCAATGATCAAGGACATTATTTTTCAGTAACAATGGGTGTACATTACAGTAAGTGTTATTGCCACAGTGGTATTTTGCTGGCGGTTCGGTGTGCTCGTTTCTTTAAATTTAGCTGACGCTAATCTCTCCCACATGGCCAAAGAGCACACATTGTTGCTCTCCGTCTTTAACCGTAAAACTGTGATAATGTTTGGACAGTTATGCGCCATATAGCACTTTCTTGACTCAGTGTTGGTCCACTGACTCAACAGTCGTAAAATCAATGTTTGTTCAATGTCGTATCAGCATTCTCTTGCTCATATGTGAGCGCTAGCGTGCATGTGTGTTTTCAATGGCTGTAAGAATGTGGGTGTGAGCTGAATTGGCTGTTGTGTGTGAGTGAGTGTTTATAAAGCTGTTTTGGGATGCCAATGATTCCAACTACACTGGTGACCTTGAGCCGCAGCCCCCTCAGACAGCTGCATCAAGTTAATGTTCATCTGTCCGTCTGTGTCCCACTATGTCTATTTTTCCAGACTGACATGATGAACTTTGGAAAACGGGAACTTTATTGTGTTGTGCAATCATAACTCAGCATCTGTATGGATGTATGCTAGCGGGTCTCCTTGAGGTCAGAGAGTGACGAGAGGGGAGTGTGTTTTGAGAAACCTTCCTGACAGACATCCGGGGAATTGTGTGGAGGGGCGTCCTCGTAGCGCCGGCATTCAAGGAGGGTTTATTTTTGTGGGAAACGGCAAGGAGAGTAGAGGAGGGGAAGGGAGGGGAAGACTGCACGTGTTCAGAGAAGGGGCGGTGGTCCGCAATAAATCAAAAAAGCAAACAAAGACCCAGACACTGGATATCGTGAGCCTATCCCATCACACCTGCCCCTGCCACACACGCTTTGACCTCTGACCTCTATGCCGAGTCTAGGTAGAAATCGGCGCTGTTTCTGAGGAAAATCTTTCTCTGTGGAATCATTAAGCAGTTATGTGTGCTGTTTATTTGTGTGACCGCTTCGGATGGGAATCTGCGGATGAAAAATCCCCCAGCAGTGTCGTGTTCGGCTGAGAGCGAGCGAGCGAGAGAGAGATACTCCTCCCGGCGCACAGTGGGAATCTCTGTTTGGATAGTTTTTCCTTTCACTCTACTTGACTTAACTGACTCCAAGAATTGTTGAACTCTCGCTCTATCTCTCTTCCTCCTTCCCAGTCCACAGATTTTCATTCTGATCTCATTTCTTTTTTTAAATTTGTGCATATCTCTGTCTCCAGCTGTCTCATCATAGTACTAATGGTGGTTTCTATTTCACGGATGCGTGTTATTGTACTGGTGTTGTGATTATGATTTTGACTCATCTCACTCACTCAAATCTTTTGAGTCCATCTCACTCACTCAAATCTTTTGAGTCCATTCACCAAAAAGATTTATTCACTGATTCGTTCAGTGACCCTTTCAGCATGTTACGTTGTTTTGCCAGAAGAAGTAACAAATGCGTTTTGAGTCAATCATTGAATCATTCACTTAGCTGAAAACTCAACCGTTTTATTTTATGCATTTTGTCAGCTAGGCAGTACTATTGTTAATTTCAATTGTATGTGTTGGCAAGTGCCATAGTCTGTATTGCAAGAAGGCAGTCTGTTTTTATGCATCAAATAGAAAAGTGAACATTTGAGAACAATTTGTTCACTTTAGTGATTCATTCCAAAATACTGATTTGTTAACCAACAGAAACACCACTATTACTGTGCACGGTATATTATAAGTGTGAATAGTATAATTCAGCAACAGTGACTCTAAAATGTTACCATGATTCTTAAAACGCAATTGTTTTATTGTGTGATTCTTCAAATCCGTTGTACTGTTATTATAATTTTTAGGGGTGTCCCCGACTAAGGATTTTCATAGTTGAATCTGAATTTTCGAATGTTGCTGATATTCGACTGATAGTCGAATCATGTGTTTGGGGGCGGGGCAAAATACATTGAGTCAAGTCAGACATCCGACAGCCATAATTACTGATATTAGCACAAAAAGGGAAAATTTGTAATGAAAACGGGGTAAATAATGTTTTTATGTTTTGATTAAAGATAGTCAACACTAAACATCAGCGAAACCCTAACAATGCACAATTTTTTACAATAGTGCTCACATTATAACATTAGCGTATATGACAATAGTAATTAATGTTCTGCATTTCTGTTTTGAGCTGCGCACGCTGAAGATGACCAGTAGAGTGAGCATTTGATAGCAAGTTTTTAATCAACGGGATTCAACTCATAATTTAATGTAGAATACACTTCGTTATTTATACAACATCACGTTAATATTAATACTTATAGGCTATCTGCAAAAAGAGCCAGAACATGAACGTGTCTGCGCGGCTCTGAATGCGAACTCCTTTTGTCGACGGGTTCTTTACGAAACAATGTGCAGAAACACAGCAGCCAAACTCTAAAAATTCACAGTGTTTTATTATAATGGTGTTCTCGTTATAAAGGTATGAGTGTGACAGTCCAGTCATAGTTATTAATATTCTGCTTTGTTGTTTGTCTTGCTCATGCTGCGCTGTAAAGAGATATCACTGTTGTACTAAAAATGAAGTGCTTGACTCAAAACCAAATGCATCTTATATCAGGTAAATAATATATTGAAGATATATGTATACACCGGCTGAAAAGTTTGGAAATCACTTGTACCCTACCTGATCAAAAAATTCTGCCTGTGTGAGTTTGAGTCTTGATAAAGTTTAAAATCTCTGCCACCAAGATGCTCCTCTGTCGGTCACGGATTATGGAAAGTGAAACATAAATCTATAGGGGTGGTTGGATTTATTCACACACTTTAAATTACTTATTTGAAGCTTCTTTCTTTTCAGTTTCTTATTCACAGCTTTTTCATAATAGGCTGCATGTTAACTTATTGGGAGAAAACCACAAGTTCTATTTGAAATCAGACATTTGAGCGCTCACATATAGTCAGAATGGCAAAATCATAACAGCCCGCGAACATTCGACTGTGAGATTTGTAGTCGAATCAGGCTCCTCAAATCGAAGCATCGAATCGTCGACTATTTGGGGTCACCCCTAATCATTTTTATTTAATTTTAGACACAATATTCTAACTAGGCAATCCATTCGATTAGACACACTAAATATGAAACTTATGTGACGTGACACACAAGATTTAATTTTTGATGTAGTAATGAGGGTCTTTATTTAAGACTGCTACATCAGAGTGTCCTATTGCATTTCTGGCTGTCGATAGGTGCTGTTGATAGAGTTTAACCCAGATCATATTTAACCCAGAATATTTCTTTAGCACACCCTATAACATTGTTTATTCAATCTTATGGACAAAAACACACCACAGAGCAGCAATTGTTGGTTGTCCTCCACTTGACCAGTGGCCTGTACATAATCATAAGCAAAAGTCCAGGTCCTTTGTGTTTACAACGAGCTCGTCCTGCATCCAAACCAACATGGTCTTGTTATCTGGGTCAAACCATGATCGCAAACTAACACACAGACCAGTTCCCAGGAGTACAGCACATTTTCATCTGTGATATGACTGTGATGGTGGCCTTGCGTGTTTAACATTGTTTAGAAATAATTGCACATTCCAAAGACAGCAATTAACATTCACTGTACTTCTGAAGTAGCTAGTAGCATTTCTAGTAGCCTCTCGTTAAACCGCTCCACGCACATTGCTTTATTTTTAAATGCACGCTGTCTTTTTATGGTTACATATGGTGATATCTTGTACCCTGCAGTGGCTTGTATGAGCTGTTTATGCACACATGTATTTTCTGTTAAAGAGAGAGTGTGTGTTTGTGTATACGAGAAGGGCGTTCATGGCCACAGCTCCCAAAAATAGTGCATCATCTTCTGCTCCATAATTAGAGAGTGTTTATAAAACCTAGATTTTAATTTTAGGCTGTGGAAAAGCCGAACATATGCACACAAACGCACACACTCACACATACATGCACCCGCTTACTCTCTCTCTCAAACACACACACACACGTGTCTCAAACACAGTCTGTAATTTTGAAATAAGCAGGAGCTTGTGGACCACTGGGTTTTCTGGCCTTCAAGGGTCACTTTTAACACACACTCACTCTCACATACAGATATTTGACATCTTCGTTCAGTCTGTGATTCCCAGAAGCTTTGAAAGTGAAGTGTTTTCCATGCTTTGATTGTGAGATTTTGAGTGGAGTGGCAGATATTGGGCAATATTCAGTATTGTTAATTTAATAATGTATGGGATTTTTTTTATGTTGCATAATTAATATTTATGAGCAAAGCTGTTATGTTTTATATTGTGTCGCCCATTATTTGTATGCCCCTGGCTGGATCTACATCATCTGATGTGCTGTTTGTGTAGAGATGAGAACAGTACATGCTTTATGTGTCCGTATCTGAGAAGGATTTCTGATCGTCTTATGATTCTTCAGAACTCAGTCAGCAAACAGTTGCTGTACAATTACATGCGTCCTCTTAACCGCTGACAGACTTAAAGATGGATGGGGTGGACTTGGCCAAATCTGTGTCTTTCTCTCTCTTTGTTTCTTTCTGTCTCTGTTCCTGCAGGCTGCCTGCACAAAGACATGCATTCACATCTCAAGATGCATTTAAGCACTAAGTGCTCATTGTGCTCAAGGCTTTCGGACAAACTATGTGTGTGTGTGTGTGTGTGTGAGACAACAGTAAGATGCAAACAGTGATTTAACAGACTGTAATCAAATATTTAAGCCTGTCAGTCAATTCAAATATCAATGTGTAATAATAATACTGAAGCAAGAATAACACTGTATGTGGAAATGTAAAAGACAAAGGTAGAGCTGAGATCTTTATTTACCTCTCTTACAAAGGTTATGCATTTCTCAAAACAAATCTTCCATTCTCATGACCATGTTTTTGTTTGGCTCGTTGGTGATATTCAATACTTGTGACTTACTCACAAGGCTCAGTGGTGGTAGAGCATTGCAAAAGGTTGTGGGTTCAATTCCCAGGGCAACACATGTTAGGTAAAAAAAATCAATAAATAAATATTCGTCTGAATGCACTGTAAGTCGCTTTGGATAAAAGTTTCTACTACATGCATACATTTAAATGTACTGCAAAACAGATATCACTGAAATAGGTCCCTGGTCTTATAATATATAGTGTGATATATAGTGTGTATTAATGTTTTCATAAAAATAACAACAGCATGTTGTGTCAACTAGATATTTTTATTTTATTTAATGACGTGAAATTGTAGCAAAAGTGACAGTGACCTAGCAAAACTTAGACCTAACACTTAATAAATGACAACTGACACTGAAAACAAATATAGAAACAGAAAATAGTATAATGAAGACCAAGTTTCAGTGAAATGCAGTATTTTCACAATCCTCTATGATGCCTGTAAGTCCATCATTGTGTGTATTCTGGTGTGATTGTAGAGGCAGTTTCTCTCTGCAGATGACGAGGTTGTAGGATCTGACGTCATCTGAAAAACACAATTGAGTTTAGAGTTACAATGTGCCTCCTTCCATGTGTTTATGTAAAAACAATTATGTTTATGAAGGCCAAAAGTAACAATATGCTCCATGAATTCAAAATATTTGTTACCTACTTTAGTGGAGATGGGGAAAGAAGTATCCTTAAAAATGGACATAATATGAGCCCTTCACAATGTTAAAAGAAAAAAAAATGATACAAAGCCAGGGGATAGCTTTAATATTTTTTGTGACCAAGTATGTTTATGCATAAAACCAAGTAATAATTACATTACATTACATGTCATCATTTAGCAGACACTTTAATCCAAAGCAATTTACAAATGACAGTAATAGAAGCAATCAACATGACAAAAGACCAACAATACATAAGTGTTGTGACCAGCCCTGGTTAGTCTAACGCAGTACACATACTGTAGCAAGTTTTTATTTATTAATAATTTTAATTTTATATAATAATTTTAATAATAAATAAACAGAATAAAAATTGATAGAAAAGAAATAGAATAAACAGAGCATGTGTTAGAGGGTAATTTATTTATAATAAAGAAAACCCAAGTAGATAGAATAGAAATAGAATAGAGAGTTCTACTGTTAAATTTAATAAAAAATTCTAACAATATGTATTATAAATTCAATATCTCCGTTACTTATTTAGTGGAGAAGAGGAGAGAAGTATCCTCAGCTGAACAGAGCTGAACAAAAAACTAAAAAGAGAAAAGAACATGTTTGTTCGGAAGCCAGTTACAACTTTAAAGTAAAAATTGTATTTAAATGAAAGAATGAAATCATTTACCTGTTCAGAGTGTGTTGACAGTCTGTGCAGCTGGATCAGTGACTACGTTTACAAGCTGTTAAAATTCGGGTTATGGTCGGGTTAAGGTCACTATTTGGGTTTCTGAAACATTCGGGATAACCCGTTTACATGCGTGAGCAGAGAGAGTTACTCCTGTTTACATGGAATGTGTAATCAGTCGCCAATATCCCGATGTAAACGGCGACGCACGGTTAACGTCTGGACGTAAGACGCAATATGCGTCATTTCTAATTGTTTTTCCTGTATCCAAAGACTCAAAAGACCAAGATTCCTTGCGAATAGAACATGCGCAGAACACACATTTTGATGGGGATATGCCGAAACGCGTTTACAAGACCAAATATTCGGGTTAGAAAAGGGGTACCCCAGGTATACGGCATATCCGGGTTTTTCCGATGTTTACATGGCCGTGCGCGACCGGGTTATTGCTAATATCCCGGTTTTGGACGGGTTATTGGCTGCATGTAAACGTAGTCATTGAGCTCCAGAAAATCACTAATGAGAAGCTTTGACAGTAACTTACAGATATATAAAAACAAAAAGGGTGTGAATAAAGAACCCTAAACTCTGACACAAAGAACCATTTAAGCATCAAAGGGTTCTTCAGGATTATATGGTTCTAAATAGAACCGTTACTAAATGTAAAGAACCTTTAAAGGACCATTGATGATTCAGCATGTGATGCAACATTAAGTTGATTCATAACCCATTTTGATTTTGTCTTTTGTGTACTTCTGACATAAATTAAGATGCTCTTGCTGAAGCATTTCTGCTGCAAAAGATTAATTAATGATGTAGGTTGCGTATCAAAGTTGTGCTTTTAGTGGATGCTAGATACAATTTTCCTAATCTAGGTATTATTGTAAATTGTTCACTGTTTACATTGAATTGAGCAGCTGCACACTCATGCACACAGACACGTATATTTGACCTTCCATACTGAGAGCAGATACAAGGTACTCGACACACATCTCTACTTTTCTTGAGTGGCTTTTTGCTGCAAAGTGCTCGTCCAGACAGACAGCCAGCCTCCAGCAGCTCTCGAGCCCCAGCGCAGCGGAGGGGATCTGGGCTGGACGCTGGAGTAGATGGGGGTCGGCTGGAGCTTCGGAGGCAGCAGCCGTGGTGCTTGAAGAACTCCAGAGAGAGAATAGCTGCCCTTTAACAAAGAGCAGAGCGGCCGGCTTCTGTTCAATCACACACAAACGCACAGTGTCACGCTGACACACACTTTACAAACACGCAAGAAAGAGGGAGAGTTAAAGACGTGTGTGAATAAGCAGACACAAACACACCCAAAACACATGAATCGAAACAAATTTATACACACAAAGAGGCATGTATGCATACACACTGATAAATGCGTCTACACGCACACACACACACACACACACACACACACACACACTTTCTCTCTTGGCTGGTCCTGCTGTTAGGGCTTTGTAATTGGGCTCTCAGGCTTCATTAGTTGCAAAGCTGAAGGGACCTTTTCCTCCCTCTCCCTCCCTCCCTCTCTCTCTATCTCTCTCTCTCTCTCTCTGTCTGTCTGTTTTTCATGTATGGATTTTCTCTGTTCTGGCTGGTTCCCCTCTTTCTCTTTTCTCATCACTTGTTTTTTAAGAATCTGTCTGAATTCTCCAACAAAACAGAAGTTCATGTCTTTGATAAATTCCTCATTTTATATTTCTCAGGTTGCTCTTTCATAACCTTTGGCATCTTATCTGTATATACTGTATATATATGTATATATATTAATTTTGAGCCTGCTCTTTTCAGTTAATCAGTTAAACTGGGTTCGCAATTCAGTGTGACAATTTTGTTCACAAATTAGGGTTATTATATTGTTAACTAAAACTAGAAAAAATTATAACGTGTTAATAAACAAAATTAGAAGTGTTGCTTAGACAACTAAATGTAATGTTTAATTTACAGCAATTAAATTATAATAATGTCTTAAGCTGAAATACAAATAAATGAAATTTAAATAGTAATATTAAAATACTAAAGCTAATAAACTGTCAAAGCACATAATGTAGCTAAATACTAAAAATTTAACTGGATTTAAAATGAAAACTAAAAATATAGAAATAAAAGCTAATTCAAAGTCTAAATAAACCTGTGATATAATATAAATATGATAAAAATAATACTTTGTGAGTTAACACCAGCTGACTGACTTGTTGAACAGAGATCAGTCTCGTTCAGGAACAGAAAGCTCCTCTTCTAGAGTTTGTTCTGACACCTACAGTGTGCACAGATAGTAATAGCATTAAAGTGGAAGAAGTTACTTTATTTGCCAACAGATAATGAGAAAATCAGAGCAAGTAACAGAGCAAAAACAGGATCTTTGTTTTTTTTTAATCCTTGCTAGCTTTAAGAGGCCACATTGTTCACTTTTGTAACATAGTAATGTTGTTTGTTCATCACCGTTTTCCCTCCTTTCTCCTGACCCTTAGAATTCTCCTGAACCCTTAGGCCGCAAAGATTCAGATTATGAAACATAGTTCACAACTGCAGTTATTATAAAAGAACCTGTGACCACATATGAGAATCATTTATTAAGGTTATTAACAATAAATGTAGCTTTTCACTGACTTATTGTGATTTATCGCATTGCTGTTTTCTTTTTAAAGCCACAAGAATTTACATAATTTACACTTTACAGTGATTTTATCACAATTAAGGAGATTTTAGCCACTCTTACACTTTTAATAATTAATGTCATAGAGAATATTTTCTGTTTAACAGTTTGGAGTTCTAAAAGTTACTGTTGGCAGAGTTGCTATATGATGTTCGAAGGCTTTAATAGTTGCTTAAAAAGCCTGTGTTGAGCATTACAGCAGGAGGACATGAGCGAGACAGAAGGTTCAGTGAGGTTAAGGGTATTTCAACATGCCACATTTGCTAGACAGAGTACTTTCTTTTTCTGATAACCTCCACTTCAGCGTGGGGCCTGTGATAGGACACACACACACACACACACACACACACACATTGTGTAGTGCAGAGACTAGTGGCCCCACTTGAGCTTAGAAACCCTCAGTCAGACAAGAGAGATGCAGGTTCTCTATCATCCTTCTCAACTCTCACTCCCTGTACACACTCATCTGTCTGCACCGTTTCATCACTCCTCCCCTCCTCAGCCCTCCTCTCCCCTTCCTTCTGATGAAGCATAATCTTTTAACATTTGCACATTTATTCTAATGTACACAGCATGGTTTTGAAGATCAGTATTATCTCTCATCGTTGTCATCATATGGCAAAAGAAAATAATCAACGGTATACAACATCACAAAGATTATTTGGCAAAAGTACTATCTAAAAACAAAGTAACGGACAACAATATACATTTCCAGATGGAAGCAATGTCTGTCTTGAGCTCATTTGGGTTCCTTAACGCAAATGTGAAGTGAATGTAATGTAATTAATATTAAAGAAGTAAAGGCTTGTTCACACTAACACAAATTCAGTCTGAATTTTGCATGCAGTTATGTCTGTTAAGATCAATGCATAACAATAAATAAACGCGATTAAAAGTTCTTTATATGACATCAAATACAAAAGTGCAATGACGAGAGAGCCAGTTCTGGATTCTTCCTCTGCTAGTCACTGCTGCTTAGCATAATAGAATGTTTATGAGACACAGATTCATCATTTTATGTAACAGCAGCATCTCTGGGCATGTGACCAAAGGCGCAGATCTTATTGGCTGGCCGGTTTTCTTCACAGTGCTGTGGAAAAGACATTAGAACAGCTCTCTGGGAAAAAAAAACAAAAAACAGATGCATTAACAGCCATTCATTCAAATTAAAACAGAATTTTGACTCTGAATATTCATCTTGGTGTGAACTGACTAGGGATAGTTCAGCCACCCCCCCGCCCCCCAAAAAATAAAAAAAATAAAAATAATTAATTAATTAAATAAAAAATAAAATATTATGTCATCACTTTCTCAGCCTCAGGTTTTTCCAAACCAGTATGAGTTTCTTTCTTCTGTTGAACACAAAATAATGTATTTTGAAGAACGTGTGTAACCAAATAGTTTATGGAATCCATTGACTTTCACACTTTGCAACTGTTTAGTTATGCCCACATTATTTAAAGTACATCTTTAATGCTTAACAGAAGAAAGAAACTCTTACATGTTTGGAACAAATTGAGGATCAGTAAATGATGACAAATTTGTCATTTTTCTATCCATTTAATAGTCAGTTCCACATGCCTTTAAACTGAAAACCATATTAACATGTAAACACTGAAACTGAAACATGAATACATATTGGACTAAATCCACAAAAGTACATAGTTTGCACAATAATTGATTTTGTAATTAGCTTTATACAATATATGTAAACAGGATATGTTTATTACACTTGTTCTATGATCTTAAGATAGTAGAACAGTAGTGTCAAATGAAACATGGCGTCTCCTCTTAGGCCTAGCAGTAGTTAGTAATGTGCTGTAGGCGTCCTGGGCAAAGTGGAGGTCTTTAATGGGAGCTTGTTGGCATTTAAATTCCACTGTGTGACTCTTATCCAGACTGTGGTTGTTCTGTTTGGCTCCAGAAGCAGAGAAAATAAACTCATATTATGAGACGGTCTCAGAATGACGCTGAATTACAGTTCAAATTCAACGCAAGAGAGCTTTCGACTAAAAAAGGTATGTTGAATTTTCTTGAGAAAAAGAAGTGCATTTAATTGTGGGGAGTATGCACTTGTAGTGTACTTCAAATCTTATAAACAGCCTATATATTTTTATATACTTTTTAAAAAATGATATACTGTTTAAAAGTATATATTTATATTAGGGCCGGAACTTTAACGCATGAATTGAGATTAATTAATTACACAAAAAATAACGCGTTAACTAAGATTAATTAATTACAGAAAAAAAAATTCCCGCATTTTTAATAAGTTATTTTTGCACCGCGGAACGTTTCTCACTTGGATGAGTTTCGGCGGACCGATTATTCTGGAGCACCAACTAGCGTTCGCATATCACCGGCAGCACATCGAGCCTCAAGTATCACCTCAACGCAAAACATATAGCAGCTAGCGTGGGCTTTACACTTTATGTTGAACTATGTATTATTTTGTTGGTGCAACTGGCAGTTTATGTTGAACTCTTTATTGTTTTGGCCAAGGTTATTGAGAGTTGGACTTAGTATGTTATGGCCTCTGAAGCAACAGAGAGATGTTTTCTAATAGTCAGTGTTTCCAATGTTCTGAATGTAATTGACAGTATTGTGTTTTACTTAAAAAAAAACAACACTTATAAGCTTCCTGAATTTATGAAATGTACTATTTCTAAATTGTTTCTAAATATGCTATTGCTACACTTCATGGCAAAAATTGCACTGGTCTGCTAGACTTGGTTGAACAAAAATAAACAATATTTTGTTGCTTAAGCTTATGTATTCAGTCATTATTCAATGTATACTATAAATCCATGTGAAAAAAAATTACTTCTCACTGTTCTCAGGTCAAATATTTATATGCGATTAAAATGCGATTAATTTCGATTAATTAATTACAAAGCCTCTAATTAATTAGATACTTTTTTTTAATCGAGTCCCGGCCCTAATTTATATTTATAAACTGTACTTGCAGATGATATTCTTTTTATTTTTAAATAAAAGATCACTTAAGAGTATCTAAAGTGAGACACTTTCATGACTATGCCTCTTAACACACTTAAAGGGAAAGTTCACCAAAAAATTCTGTCATTAATTATTCAGCCTCATGTCGTACCAAACCAGTAAGACCTTTGTTCATCTTCGGAACCCAAAACAGACTGACCTGGAAGAGAAGAAATTGTTGTTATTTTTGTTTTCTTTGCGCACAAAAAGTATTTTTGTAGCTTCATAAAATTAAGTCACATTACGTGGGCTATTTTAATGATATCCTTACTATCTTTCTGGGTCTTTTACGTTTCAGCTGCATTGCTGTCTATGCAGGGTCAGAAAACTCATGGATTTCATAAAAAATATCTTAATTTATCAACCAAAGTCTTATGGGTTTGAAACAACATGAGGGTGAAAAATGAATGACAGAATTGTAATTTTTGGGTGAACTGTCCTTTTAAGAATTGAATGTAAATAAACGTTCTAATAATGCCCAATAAAAGGGTATTTTTAATAATAATTTTAAATCATCTTTTGTCATGCATTAAATAAATAAACATGCTGATATGTTAACTGACATATTAAAGTACATCAAAAATGCTTGATTGTAATTTCAACTTTAATATTATTCAATTTCACATTTAAGCGGTTCAAAAAACGCTCTTAGGTTTAACTAACTTCCTTTAAAATTTATTTAAACTATAAAACATTTTATAACATGCAATTAAGTGTCCAAAAACATTACATTTAGTTTGCACTTAAGTATATATTTTTAAAGTATGTTATTTTTGTAAGTACTCGTTTTAAAAGGTGGCTAAAATACACTTATTTTTCACAAGGTTATAACATTGTGCCAACTGACTTGTTGGTGTCTTATGATTTATATGTTTAAAAAATGTAGGATGTCATCTGATCATGTTCAGGATGTCCCAGAATAAGTTATTTTCCTTAGTATGAGTGGCAGAAGTGAAGGCCATTTAGCTGTCCGAACGACAAACAGATATGGTCTGTTGTTTTGTCTCAGAGGCCTTGCGGTTCAACGAGACAAATTGAGCCAAACCACAGAATGGGGAGGAACTGCTGTCTCTGAGGACAGACTCGTCCTTGCCAGACTGTGTCACGTTGTGCTGCCACACCACAGCAGCAGGGTGTAATCTTATGTTCTAGGTACATTTTCAAGCTCATTTGGATTCTGAGTCTCACTCAGGATGACACTTGACATGGCTCACACGGCCTCTCATAATGCATGAAGGGACGCATGAAGACGCTTTTGTCCCTGATGCAGTCATTTCTATAATAATTAATAAAGCACACTGAGTGGGATCAGTGCTCTGATGACTGATGGTGTATATCTTTCATGTCACTTCAGATTTGGGTTATAAGCTTGACAGTAAGGAGCTTCAGACTGTGGTCTGATTTGCGTAGATTAGCTGCTTCTCTGAAGTCTGCTGTTTGAAGGACAAAGCCAGTTCTGGAAATGGCCAGTTAATGTGTGTCTGCTTTTTGTCACATCTCTCTCCCCCATTCCGCTTACTTTAATGACCCATTTCTTTCTTTTTGAATCCTTTTATATTGTTTATTTTTAAGAGTAGCAATATAGTCAACATGCTCTGTTTACTTGTTTCTCAATCCTAATAGTTTTTTAATTGTGGCATAAAGTACTCACCCATGTGGAACTAAACCCATATGACTCTCTTTCTGCCAAGGAACACAATCATGAATTATTTTGTTATTATTTTCCCGTAAGGGAATAAAAATGGACCATAAAAATACTGGTCCCCTTTGACTTTAATTTTATGGACAGAAAATATTTTTTTTAATATATATATCAATTTGTGTTCCATATGCAGAAGAAAGAAAGTCATAAAGGTTTGTAACAACTTTACTGTATCTCTCATCCTTTTACTGGACTCCTGTCCTGTTTTCCTCATTTCCTTGCTAACTTTTATTTTCCTCTTGTTTTATTGTCCTTATCTCTTCCCCTCATTCTGTCGTCCACCTGCTCTTGCTCTCTGCCCTGTCCATCACACGGCAGAACAGGAAGCGCTCTGGGGTTGACCTCTGACCTCAGTCAGCCAAGCTCTGTATAAACAGCTCATTTTCTTCACTTCCTGTTTAGCTGAACAGGAGCACCGCCTGTTTTAGTTTGTTTACAGAGCGGGCCGCTTCAAGTTCTGGTGTGTGTGTGTGTGTGTGTGGGTGTACGCAGCATGTTTTTCAGTGTGTATTTTCATATGCGGGTGTCAGTGTGTGCTGATCCCTGCCTGCTGTTCTATTGAGAACAATACAGTTCGTTTCCTTACCTAAGATCCTATGGAAGTCTGTTTTCGCCTCAAAGAAGAAAAAAAATACAGTATATATATGAAGAGTTCAGATGCAAAAACCTCTAAATGCCATCTGAAATTTGCATCTAAAATTAGGAATTTTTTCAGGCTGCTATATTTATGTTCAGTTATTTCACTTTAATAGCCTGGAAAAGGACCTGCACATTGCCATTGAAGTAAAATGACTCAACCTAAGCATAGGAGCTTGATAAAAATCCTAATTTTAGATGAAAATTTCAGATGGCATTTAGAGGTTTTTGCATCTGAACTCTTCATATATATATATATATATATATATATATATATATATATATATATATATATATATATATATATATATATATATATGTAAATGGGTTTTCAAATCTCCCAACTGTGACATTATTTCTCGCAATTGCAGCTTTGTAACTCACATATGACTTAATATCTTATGATTGCAACTTTATAGCTCACAATCATGACTTTATAAATATTAAACATGGCTTCATATTTCATAATTAACTATATATTATGATTACTGGTACATTACGTTGCACAATTGTGACATTTACAAAATAACAACACACTGTATATCAAAACTGTGACTTTACTTCTCACAATTCTGGCATTATATTTAACAATTGCAACGTTATATTGTTATTGCAACCTAATAACTCAAAATGAAAATATGACTTCATATATCACAATTGTGACATTATTTCTCACAATTACGGCTTTATACCTCACAATTTTGACTTAATATCTCAAAAATGCAACTTAATTTCTCACAATTGTGACTGAAGTCGATTAACGTTTATACGCGCTATTAGGCATTTTCTCCTGACAACCCTGAAAAGAACTTAAATAACACTTTCAGTTTTAATCGTACAGATAAGAGCAACACATCAATCGAATCTGTAAAGGGTCTACTTTTTTTTGCATACAGACCTAATAACAACAAAACTTTGTGCCCTTATAAAATATAGATAACAAACAAGGTGCGCTGTCTGCAGCCTTTGTCTGCGCTGATCTTCATTTAGACACGCATCATTAAAATGAACTGTAACTCCGTGAATACTTAACGAAGAGACATGACAAAAATATCTATAGAAAGCCTGAAATGTCTATTTTTAAAATAAACAAGTGCCGCCGAAAACAAATATTCTGTGATAAAGTTATCCATATAAAGACAACGCGATGTCCGTTTTTCATGGCTCCCTTCATTATCTTCTAATGAGACCACGCCCCCGCGCTGAACGCGCTATTCAGATTCTAATGTTTCACTGAAGCGCACGCAACAGAATACGCCCACACAACAGAAGACAATGCAGAGAGACTGTTCTTCAAGTTTTTTATTTATTTTACTGTTTGCTTCACGATGAGAGGAAAAATACATAATTCACCCCAAAAAGATGTGATGTGGTTGAGGATTTGAGATTTGGATTTCCTCAGAAAAAAAAGAATGAAGCACTTTATTCAGCAGAGATCATAAACATGAGTAAGTCTTTTTTTATCTATTTATATACTTGTACTAATTTTCACATAACGTGTAAACATTTTACTAGTTAGACTTTTCCAAATTATAATTCCTGACTAAATATATAATCAAGTGAAATATTATGAAATTTCAATAACAATGTACTATACTATACAATTCTAAAGCTTGATGTAAATAATATAAATCTAACAAATAAATGTAACTGTAACACATGTAACACAATGCTGTTCTTTCAATTTATCCCCATAAAAAACCTGAAAAAATATTCTCAGCTCTTTTCAACATTAATAACAACAATAATAATAATAATAATAATAATAATAATAATAATAATAATAATAATAATAATATTGATAATAATAGCACTACATTTTTTTGTAGAAAATAATTTTGTTAAAAGGATTTCTGAAGGATTGTGTGACTCCAGTAATGATGCAAAAAAATCAGCTTTGAAAGTCAGCTTTGATTGTTCCTAATGAACTGTTTAACTGCTCCCCCAAGTGGATATCAAATTATGTTGTGGGATAATTAAATATATTCTAAATAAACTACAAACATAAAATGATATACATTTATTTTGTCCTCACATTCTTTCTTGTAACTCCTTCCTCTCAGTGACACAAGCTGACTAAGAGGCAAATTATGCAGCTCATTATGCAGCTCATTATGCAGGCCTTTGTCTTCTCAGTTGTAATTCACAATGATGTTCATGATAGTTGACGCCTACTCGCATATGACTTTTATAAACAAAAGTGTCTTAGAAAATTTAAATCAATATATAGTTTTCTGTGAGTGAGTAAACAAGATGATTTTCATATCATTTAGAAAGAAAGATTCTAGGCTACAAGCTCCAGTTCTCAACAGTCCTGGGAACCAATGTTATGTATGTGTTTTATGGCCTTATTCAAGTGATTTAACATTTTTAGTTTTTCACTAACCATGCATTAAAAAAATAAATAAATTATGTACATACATGCTGCTCACATATTATTATAGCCCAGTTTGTGCTGATTACAGTGAGTTTAGACTTTACCCATTTAGATGTGTATAAGAAACTGAATAAAGCACAAATGTCAGGGCATGACAAAACTTCTCCAGGCCCAAAAAATACCCTTAGACTCCAGAGGGTTAAAATTCGTGTTTGTCCATTATAATATGACTTCAAAGTGCTACTTTATATCCCACAATCTGACTTTATTTCACACAAATGCAACTTTATATCACAGTATAATTTACAGTGTGGCTTCAGCTTCACCTCAATAGTGACCTCATTTATTACTGAGACAGAAACAACTTATGTAAGAGCCACCTTTTGGAAACGGGCTTCACACAACCAAAGTTTAGTTTGACTACATGTAAAAATCTTAACATGTTCTGTATGTAACATATAATGTTGTATTGATGATACTCTAACATATACATACACACTCACACAACACAGGCAACTTTAAGCAACCCAAGTCCTTACGTGACTCCTAACCTCCACACATACTCACTTTCTAAATGGTTACTGACTCATTACTATCTATAACTCTATAGTTTCTGGGTCCAATTAACCAGTTTGTGTTTTTGCCAGTGATATCTCTCAGTCTCTCTCTGTATTAAATTATGCTCTAGATCTGTCTGGTTTTCAGCTTTTATCTTGTGTCTGGCTTGAGTTAGCTGACGGTTCATGTGCCCGACCAGAGCATCAGGCGGGGTAGATCAGGGTCAAAGAGCTATTTGAAGATCTGTTCGGCTGGCCGTGTCCCAGTACGATGTGTCCTGATCCTCCCTAGATCCTGCAGCAGTAGGACGACTGCAGTGGGTTAGTGGTTTGGAGTAGTCACCCTCAGTAATGACCTGACAAAGGCAAGATGTCATTTTCATTCATTATGAACCAAAACACAGAAACTCACTTTTGGGACACTTGTGTTTGTTCTGAAATAACCTCTTTAATATTCTTTAATTACATGGCAGGATGTAGTTTAGCTGTGTGTTCATCCACACATGTGCACATTTGCGGGAAGTCATTAGCGCGGTTGCTAGAGTTAGCATTAGTCATACAAAAAACAGCTGTCAAAATCTGTTGATAGGCTTTGGGTGTAGCACAATGTTATGCAGTAACTTAGTAAATATTGCATTTTGTGAAGAAAGCACAAGCTTAGTTGGAATAGTTACTATATTTGCCGCCTTTTATTATTATCTCATTAGCACAACACTACAAAGGTGGCAAATATACCATATTTTCCGGACTATAAGTTGCACTTTTTTTCATAGTTTGGCTGGTCCTGTGACTTATAGTCAGGTGCGACTTATTTATCAAAATTAATTTGACATGAACCGAGAGTGAGAGGGCGCTTCTATGCTGCCAGAGATGCTGCTCAGTGTTCCTGTAGTCTACACTGAGAAGCATAGAGCGCCCTCTTGCGGCTGTAGACCGTAATGTTTTCTCTTGGTGCTTGGTTCTAAATAAATGCGACTTATAGTCCAGTGCGACTTATATATGTTTTTTTCCTCATCATATGATGTATTTTTGGACTGACGCAACTTATACTCAGGTGCGACTTATAGTCCGAAAAATATGGTAGTAACTATTCCAACATTGACAAAAATGGCATATATTTTACCGTATTTTTCGGCCTATAAGACGCATTAGTCCAAAAATACGCCATGACGAGGAAAAAACATATATAAGTCGCACTGGACTATAAGTCACAGGACCAGCCAAACTATGAAAAAAAGTGTGACTTATAGTCTGGAAAATACGGTTATTGATTTAAGAAAAGTTTTCAAAGTCTTAACGTAGTTCTTACAAAATTTGTTCAGGGCTCAACATTAAGCCTTTACTTGCTTTGGACATGTAAAAATGGTGTAAATGTAACCTAGTCTAAAGCAATTTTCTCATCAGCGTTCTATCAGTTCTTACCTATATTTGCCTGTTTGTGAAATTGATTTCAAGGACATTTTATTATTATTATTTTTTTTTTTGCTATTACTAAATGCTAACTTTTTCTTAACTAAACCGCTGGTAAGTGGCGAAATGTGACTGCCTTAAAGAGTGAGTCATTGATTCATTTATTCATAAAAAATTTTCAAACTGTAGATTCATTCACAAAGGAAGCAAACGTCTGTCTTCATAAATAAGTCATTGAATCATTGACTTATCCCATTCATTCAAAACCACTGAATAATTCAGTAGCAAATCACCACTTTTCATTGCTGTGAGATGAGCGGATGTTTTGCTGGTGTGTTCTTTGTTTGGAACTATTTTTGTCAGTTAATATTGTGTCTAGAATTCACTTAATATTTCAGTAAATATTAACTACTTGTTTATTGAACTGTTAAAAATCAGTCACATTTTCAATGATGCTGTTATTCGAGAAATACTTTAAAAAATCCAGTAGTATGTCAAGTTCTGAACTTTGTTTTGAATTTGTACTGTACTGTGAATTTATTTATATTACACATTTTATTCTAGAGCATCTTATTTGCATGTATTTTGTAGGTGTATTTTTTTTTATGTTCCTGTATTCTGGGAATCTAACCCATGATTTTGACTAGCACCATGCCATATTGCATTTTACATAAAAGGTATATTTGCACTCAATAAAGAGACTGCCTGTTTTGATTAAATCTGCTCATTAACTTTTGTGACAAGGCAGGAAATAAGATGAACCAGCTGCTGGTTTGCAAATGGAAGCAGACATACACTTTCTCTCAACACACTCGCATACTGCAAACACGTTCTTCAGTCCTGACTGGTTACACACTTCCTGCCAATAAGGGGATAATACAGCCAGTTACGGTCTATTAGGCTGTGACACACTGAGACAGACGAAAGAGTAACATGAGTCACAAAAGCACGCTTTAGAAAGTACCAGTAATGACATGCAATTATACAACGGATAATTGCAGCTCTAAAATCTGATTGGGTAAAGCCAGGTGTACACTAAACATGTTTAAAGTCCTTTACAATTGATGCATGTATGAACGAAATGAGTCAAATCAGACTGTGGAACATCACCAGTCTGTTGGACTGATGTCTGATTTCCGTCATGGTGTTGACTGTGTGCAAGCCTGGAGTGTTTGAGTCTGATGTGGCCAAGCAAAACAGGGCATTTGTACACAATGCAATGTCATATTATGCTCTGCCTGTGAAGGGAACACTAATAAATTATCTTTATTGTACATCATATAGACAGACTAGTACATAGTATTGTTCTTATGGTACCAAACTTTCAGTAGTTGGTACCACTACCAGTAAATCAAAATATAAGATTATTAACACTGCAATTCAGATATTTTAATATGGTCACTACCTCCATTTAATCATGACATTAAGATACATTCCTGGTCCATCAGTCCACGGGCACCAAAGAAAATAAATGCTTGTCTTTGTGATCTTTAATCTGAACATAATACCCTGTTTATCCTATTTGATGCTGACTTCACTTTGGGCTTTTTATATGTATATATTTATGTAATTTATTTAATTATTAAGAAAAAGTTTTTTATTTAATATTACATCGTGCATCCAATGTGTGTGTGTGTGTGTGTGTATATATATATATATATATATATATATATATATATATGTGTGTAAAAAGTATTTTAAAAACTGTTTAATATTTGTAATTGTTATTTTTACTTCACACATTATTTTTTTATTCTTTTTATTAATCCAACATTTACAATGCTATTTAATTATTTTATTCTAAAACTTTGAATTTTGAACCAGATTTTGAATTCGACTTCTACAACGTCATCTTAGATGTTCACTTTTTTCTACATTTTAAATTCTAATTTCTTATATCTTGATGTTGAAAAAGTAAAGTGAATGTGCATGCTGTTTGAACATTAGTGTCTTTTTCATATTGCTGTGGCTGCTATTTTATAAAAACGTGCCTACACAAGACCGCTAAACCGTGAGAAAATCACTTTAATGTATGGGCTTTTGTGATGTATTGCTTCCATATATTTTTTTAGGATAGAAATAGATATGACATTTACATAACAGCCACATTTGTGTGTTTTTATGTGTCCATATCAGCCATAAACCTAATCCAAACCTGTTTTCCTCCTGAGCTTTACTCATACCGCCATCCAGAAGCCCCCTCTCTCTTCCTCTCTTCCTTCTGATAAGACTCTGGTCTCAGGCCCATTACCCAATGGCGAAAGGGATAATTGTCGTGGAAAGAGCCGGGTGTACGTTTGATGTGGACCTCGACTTCCTTTTGATGTAAAAATGAATCCTCTGTGATTATCAAGATTATGGCTTCCTCATTCCCTCGCCCCTTCCATCCCTCTGTTAAGCCGTGAAGATTAATTGGAAACAGCCCGGTCTGATGGCAGAAGCTGACGCAGAATGCTTCTTCGTGGCTGTCGGGTCGATGAACTTGTGTTTGGGCATCATACTGACATTACTCACACACTCTCCATCTTCCTCTCTTCTATTGCTGTAAAACCATGTCTTTACAGATACACTATTAAGAGTACATGCTATATCAGTGTTTCTAAGAGCATTTCCAATATATATTTTTTTTAATTAGCACTTTTATTCAGCAAAGACACATTACATTGATCAAAAGTGACATTCATAATTCTAAAATATTTCTATTTTTTAAAACATTTTGTTTTGTGAACTTTCTATTTAGTAAAGAATCCTAAAAAAAACTAGGCTATGATTGGATATATGTATACTGAATTTAACGTGTTTACCTTGTGTAGTTTTGTTCATGTTTTTTGAGACTAATAAGTCTTTTGAAGCCATAAAGTTAAAAGTTAAAAGTACCATTTTCCTTCAGAAATGTAATCAAGTAAAAATACCAGTAGTCAGTTTAGATTGCACTTGAGTAAAATCCCCCATTACTTAATTTGTATTGGATGTCAACAACCAAAGTTTTCTGAAGCATTTTCTAGTCTTTTACAGTTATTTTGCTATACTAAATGCATAATTTATAATTGCATTTACCACAAATTTTCCCACATTTTTGCTGTCCACAAACCATTTTTTAGTGTGGATCACATATATTAAATGAATTACATTTATATTTTATTCTTAACTGTTTTTAAAACAGATAAAATAGGTCTCCCAAATGATATGTAGGTGCAATTTGAGTTCAGTACATAAATCTTTGAACTACTCAAACGTACATAATTATAAAACTTATTAGCAACGTTCGGTCAGCCTACCCTCTTTAGAAATGCAAAAGTGTCAGAAAATGTAATAAATTATTAAGAGTATTTACAGATCAAAATAACAACAAAAGCCACACCTCCAATTATGCAGTCAATATAGAATTCAAAATACTTGTTACAAATAATAATAATAAAAAAGACAACCATAATTCTACACCCAAATAAACAATAATACAATTCAAATTCCACAGGATAAATAAAACGGTTAATACATCTACATTAAAAAAACAATACAATTTCATCAGTAAATCATTTACCGTATTTTGAGTCGCATCAGTCCAAAAATACGTCATGATGAGGAAAAAAACATATATAAGTCGCACTGGACTATAAGTCGCATTTATTTAGAACCAAGAACCAAGAGAAAACATTACCGTCTACAGCCGCAAGAGGGCGCTCTGTTTTCAGTGTAGACTACAGGAGAACTGAGCAGCATAGAGCGCCCTCTCGCGGCTGTAAAAGGAAATGTTTTCTCTTGGTTCATTTCTCTTAGTTAATTTCTCTTGGTTCATGTCAAATTAATTTTGATAAATAAGTCGCACTTGACTATAAGTCGCAGGACCAGCCAAACTATGAAAACTTATAGTCCGGAAAATACGGTACTAATTAAATGATATAAAACAACAACAACAAAAACATTACATCAATAAAAACGCAAGAAAATAGTTTTCCATGATATCTCCCTTTATATCTTATTTTATTGTTTTGGTTTGATAGAAATGTAAGTTTTGCAGTGTGACTTCTACAGTCTTACTTTCGTCTTTGGTGTATAAACCAGAATCTAATGCTGTGGTCTTGAGGGTTTGTAGGCAGTAAATGAAGAATATGTGTGAGAGTTGGCGAGCGCTTGTGTCTGAGATGCCTGGCCATATAAGCATGCTTGTGTCAGGGTGTTTACTGTACATGCGTGTTTTTGTTGGACATGCGCGTGTGTGTTTTGGTTCGGGTGTGTGTTGGCGAGGGTGTGTGTGACAGAGTGTGTGAGCGAGGGCTGTTTTCATTGGATGCACGACTGGATTTCGTTTTATATGGCTGTCTGTGAATGTGTGATTAGTGGCTGTCATCACGATGACTCATTTCACCTCTGCTTTTGCATTTCTTCACAGAAATCTGAGCAACAATCGCATCCGCGTCCTGAAAAATGGCTCCTTCACTGGCTTGTACTCCCTTGAGAAGCTGTAAGTCAACCTCTTTCTCATCATCATCATCATCATCATCTTCGTCACCATTGCAAGGCTTAGTGGTTTCTTTGATGTGTGTCAAGGGTTGGCCGTTTTGATTCACTGCGGAGTCTAAATCTAAAACATTACAATGATTCTGGTCTTTATAATAAATGCAAGTTTTTAAAGTGTACTCTGGAGTATACTTGCAATAGTTCCACTTTAGCAAATTCAATCATACTTCAGTTCCCCTTTAGTCAGACTTCAGGGCTATTACGCACAATTAAAGTGCATTTAGTACAAATTTAGTTGTTCCAATTTAGAAGTATGCCAGTTTAGTATACTAAAAGTACAAGTGCAGGGTATTTTCCACTAGGGCATTGATGCATAAACAAAAGTACATCTGATTAGAAAAGTAAATTGAGACACTGACAGATCAAGTATAATAAATACAGTAGCCGAGTCTTCTTCTGTCTGTTTTTGGACATGATGTCCAATGACGAATGCTGTCAAACAATCAAATGATTTCAATTTCCTATAAAATTGGACCCGACACCTCAAATTATAAGGGATTATTATAAGCTTACAGTTGCGAATCAATGTAAGGTAAGGAGTCAGTTTTGAACACTGATGTATTATGCAAATACTGGAGATGTACAGTTATGTACTCAAAGTTTCACACTGCAGTTTTAAATACAAGTGCAAATTATTGTCAAAACCAAAATCATTTGACTTTATTTTCTGTGAGGGTGATGCTCTGGTAGGGAGGATGAGCCGTACACGAGACTATCACTGAAGGAGTCTCATTACACCTCCATATATCACTGTGTGAAGAACTGCTCAGATAATAGAGGAGGCTGCCAGGGAGTGAAGGAGGAGGAAATATGATGTGTTGCTGATTGACCTGCAGTATCGGTGTATGATACTGACAGCTACAGTAGGCCATATTATTTTAGCTCCTTTGTAGCTGTACTTTGCATATATAAAAATTGTAATATGGTATCTTGGCTACAAAAACAAACAAAAAAAACAATAATTTTAGTGTGTTTAATAATCAGGTGTGTTTGATGTGTGTGTGTGGTCATTGTGGTGTGCACGTGTGTGTGTGCTCGTGATCATGTGTGCACGTGTGCAGTGATTAGCCATGTGTGTGTAAGACAGGGCAGTTCTCTGTATGTAGGTGTTTGTTCGGGGTAAAAGGATCTGATTTGCTTGTTTTTGCAAGTGCAGACAAGACCCCCGGGGAGTTGTGGAGGTCAAAGGTCAGAGAAACTGGAGCCATGGCTGCAAACAGGCGCTCGTACCTGGGATTGTAGTTAAACCGGGCTAGGATGAGGGGGAAGGCCTGTTTTCTTTTGTTACATATTTGATTGGTAAATGAGATGTTGCTGTTCCTAGATCATCTTTGTCTAAGATTTAAAATAATTATATTAATGTGGCAATTTTGTACTGTTTAATTCAGACATTTAATTCAGAATTCATTCATTAAGCTCATTATTGGCCTTATTGTGACGTATCGTTGAAACTATTTATTTATTTGGAAGTATTTGTAATAGTATAATTATAATATATAATATACAGTAGTATGTATATATAATATACACCAGTAAAATTATGTAAAACTATGTTTTAAAACTATGTTAATGTGTTAATAAAACAATTACGACGGGTTCTGGAGAAATGCACACAACTAGAAAAACAGGTTTGTACAGAGCCCCGCACATGACATGCAAGAAAAAATATCAGGCTAAATCTTGTGCACGATTTACTAATTCGTTCCCTCACTGTACTAAAACGTGCACACGATTACTATAGCGTTCCCTCGATTTATAAATTGTGCGCACGATTTCCTAATTCGTTCCCTCACTGTACTAGAATGTGCACAGGATTACTATTGCGTTCCCTCGATTTGCTAAATCGTGCGCACGATTTAGCAAATTGACGGAACGCAATAGAAAATCGAGGGAATCCAATAGTAAATCAAGGGAACGCAATAGTAATTGTGTGCATGTTTTAGTACAGTGAGGGAACGAATTAGGAATCGTGCGCACAATTTATTTATTTTTTCTTGCATGTCATGTGTGGGGCTGCGTAGGTTTGTAAAGGCTCAAAGTCAGGATGAAAATGATGATTATTCACTCCTCAGGATTTGTAGAGTTTGTAGGAGACCCAAGTTTACAATTGTACAGTCATGGCCAAAAGTTTCGGCAGTGACATCAATTTTGTGTTCTGCTTTTTTTAAACATGTTTCTGTTATGTACTGAAAAACAATAAGCATGTTGCTGGTCATTTTGTGTCAAGATCAAAAAACAGTTGGCCAACTAAGCTTTTAGCAAATATTAAAAATGCATCTGATCACTCTGCACAATAATCTAGAAACAATGTGAATGACTTTATATGTTAAAAAAAGAAAAACATTAAATCAATCAGAGGTGAGAAAAATCGATTTATTTATTTATTATTATAATTATTTTTTTAGAAAAAGCTATTCATGTACTAGAGAGTTAAAAGTAAGTAATAGGTATGCATACTTTTGATCCATGTACTTATAGTATTTGTATCTCCAAAACTGAAAACACATTCCTTATGCAGTAGGTCTGTAATAAAAATGACACAAAAATGGTATGGCACGGTACGTTTAGAAAACCATGTAGCTTAACTGCTCTTTGGGCTCCTTTTTAGGAAGCCTAGAATCCTTGGCTACTAGAGTTCTAATGATGCATTCCATTCAGATGTGGGATATTCTTTCCTAGTAGATATCACTGACATCCCTCTGTAAAGACGTTCCATTGCCAGACATTCTGAAGATGATTTATAAAGAAACAAATTGCAATGCAACCATTTGTTTTGGAAAGGTGTTTCCTAGCAGCCAAATTGCAGAGAATAATTGATGTTATGCAGCGACGGCATTTGTTTTTCAGGCGTATGATTATGAAGGCAATAGTTAATTTACTGGATTTTACTCTCCTGTACATTATTCCATGTTTATGTGATGTCACACAACCACAATCACATTTCTAATTGCGAAAATCCAGACTTTCCAAACTGATTTCCAAATCTGATTTCAATAGTTGGTCAGTTCCAACTTTTACAGATGACTGGAATCAGCATGAAAACCAAAATAATGAAAGACAATAATTATATATCATGTCATAATCCATTGTGGGAAAAATTTTGCTCAATATTATTGAATATGCTTTTGTAGTGTGCTTAAATCTTAACCCCCATATCACATTCAGGTCAGTTTTGACCCAAGAGTCAAAAAGTAAAAATGTCTAAGACATCCCTGGATTTTTGTAAAAAGAAAAAAATTCTAATGTATTTTTACGAAAAATATGTTTTGACTTTTTTGAGCAGCATGAGTTAAAAGAGTTTAATGAAATTCCATTAATTTCAATGGCGTTAATACTGATAATTATCAGTTTATATGTTCTGATAAATTTTATATTATAATAAATTAACAATTCTCATGAATGTTGTAAAATATATATTTTTCTCACATTATAGTGGTTTTGCTGATGTTCTTGTCCAATTTGAAATTTCAAAGAATTTCTTTAAAACAGTAAATAACATTTAAACAAGAAATTACAGTAAAACACAGTTACATTCAAAACCGAAATTGTTGCACATTGACACATTAATGAGAAGTTACTGATCAGACACAATGTGGTTTTTAAGCTTTTAAGATATTTTAAGTTGTATGTAGGTTGTGACAGGTTTATACTGTAAATCTAAGTTCAGAACTGACCCTGGAAATGGTTATACAGTTTTTTAAAGTGATAGAAGGGTTAAAAGTAAAATTTTAAGAAAACCACATCTGTAGCTAATGTAATGATTTTGAATCGAAAATGAGAGGCCACTTAAATGTACTTAAAGTGTACTTAAAGAGACTGTTTCCTAACAAGTTTACTTGTAAAAAGTCCACTTTGTAATGATGTCAAATTCTAAGTTATATTTTAAATCATTGTTTTAATAATATTCATCAAGGTCTAAAACAGTACACTTACTGTATTTTGATGTTTGGATTAACATACTGAAGTTAATATATTTTAAATGTACTAAATTGCAACTTCATCATTACAAATATGACACATACCGGTCTTTAAAATAGATTTTAGTTGAACACAAATGCTTGTCAGTACATTCAGCAGTACACTTTAATCATATTTAAAACACAATAGAAATAATTATGAAATTACATATTATTATTTGTTTTACTCAAGTCCAATTTAAGTGTGGCTCTCTAGCACTCTAAGGTTCAGCTAATTGCATTTATTACAAATGTAATATATAATATTTTATTTAACAGACAGTTACGTTTTTAAAAACATTACATTCAGTTCCCAAGGGATGTAAAGTTTGAAGTACTAGTAAATACAGATTAGTTTGCTTATGTGAAACTGATTATAGCTGATTGTGCAATTTGTAACAAACAATTCCCAGCATGCCCTGGGTCTCAGCCTCCTGCGGCGTGACAGGCCTGCGTGATGTGTGTATGTGTACTATTGTTTATTCTTGATATAATTCAACGGCTTGTTGTGTGTGTGTGTGCACATATCTCTGTTCATTGTTTCCAGCTTGTGAGTGTGTGTGTATTGCGTAAAATGCTGCTGGGAGTTTATCTTATCATTTGTGCAGCAGTCATCCAAGGACAGGGTGATCTTACTGCTCTCTCTATAGCCCAAAAAACTGCTGCCTTTGTCAATTTCACGTCTAGGAGTGTTGCTATATTAATATTAATCACAGATCTGACTGCTGACACATTTACTGTAACTTTCTTCTTTTTTCTTCCCGCTCAATTCAAAGGGCGTGTTATCAGCGAAGCAGTATTTCACTGAAGTGATGTCAAAGCATTCTTTATCATGACACATATGTTATTGATATGACACGAAAGAAAACTGCAGCACTTCATCTTTCTGTCTGGCTGTGTTTTCTCATCCCATGTGTTGTGTGCTGTGCATCCTATTATGGAAATCTGTCTCAAACTGTTCTGGCGTCTCTTCAAGGGTCTAAATATTGTCCAAACAGCCATCTTCTTCTCTGTATACCGTATATTCCTAAAACGTGCATCCCTGTGAATTCACACATGACAGAGTGAAATTATGGAAAATAATCCCCCAGATTATTTAATTTAATTCTGAAGTGTCAAACTCATTTTTAGAGAGAATCCAATCATTTTTTGTCTATTTTTTCATGAAAATTATCCAATATTACATATCTGCGAGTGGCAAAGTGAATCTCTAGGATAGCTGTTAATGTGAAATCAGAATCCATCTTTTCAGAGGTGTTTTTAATCAGTGAAATGACTCTCAGGTGTCAGTGTCTGCCCTGTTTTATGTAAAGAACGGAGGTCTATCAAAGTCTGATCATGTTTGTGGAAGTGAATCATGGCACGAACAAGGGAGATCTATGAGGACCTCCGAAAAAGAGTTGTTGGTACTCATCAGGCTGGAAAAGGTTACAAATCCAGATCTAAAGAGTTTGGATCTGTTTTGTGGATTTGTTTGTATAGATTGTGTACAAATGGAGGAAATTCAAGACATCTGTTACCCTACCCAGAAGTGGTCGACCAACAAAGATCCCTCCAAAAGCAAGACTTATAATAATCTGCGAGGTTTGATCCCAGGGTAACTTCTAAGCAACTGAAGGCCTTTTTCACATTGGCTTATGTTGATGTTCAAGAGTCTACCATCGGGAAAACACTGAATATCCATGGTGTGTATGGCAGAATTGCAAGGAGAAAGCCACTGCTCTCCAAAAAGATCATAGCTGCCCATCTGCAGTTTGCTAAAGATCATATGGACAAACCAGAAGTCTATTGGAGAAATGTTTAGCGGATGGATGAGACTAAAATAGAAATGTTGGGTTTAAATTAGAAGCGTTATGTTTGCAGAAAGGAAAACACTGCATTCCAGCATAAGAACTTTAACCCATCACATGGAGGTAGTGGTATAATCATGGTTTGGGCCTGATGTGCTGCACCTGGGCCAGCACGGCTTGCCATCATTGATGGAACAATGAATTCTCAATTCTAAAAAAAAAAGCCAGGACATCTGTCAGTGAACTGAGTCTCAAGAGAACATGGTTCATGCAGCAAGATAAGTCACTCTACCAAAGAACGGACAAAAAAGAAGAACAAAATTAATGTTTTGGAATGGCCAAGTCAAAGTCCGGACCTGAGTCCAAATGAAATGTTGTGGAAGGACTTGAAGCAAGCAGTTCATAGGAGAAAACCCCCCATCACAGAGTTGAAACAGTTCTCTACTGAGGAATGGGCTCAGATTCCTACGAGCTGCTGTGCAGGACTGATCAGCAGTTACAAGAAACATTTAGCTACAGTTTTTGCTGCAAAAGTGGGTCAGACCAGATTCTGAAAGCAAAGATTCACATACTTTTGCCACTCATATATAAATGTAACACAGGATCATTTTTTTCTCAATAAATGTATGAAAAAGAAAAAAAAAAAATTCTCAATTGTTTGACTGGATTATCGGTAGCACTTTTTTTTTACAGTCCTGTTCCTCATGTACATACTATCTACTTATTATAGTAATTACAATAACTATGTAATAACTAGGTACTAACCCTGAACCTACCCCTAAACCTAACCCTACCCCATGTAGTTACCTTGTATTACCAGAACTTTCTAAGATAAATACACTGTAAGTACACTATAAGTACATGTAAGTACATGTACTGTAAAATAAAGTGCAACCGGATTATCTTTGACTACTTTCAGGTCTCCGATCCATTTATGAGTAAATGAATAAAAGTAATAAATTACTTACCACACACTTTTAAACAGTTGCATAAAATAAATAAAAAACGCTTCTTCCCAATCTACTCTGACCATTAAGTAAGCTTTAAAAACAGGACATTTGGAAGATATCACAGTTATGGCATGTTAACACAGATCCAATCATATTTATATATCAATGCTGCACCTTGATTAACACTATATTGAACTTGAGATAAAATAATTATAGTGAAAAAAGTTGTATTATTGTTTTTATTGAGTCTACTTCATCATAATGTGCCATTTTGAGCTTCAACCGCACATCCAACAGGTGTGACACAGCTAGCATGATCTCTCTGCAGTGTTCACATTCAGACATTCTGAAATGAATTTCCTTCTGTATGCGTCGCTCTATATGGACAGCAGTCTGGTGGATTTACAGTATTGCTGGAGGGCCGGAGGAGAGGCCAGCGTTGGTTCTCTGGTAGCTTCTCACAAAGTCCTCCCTTTCATTAAAGCAGACCTCCTCAAAGAAAATAAGTCCTTCATAGCTCTCCAAACCACCCAACGAGAGCGATGTTCAGCCATGTTTGTGTTATACCCTTATAGAACACAGCGGGCTGATGTAGGAGGTCGTGAAGGCCGCATGTTAGTGTATGTGTGCGAGTGTGTCTTTGTGTTGTCTTGGCTTTCTTTCACATACTCACAAGCCTGTTATATGAAAAGAGCAATTTTCACCTGAACCCAAATACACACACTCAGCCAAACCCACGCTTTTTCCCCTTGATCTCCTAAATTAAATTTTCCACCCAGCGCCGTCCCTTAAAACGGCACACAGCCACATAGACACGTACACACACGCATCCTGTAATGAGGCTGGCCCCTGCTAACGAGCGGCGACCCTAACGAGTGTGCGAACAGATCACAGCGGCCTGTCCAGCACTCATTTGAGCAGAGCTAATGAGAATAATGAGAGAGAGAGAAGGAAGATTTACACTCTGATAGAGTGAAGAGGATGAGAAAAAGCAGGTGTAAAATGTGCTTACATAAACAGAGGAGAGAAGGGGAGAGACCTCCACTCTGTTATGTGTTTTCTGTCTTTTATGTAAAGATTTGAAATGAAAAAAAAAAATAGATAGATGGATGGATGGATGCTTGTTTATTGCGAGTGTCCCAACCCTGTCCTTCTGATTTAATGTGGGCTATTATGATGTGTTTGGAATCAAGATTAACATTGTTTCCAATGTAGGTAAGGATATGACCTTATCCAGAGTGGGAGCTCTCGGCTCTCGAGCTCTCTGTGTGTGTGTATGTGTGTGTGTGTATGTGTGTGTGTGTATGTGTGTGTCTGTCACTGTTGCCAACTCTCGCGAGAAAAATAAGCAACCGCAGCTTCAAAAACAAGGCCAAAACTTTTTTTTTTAATGGTTTATAATCATCAATATTATTTATTTTAAATTTTTTATTATCAATAAATGAGCCTGCAACATATTAAACTGAAACCACTCTTTTATCTGAGAAACACAAATATAATTATTTACTAATTATTTACTTTTTTTACTCTTTGTATTAGTATAGGACTATTTGTTTTTATATTAAAGCCAGTGACAATTAATAAATTACAAAAAAAATGACAAAAAAAAGAGGCTAAACAAAAGTCATATTTTCCAAGTTGAAAAAACCTGGGATTTTTTTCACACAGCTTTACAAAAAAAGAAGCCCAAAGTCACTTTTAATACGTGGACTTGGTAACTCTGGTGTGTGTGGGTGCATGCGTGCGCTGGCCATTGCTAGCTCATGGCCCTCTCATAAAATCTGAAGGGTAGTGGCAGTGAATTTAACCATCTTTCCCCTAATAAACGAAGCTAGAGAAAGACAGATGTGGATTCAGTCAGCTTCTTATGTGATTAAAAGTCCAGCAATCCTGCACTGATTACTCCAAGATTAATACTTTAAAGAGAAATAAATAAGAAATAAAAATAAATCTTAAGGACATACAATATGTTAATTTCTGCATTGCTGATGTGTTTAAATTTCAAAGATGGTTCACAACCCATTTTACTTCCATAATCTGACATTTCCTTGTGAAAAAGGCTCAATATACACTTAAGTATAATATTAAAATAAAATTTAAAATATGAAGTTATTGAAACAAAAGGCCATTTAAAGGTATAGTCCACCCTAAAATGAGAATGACCCCATGATTTACTCACCCTCAAGTCATAGGTGTATATGACTTTCTTCTTTCAGATGAATACAATCCGAGTTATATAAAACAATGTCCTGGCTCTTCCAAGCTATGTTATGGCAGTGAATGGATCAGTGAAGGCCAAAAAAAGTGTATCCATCCATCACATAAAAGTACTCCACGTGACTCCAAGGGGCTAATAAAGGCCTTCTAAAGTGAATCAATGTATTTGTGTAAGAAAAATATCCATATTTCAAACTTTATAAACTGTAATTTATAGCTTTTTTGTCATATGTGTGTTCACAAATCACGAAAGAGTGATGTTCCAGTGAATGACATGGGACGTACTGTAGGTGTACACCTAGGATGGCTTAATTGAGAGTAAATCATGGGGTAATTTTCTTTTTGGGATGAGCTATCCCTTTAAGTGTACTGCTTTTTTTGCACCAGAAAAAGTCCAATAGTTGTAAAAAAATATTTTACGTCCTTAATTTCACACTCAATTTAAGGGGAGTTTCCTTTCACAGAAGCTAAAGTAAAATCTGTGATTGGCTAAATTTATAGCACATTGTGTGTTTTTATACTCAATAGGGCAAATGCTTTGATAGAGCAATATACATTTTAAAAGTATGCTAAAGTGTGCTTCTTTTTCACAAGGGTGTTTTCAAATTGAAAGGACACTCAATGAGTAATAATGTGGGTGGACTTAATTTTATGATTGGGTTGTAAAAATTGGGTGTTACATATTACAATGCATCCAGGTGGTTGAAATATGAGGGGATATAAAAGGGATATGTGATGTCATTACATTTCAATCAAATATTACAAGAAACAACTTTTTTTGTGTGTGTTCTTGGGATACCATGCAAATAAAACAGTGCATAATAAACCAGGAATGTGAATTTCAGTAGATATTAATTTAAGGTACATTTAAATTTGATCTTGAATCTAAAGCTGAACTGTGCAAATTCGTTGGCGTAACTTTCAACAAATGGCTAATTAACTTGAAAACGTGAATGTTTCATGAACTCTCCCCTCATCTTTCACTGGTCAGCCAAATAGATAGCCCCGCCCCCAAACTCCTCCAATTGGTTGAGCTGTTGCTGTGTCAGATTGTTCAGGATGCTCAAACAAACAATGTTTTGAAAGTACCACAGTATTTACAAACTTCAGGGACATCTTATCTCAGTATTTAAAACTGAAATAGAAGAATGTTCCTCAAAGCTGAAAAAAATGACACACTTCAGCTGTAATATCATAATACAAGTTTGACAGAAGTTTGACTACATGGTTTGACCGGACTAGATAACCTCGGCCTCACTGTTTACACAAATACTCCTCAAAACTCCTCCACAGCGCAACAAAAGAAGTTCTTCTTCCAGAGTTCATTTGAAGTTCTTGTTGAGATGTTGGGGACTGAACATTCAGTTGCTGGAGTTGTCTCAGGCTTCATATCCAGTAGCGATGTGGTGAAGAAAGTGTTAAAGGAATGGGACAGAGCAGGACCAGAGGAGTGTGTGAGGAAGAAGAAGGGGGGCAGACCGCTGGAGTTGATAGACTCCAGATGTGACTATTAGATAAACTCGAGGCAAGGGGTGTGTTGTGAGTGTGTGTATGTGTGTTAGTGTGGGTGTGTTTATGTTGCTTGAGGGACCCAAAAAGCGTCTGGGCTTTTCACGAAATGCAAAAGCAGGATGGAGTGACAGAGCGTACATTCACACTGAAAAATCGCTGAAAGAGCAGACGAGAGTAGTTTTGGGAGGGCATTTTTACTGTGTCTGTCAAATGCACAGCTGAACTGAATTTACAACGTTCTGTATTTGTTCTCTGTGTTTCCTTCTTTCACATCCACAAGAAATCCTTTTCATTGTGCCCATCTAAAGCCCAGATTGACTGAATCTCAAAGTGCACCCACATGCAGCCGTGTTCACACATAGCATGTCATTGTCCTGGCTTCATTCAGTCATATTGTGCTCTGTGCTATCAGACAGCTGTTTCTTTGTGCTCACACTGGCCTAGTGACAGCGCTTCAGTGTGCTGCTCTTAAAATATTGTGTGTCGGCCCAACATTAAGCGCTTTCAGTTGATAATAGCATTTTTTTCCCAACACATTAATAGTTGAACTTATGCAAATTGCTGCAGAATTTCTGTAATTGTGTTCAAGTGTCGTTTTCCGGAAGTAAAAATCACATTTATTTTCTCTTTTGGGAAACTGATTTTTAAATCTAACCATGTAAACCTTTTAAAGACCTATGGGTATTAGATTGTTAATTGATGGTATATTCTTATTGTGAGGCCTCATTGTTAAAATCTACATCACCCACGATTCTGCAATGAAATCTCCAGCAAATACATGCCAAAAGAGCTCTCAGCGAATGTGCAGTCCCATGATGCACTGCAAATGACCTGATAGAGTCAGCTATCAAAATATTTTGATTTTATTTTGGACATGACTGAAAGTGATGATATCAGAGTTGGTCAAATGTATTAAATATAATGTATTTTCTGTGTGTGTCAGTCTGTGGGTATCAGATGAAACACATATGCTCAGATTGTTCATGCTCAGATAATGATATGAAGTAAAACTGGATTTTGGCATTAGTTTTCTTCCACATTTGGGTCCCTTCAAATGATTTGACAGCAAACAGCCTTCCAGAGTCCAACTGAAGCAACATCCTAAAAGCCCAAATGCTCCTAATGTGCCTAATTTATTTCTGGAGGAGCACATTCTTCAAGCACCGGGTTGAGCAATTTTCCACAATTCCGGTCCCAACGTTTATCTTGGCGTAATACCTTCCTTCTGCCATTGAACAAATATATAATCAACATTAACCACAGAAATGCAACTCTTCAAAAGTGCACTTCTTCTTCATAGGTTTACTGAAAAAATCATAAAGGAAACAGCTCTTGAAATATGCTAGATATTTCAATCTAAAAGGGTCTGTCCTGAATTAGATATAAATCTGTAGTGATTCCATTTATTATATATTTATAAAATGATGACATTGACGTATATTCTCAGATTAGGTTTGTTTCATTATATGTGCATTTGTTTTCAAATGGATGACCATTTGCAATCATTTCAGTACAAAAAAAAGTGAAATGTTGACTCAGGATAGACTGGATAAAGGAAAACTATTCCAATAATTCGAGGAAGGAGAGGAAAAGCAGGAAATGAGTTGGAAAAATAAGAAGATTTCCTGTTTGGGTAGGAGTGGGTCGACGTTGATTTCATAAGGACCCCATTGTGTAACAAGCCCGATGTGTGTGTTAGTGGCCATTACGGGGTCACTTCTGCTCCCCCCTACTCAGGACTCCAGCGGTAGGGGAAAAAAACAGTGTTTAAAAAAATAGAGAGAGAAAGGAAACGGTAAAAATAAATGAAAAACAACCTCTGTACAGGAAATGAAATGCGCCACCAAAATGTCTATTTCCGCTATTTGCACCTAAATCTACAAAGCAACACACCTCACCATATTCCTCCCTGTATCAATGTACCAGAATGCTACAGTACATTGCCTGGAAACCAGCCTAATGAACTATGCAACTTGTCAGAATTTTTTTGTTTTGTTTTACTTCTATAGTTAAATACAGTATATGTGAAAAAGACCCGTAATTATCAAATCATTGTTTTGTTTTCATTATTATTATTATTGTTTTGGTGGCTTTTATGAGGAATTTTGCCACCATGTGGAATTCAGAAGATTAAAAAAATTAATTTATTATTATATTTTTAAATCAGTGTCAGTTAGTATCATTCAGCAATGTAAATAAAAACAGCTACTTTTATTATTTTTTTTAATTTTTTAAATTTTTTTTTACTCACAGTCAGTGAATTTAAAGTTACATGTTTTTTTTTATATTGTACCATATTTTTGTTTTACATATTTTCTTTGCTTCAAATCAAAGTTTTTAATACTGTGATTTAATCTCAGAGCTGCTTGGTTTAGTTCAGTGAGCTTTATTGAAGAATGTTTTGAAATCCCAGCACGACCACTGAAAAAAAGTGCAAACCAATCTCAAGAAACGCATAACTGTTTTATGAGGAGGCGATTTTGTATGAATTTGTACATGTGATTTGTACAGTACATTTATTAGAAAGTAAGTAACTGTGAAGTTAACCGTAAGTGAGTTGTAAGCAAATTGAATAAAAATCTGAGATTGTACAAATTCATTTAAATTATCCATCAATTTGCAAAATGTAAAATAATTATGAATTGCCATGAAAGTGTGTATCCCACATCTCCATGAAGAGTTAAAATACTGCAAAAGCTGTTTCAGTTCAGTGACTGAAGTGGGTCGTAGGTTTCCCATCCAAACATCTGCATATCTGAACACCTATCATCATGTTCTTACATAAGGTCTTACTAAGACCGTCATAAACCATGTGCTGGGGAAATTATTCAGCAGACTCTGGCTTACACTGTAAGTGATTTAAAGACACGGCTCAAAAATCGTTCTTTATAAATCCTTTGTGAAGTTCACGAAGGGTTTTGGATCCCAACTGTGAGTTTTAAAGACCCTAGGAAAGCATTTGATGAGTGCAGTTTTCTGTCTTGTGTGGATGCATTTCCTGTTGAAACAGGAAGTTGGATCTGGACGAATCAAAGACATGAACATGATTTGCTATTTGCTGTGAGAAAAGCCCACTTTAGCCCACTTTTAAAAAGAGTATATGGAAAGAATATACTTTAAAAGAATATAATTAAGTGCAAATGTTTACAGATGCTTAATTGCATGTTATTTGTAATTAAATGAAAATGTGTTATAGTTTAAACATCAGCTGAACTTAAGCGTGCTTTTTGATTCACATATGTATTGTAATTTCATAATTTCTTCAATCCGAGTCAGCAACAGTTTTGTCCAGAAAAGTAGGACAGTAAATGTGAAATATGTAAATGTGTTAACATCATTTTGTGAGCTTTAGGAATATACTACCATAATAACAAACAGATTTAGAGCCATACAACTTCAGATTTCATAAGGTCTTTAATCACTCCAGCCGTGCTGACATTGCGGTTCTGCAGTGTGTGTGTGTGTGTGTGTGTGTGTGTGTGAGAGGGAGAAAGAGAGCTCTCCAGACTTTAGGAAGAGATCGCTCCCTGTTCAACATTCCCCATCTGAGCGATAAGAGAGTGTCTGAGAGCCGTTGTGTTGATCTTCACACACAGAGAGCACACTTTGCTCTGACCTTCACTCGAGCGGTGTGTGTGTGAGGAAACAGTGGAGTCTCTCTTTTCATCACAGTGTTAATGAGGGTTAGGACACGCTAGCCAGGAAACAGCTATTGTTCCCCGTCCAAGAGCACTGCTACTGGCACACACACACATTTGTGAGCAGGTTCATTCAACAATTCACATTCATAGACTGAAATACTCTACAATATGTCCTATTTACCCTGCTGTGGCACTCTTTTGTCACTGGAATTCAAACACGTGTATTTAATAGCGCATAACTTTCTCCTGCGGTCACTTTCTCACCTTCTACCCCTCCGCTTCTCTCCGTATATTGGCTCTGATAGCTATTAATGTGTCAATCATGCAGCAATCATGGGCCGTACAGATGTGACAGGTCAGCGCTTTACTGAATTCTGTCGTGACGGTGTTAATGTCTTGGTTCCCTGCAAATATATACAGCATATCTGTTATCAAAGCTGTGTAATGTTCATGTTTATATTCAGCACATGACATCATGCTGCGTCTTTGTTTGCTGTAGTTTTAGCACCAATAGAGCTTTATGGATGAAGGACATTAAGAAATGATCACTGATTGGTGGATTGCCTGGATCTACATGTAGGACATTTTCGTTCAATATTAGCAAAATGTTACAGTGTGTGTAATCAAACACACACACACACACACACGCACGCACACACACACACACACACACTGTAATACATATATACACATGCATATTTTATTTAAATGTTAATTCTAATATACTGTCTGTGATACAATATAATGAAAATTATAATAATAATAATAAGTATTATTAGATATAGAGGTATTACTAGAAATAATATTAATATTTATGACAGTATTTATTTCTAATAGTATATAATTACTTAAATAATTAAATAATTAAGTAATTTTTATTTAAATTAGTTTATTATATAAAACAGTGCTTGGAAAATGCATATATATATATATATATATATGTGTGTGTGTGTGTGTGTGTTTGTTCATTATATATACTGTACACCGATATTTCTTAATAAATATTAAATTAAATAATACAAATGAATGTTTCCATATTTTTTGAAGTCTGCATACTGTGTAAAGCACAATATACTTTATAATACACATAAAATGCAATTTATCATTTATCAATCTTTTTTTTTATAATACATATATCGTCTAAACTTAATGGAATGTAATCTAATTTCTAAAAATGAATGAACTGTGATGTTGAACTGCAGTGTTTTATATGGTTTGATTTAAAGGGGACACTGGGCACAAAATTTACACTGTCTGTCATTTTCTCCACACTCGAGCAGATATAGTGACTAAAATGTCTCATAAGCAATACATGTGTTTTGTAGTTGAATGTAAAAGTGAATATAAGAGTCCTCATTTTCTCCCGACATCAGAGCCACTGAAGATGCAGTGGATTAGGAAGAGAGGGGCGGGGTGAGCAGTAGCTCATTATCATTTAAAGAGACAGGCACTGAAATAATGGGTGACTGTGAACAGAGCTGTTTTTGACAAGGTAAAAAGGGTGTTGTTTTACATGACCATTATTAAACTTGAGTTTACCTTTATAATCCTTTTAATTCCCTTGTGGCTAAAAAACATTAATTTATCAGTATTTAGTGTGTGAATCCATATGTTGATGGCCGAATATTCTGATAAGTGCTTTAGCAGATGGACAAAAGCAAACACAGAGATCTGGGCCTGGACAGAGGCGGCATGAAACACTACCTTCAAAGCTTGTACTGGAAACAAATATTTACGGTTTGGCTCATGAAGGTGTAATTTCACTGTGGGAAGAGTCACTTTAAAAGCCTCCACTGTTTAAAGAGAGCATCTCCTCTTTCTCTTCTGATGTGTGTCTGTTTTCTCTGCTTGGGGGATCTGACTCTGTTTTGAGCCAGAGGACCAGGTGCGGTTTGAGGTATGGTTTAAAAAATGCAGGAAATTTCTTTCTTACTCCAATAGAGACAGGACAAAAAAACTATGTTGAAGGCAGAAAAAGGGTCTTGTGGTCAGTGGCATATAAAATGTGTTTCATATTTTATTTCATGTTATCTTATGCTTACAGTATATGAACTTGTGGTTTTTGGTCTCCAGTAATGGGTCACATACCGTATACAAACATGCAATTTATTTTCCTTCAAAGCACATATACATATTTATTCATCTTATCTCTTTTATTTTAGTATATTGAATACAGTAACTGGAACAAAATAAAAATGAAGGAAAGGGGGTCACTGTTGCTACACACAGAAGTGTAATCCATGGGAGATCTACTCGAATATTAGATTATAACTCATGTAAGTTGATCTGCTCTACGGTCTCTGTGTTTGTCTGTTTCTCAGGGATCTCAGGAATAACTTGATCAGCACCATCATGCCTGGAGCCTTCCTGGGTCTCACAGCTCTTCGCAAACTGTAAGTACACCTGAAAATCATAATCTGTTATTATAACAGGACCCCAGTTACACACTTTTACCAATAATATGACAGTAATTGCATTGACTTTCACTTACAGAACTGTTAGGGGACATTAACACAGAATGTGATTCTAATAGTTTCCCATCGGTTTTCAATGTAAACGCTAGACGGACATGTTTGGCTGTTGTGCGGTGTCTCTCAAATGATGGCGTGTTTTTAGGACAGTGTCGAGATAAAATAATTTCAACTTTTACACGCAGTGGCCACTCATCAATGTCAGTTCCTGAACTGTGAACCAATCAGCATTGCAAGATTTTGTTTACAGTAGCATTTTGGTTTCTTTTTTATTAACCAGGAACACGGCTGAGAAGGCACTTAAAAAAAACACACATTCCTGAGCACTGCATCTCATGTTTTTAGATGCAAAGATGTGAACGGCTCCTTGAACAGTTTTTTTTCTTTATTTTCAAACTGAGTGTCAATTCATAGAGTGTGTTTGGTGCAGATGTAATATTGGACTGGGACATTGAAATGAAATATATGTTTATCTATAAGTAGCTCACATGTTCTTTATAGAGAGAGTAATTTATCCTTTAAATCAAATCTTATTTTTCCAACGTGCGGCATGACAATTACTATTAGAGCACACACATGCTTCAAAACATATGTGGACACTTAATCTGCACTTAAAGTGTGTCTGTCTTTTCAGTAATAAATTCATTAATTTGTTTTTAACAGTGCAAATGTACTTTTTAAGTAGGAAGAAGTGTGTTTGGTCCACATAATAATCAATTCAAATAAAGACGTGTTGATAGTGGAGCATGTTATATTACCTGTCATAGTACTTTTCCTACTCTTCAACACATTGAAACCAATTGAGTAAAAGTCACAAACAATCAATCTTACTACCAGTCAAAATGTGGAACAAATAAATTTTTGTGTGTTCGAAAGAAGTTTCTTATGGTCACTAAGGCTATATTTCTACTGTTTTCTTCATTGCTTATTATAAGAAATGTTTCAAATGATCAAATCAGAATATCAGAATGATTCCTGAAGGGTCATGTGACACTGAAAATTCAGAAAATTCAGCTTTGCATTAAAGAAATAAATTACTTTTTAAACTATATTGCAATAAAAAAGTTATTTTAAATAGTAATAATATTTTTTGCAATATTACTATATTTTAATGGAGATATTTTTATCAAATAAACATAGCCTTGGTGAGCATAACTTATTTATAGACTGTGGTGTATAGCTGGTACAGTATATAGTATCTTGACTGTAATTGAACTAATAACAGTAGTAATCACTGATCATCAATAATAACAGTGCATCTGATTCACTGTAATCTGTACAGTGATCTATCCAGTAACCGAATTGGCTGCCTGACTTCAGAAGTGTTCCAGGGACTAACCAACCTCACAAAATTGTAAGTCATTATTTCTGAAACAAATATTTATTGGACCGCAAGAATTGTTACTGTGCAGAGGTGGGTAGTAACGAGTTACATTTACTTCGTTACATTTACTTGAGTAATTTTTCGGGGTAACGAATACTTTTCGGAGTATATTTAAAGATGGGTACTTTATACTCTTACTTGAGTACATTTTTTGGGAAAAATCTGTACTTTTACTTCGTTACTGTGGGCGACGCCCCTCTCGTTACTTTATCTTAATGCAATAAATGCTTTAGTTTATTCCAAACGCGCCGTCTACTTTTCTCTGGACAATGAGCGATGCCCATTCGCGAATGATTCATTCTTTTGAGTCAACTCTGTTCAAAGGCTTGATCGAACCAATTGGCAAACGAGTGAATTGGTTCATGAATCAGTTTGATTGAGTCGTTCAGTTCCATGCTGCACGCGCTGAGCTCTGAAGCGGTTCACTCAGAGTTGTAACGTTTAAGAATATTAGCAGCGTTGAAAACGGGGCTATGGAACTGCACTGAATTGAAAGCTAATCTGCAAAGGCTATTATTTGCTTGCGATGGAGATCCTTATTAGATGAACGCGTGTGCTGTCTACTGTTTAACAGGTAATAACTTGGGCTACATTCGATTACAGTACACAATACCACTGTGACATTAGTTTGTTGTACGTGTGTGGCTTATAACAGGTTGAATGCAGCTTCCAAAAGACAAAGAATAGCCGATTAAGATTTTATTAATTTTAATACAATCACACCAGTGCGAGTACGTTCAGCAAGTCATATCATCAGCTGCTAAATTCAGATCTGTGATCGCTTGCTGGCGCTGAGCCAGAGATAGACGTGTTTTTACAGCGCTGCGCATTATAACCAATCACACACGATTCTTTTGAATGCAATGGCCAATCAGAGGTGTTCCGATGAGTCATCGCTGAAATGCCGGTGCTTCCTTCACTCGCTCACTTACTGAATACCTCTTTCTGCCGAATTCTCTCGTCAGAAACAACAAAGTGCAGCTGTGTGTACGAATCTATAATTAAGATATTGATTTCACAGTGTTAACAGTTTCAGTGATTTTAATGGTAGTTTCTGAGAGTGAATGAAATCTAGACTGTCAGTGAAAATTATGTTTAATAATGTAAATGTTATTTGCTCTCTTTCTGAACAATGAAAGATTAGTAGCAATATTTATATCACATTAATTTTCAATGTTAAATTCACATTTAAAATAAAGTCAGTCGTATTAAAAATATGTTATGGCATGATACCTATATTTGTTACTTAAATAGACAGGGTTTTATAATAAATTACATAAATTAGATTAAAGGCTGATGAAATATATACATTTATACACACACACATACATTACATACATTTTTTGTCTATATATCTATATAAAAAAAGGCTCCGTATATATGACCCAAAGTAACTAGTAACTAACTACTTGAGTAGATTTTTTATCCGATACTCTTTTACTCTTACTCAAGTAACTATTCAAGACTAGTACTTTTACTTTTACTTGAGTAAATATTTCTAGAATTACTTTTACTTTTACTTGAGTAAAGTTTTTGGGTACTCTACCCACCTCTGTTACTGTGCTGCAGAGGATAACATATATTTGATCGTTTCAGCTTTTTAAGATGATTGTAATACTGTGTATTAAGTGGATATACACAGTATCTATTGCAAATGATGCATTTTATAATGTTCTTTTCATATTTCATTATTGTGAAATGTTTTGTGTTCTTCTATAATAGAAACATCTCTGGAAACATTTTTTCCTCTCTGGACCCACATCTGTTCTTGGAGTTACACTCTCTGAAGCTGGTGTGAGTAAAAGTCATTGCTCTCATGGTGCACATGCTCAGAAAGAGATATTCCAGGGATTTCTGGCATGCTTATCGTCAGTGATTGTTTGATCATTTTAGAACAAAGCTAAGATTCTGTGCATATCTGTCTATATTTCACAACTCTATTCCCTAGAAGTGGTTAAACTACTATTAAATGAAGACTAGTTCTTTATCAGGTATGACAGTATAATCCCATAATGCAGCTGGAATGAATATACTGTATCTGATCTCACCCTGTTCCCATAACCATTAGAGTCATGATTAGCACTTTAGCATGACATGAAGTAGACCTAAAAAATATTTCTGAGGTCACACTTAAAATGTGTAAATGTCTTTGTATTAAACAAATAAAATGCCATGTGATTTGTCTTCTTCTGAAGAACAAGGTTTATCTAATTCTAACCTCTGATTGTCTGCTCATTAGGAACTTTCATTCTGATTTCCTGTCATGTGACTGCGGTCTGCGCTGGGTGCCAGGCTTTTTACGCAGCAGTTCTGCTCGGCTTGGGGACGAAACACTCTGTGCATATCCCAGAAGACTTCAGAACAAACCCCTGCGTCTCCTGAGAGAGAGTGACCTCAGCTGTGGTGAGCAAAATTAATATAAACCTTATACAAAATCATGTTCATTTATGTTCCATATATACTGTATTCTAATGTACATACAAGTGACTGGGGATAGTTGTCACATTTTTTTTTATTCTATTGAATATTTCTCAGGGTATTTTTAGCAAAAGAAAAAAAAACGAAATAAAATATTAATAATAATAATAAATCTAAACCATTGTTTTGGATAGAAAATGCATTATTATTTTGAAATATGCTTAGATTATATTATTATTAAATATATTAAATTATTTTATTATAACATTTATTTCTTCAATACATATTATTCTTATTTTGAATAATAATAACAGTTATTATTATTGCTAGTATTGAATAATAATTACACTTGAAATTTCTAGTATTTAAATTAATTGTTTTAACTCAGCTATAGCTTTGTTTTGAACAAAAAATAAATAATAATATATTTTAAGTACATGTAGCAATTTGAATATGACTATTTAAATTCTTACTGTGGAGGATAAAAATTATTATTATTACAAAATATATGCATATACAGCGGAACGCATCTCTGTGTGAACAGGGTCTTAGTCTTTGATCAGTTTGCTTTTTTGGCTGAATTTCAGTTTTGCTCAATCTTTGTGTCTAAGCCAGCTAAGATCAAATATATTTGCTTAAGAATCCCTATTTCTCTGACTTCTGCCACAGGGGTCTGATTATATTTCTCAGGGAATTTCTGTTAAACCTCATCTCATCTTTCTGTTAGCCATACACTGCATTTTTGGGCCTCAAACTGTGGCCTGTTACTGTTTTAATATCAGCTCATTTCACCATCTCTTCCTCCGCTGCCCTTAAACATATTTATGTTGGCCAGCACATAGCTGTGACCGACAAGGAAAGATCCCTCTGTACTGTAAGTTTGGAGTTGTGAATACATGTCCTCAGGCCTCGACAAGGGACTGATTCACCAAAGCTGTTTCACAAGAAACGCTGATTTTGAATGATTACACCACAACAAAACACACAAAAACTGATTTCTTACTCGCACAAGTAATACAATGAATTTGTTTCAGTTATTAACAGAGTTGTTCAACGGTGCAGTCTATTAGGAATAAAGATAAATACAGATGAAAGCACATAAATAATATCTGAGCCATAGAAAAGTGAAGGTCTAATCTTCTTGCACATAATGCCCACAAAAAACATGGGTCATAATAAGTTCATCTAAAATACACTAAAAACAGTAATAATGTATCAGACTAAGATTTGGTTTAAGAACAGAAAGCTACAATAAATCTTTAATTAGTCAGTAAGATGTTTTTTTTTTTCTGTGAATGTAATGTTTATCTTTGAAATGATTTTGCTCCTCAGAGGGTCCGCTGGAGCTGCACACGCTGTCTCTGTTGCCCTCGCTGCGGCAGGTCGTGTTTAAGGGGGACAGGCTGCCTTTCCATTGCACTGCTTCACTGGTGGACAAAGCCACTTCTCTTCACTGGCGACACAACGGTCATTCTGTCACCACTGACCCTACCAGTGGAGTTCACCTGGAAGAGAGTGTACAGCATGACTGCACCTTCATCACCAGGTAACACATGCAGAGACTAACTATCATTTAGCTATATATGTGATTATATACTGTATACTGCTGGTCTTGAATACGTTTGATTTTTATTGTGATTTTTTAAACTATTTTTATATATTAAAATTTTGATGCAAGCAGTAGAAAATGTGTATGTATCTTAATTGATAATTAGGCTACAGCTATTTGGTTTCTGAGAGACGTGCAGAGAATGATCGTTTAATTTGTGATAATGCTTTGGAAGAACAGATTAACATTATAGTTAATAAGCAATAAACAGTATATTATTACTGGTATACCATTATGTAATTTTTTTTAGTGAGCTGATCCTGTCAAATGTCCACGTTGAGGCGAGTGGTGAGTGGGAGTGTGTGGTGTCCACGGACCGTGGGAATGCCTCGCGCCGTGTGGAGATAGTGGTTCTGGAGAACAGCGCCTCCTTCTGCCCGGAGCAGAGAGTGACTAACAACCGAGGGGAGTTCAGGTAAGTGATTTGTCCTACAAATCCAACTATGGCTTAGTAATTCTTATCTAGAAAAGTATGGCAATATGTCACCTGTTCCTGTCTTTGGCTTCAGGTGGCCTAGAACTCTGGCTGGCATCACCTCCTACCAATACTGTCTGCAGCTGCGCTACCCCTCTTTAACTATAGGGGGCGGCGTGGAGCAGAAGAAGGCTTCACGTAACTGTGACCGCTCTGGACACTGGGAGGAGGGAGACTACTCTCAGTGTCTCTATACTAATGACATGACACGGATCCTGCATACCTTCATACTGGTTAGTGTCAGTCTAGGGTCTTGTTTAAAAAATGACTATTATCCAAAACAAACCACTTTGCTGGTTTGGTTGTATCTTACTGATAGGTCTTTCAGGGTAGCTTGGGGAGGGGAGGTATCCGAAGCACATCATCTTGTCTCTGGGGTTCCTCAGGGATCAGTTCTTGGACCCCTCCTCTTCTCCATATACAGTACACAACATCACTGGGTCCCATCATACAGGGACATGGATTCTCCTACCATTTCTATGCTGATGACACACAGCTCTATCTTCCATTTCAACCAGATGAGCCAACGGTAGCTGCACGGATCTCGAGCTGTCTGGTGGACATCTGGGCATGGATGAATGAATATCACTTACAGCTCAACCTAGCAAAGACTGAGCTTCTTGTCTTCCCTGCCATTTTAACTCTACAGCTTGAATTCACCATCCAGTTAGGTTCTTCTACAATTTCCCCATCAACTTCGGTCAGAAATCTTGGTGTAACCTTTGATGATCAGCTGACCTCCAAAGACCACATCACAAAGACTGCTTGATCTTGCAGGTTTGCATTGCACAATATCAGAAAGATCAGGCCCTTTCTAACTGAGCATGCTGCACAACTTCTTGTCCAGGCCCTTATCATTTCTAGTCTGGACTATTGCAATGCTCTTCTGGCTGGACTTCCATCAAGCACAATCAAACCTCTAGAAATGATTCAGAATGCAGTGGCACGACTGGTCTTCAACAAACCCAAAAGAGCCCGTTACACCTCTTTTTATCTCCTTGCACTGGTTACCAGTTGCGGCTCGCATCATGTTCAAGACTTTGATGCTTACATATAGAACAGCCACAAGCTCAACACCACTCTACTTCCACTCACTATTACGAATCTACATCCCCTCCAAATGTCTGAGATCCACTAGTGGGCGAATTATCAGTTTAATTTCTGCTTAATATTCCACAATAAAAATACAGAAATCAGAAATACTTTCAGAAATCATTCGAATATGATTTTGTTAATTTTATATCCATTGTTAATTCTGTCCTTCTCACTCAGATGCCCATCAACGCCTCCAATGCTGTGACTCTGGCACAGCAGGTACGTTCATACACTCTGGAAGCCGCCGGTTTCGCAGACACGGTGGATGTTCTTTATGTGGCTCAGATGATGCACAAATTCATGGACTATGTGACAGAACTCCATGAGGTTAGTAGAACATAGTATTCAGCAGTGCATATATTTCAATGCATTTGTGTCCTTACATAAGCATGCACTCCATCATCCCAGCTGTCCGAGCACCTGGTTGAAATGGGCAGTAACCTGATGCAGGCAGATGACCAGATTCTGGTTCGAGCTCAGAGAGAGGAGAGAGCCTGCAGTTCAATCGTCTACACACTGGAGAATCTCGCCTGGCCTCAGCTGCATTCTCAAGCACAGGACTTCTCCAAAGTACGCTTTTAATCATGGCAACTTCACATATCATATTTTTATTCAGCTAGGCTGCATTAAATTGATAAAAAAAGGACCAAGTAGGCCTTCAAAAAAAAAAATTGCTTCAAAATAAACACTGTTCTTTCCATTCACCAAAGAATTCTGATAAAAAATGTATCATGGTTTCCACAAAAAAAATGAAGCAGCACAACTGTTTTCAACATTGATCATACTAAGAAATGAAACTTGAACACCAAATTGGCAAATGTCCTTTCTTTCCTAGAGTTCAGGTAACATTGTGATGGAGGCTCACATGATTCGTCCTGCTCATTTTACTGGCATGAGCTGCACGGTCTATCAGAGACGAGAGGGGGCAGGAGGGAGCCAGGGGCATGATGGGATTGAATCTTCCCTTGAGCAGCAACTGCGTTTTCGCTGCACCACAGGCACACACAACACCTCGCTGAACGCTTTTCATCTCAAGGTTTGTCACGGATTGTGTGCAAGTGTACACTTATGAGTAGATGTCATTTTGTATATATTTCTAATATGCCTGTGGTAAATATGTATCAGCTTATTGCAATTTTTATCTAATTGCAATTAGCATGCACTTTAGGGCCCAGAATCATTACATTAATTTCGCACTTGCTTTTATGTTGCAGAAAATAAAAAGTTGTCATAATCATTGGTATCTATCATTTTGCTAATATTATTATTTTATGCATGTAAAAACAAGCCTTTTAGCCATGGTCTAATCACTGAAACCTACCGGTTTTTGCTTTAACAAACATTTTTGGTTGTCTGTGTCTTGTTTTTCTCTCTAGAACGCAGTGGCTCTTGCTTCAGTGTCTCTCCCTGCATCTCTTTTTCCACCGAATGCTCCTCCTGACTGTAAGCTGCAGTTTGTGGCTTTCCGCAATGGAAGATTCTTCCCATTTACCAGCAATTTTACAGGACATTTGGACCTTGCACGCAGACGTGGTGTCAACACTCCAGTTATCTATGTTGGCCTAGGTGGGTTGATTTCGGCTCAAACATTCAAGGGATTGAAAGCGTTCATAAAATTTTAACAGTGTTGTGAGTAGCTGGTTGTATACTGATGCAGTACAGGCACTTTGGGAGAAGACTCATAAATATTCAATTCAGGATAGTAACTTTTCCCAGAGCACAGATGGAAACTCTCTCCCTTCTCATCTGTCAGATGGATGTAGCATGTGGAACCAGTCTGATCCCATTATTGTGTCACTACGACACACATCACCTGGAAATGACCCTGTTGCTGCCCACTGGAGCTTGCAGGCAGAGCATCATGGGAGATGGAGTCTAGATGGCTGTCAGCTGGCCCATAGTGATGCGTCCACCTCTACACTGCGCTGCTCTGTGCTGAGCAACTACGCTGTACTTCAGGTGAAAATTTGTGAGCTTTGTGAAAAAAAAACAATGCTTGAGAAATATCAACTGCATATTTCAAAATGTAATGTTATATTTTATTCAGAAGTGTATAGTATCAATTTTTTTTAATCAGTTTAAGAATGAATTGTTTTCCAATCTTTTGTGTGTACTGTATATGTTCACTAGCTTAGCTATATGCTAACACCAATGGATTTTAATATATATTTTTAAATATATATCGATTTCTCTTCACAGAAAATGTTCCGTTTAGTTAAATGTTTCATTCCATTTGTTACTATCAGTATCAGCAGTGTTGGCCTAGGAGATGGCATCAGACCGAAAAAAGTGGCATTTCTTAGACTTACTCTTTTTTTTAGGTGTCCTAATCATATAGCTCGGCTACGAAGTCGTGTGTATAAATGTTTTAAAAGATTCTCTCCATTTTCCCTGTCAATGTTTCAGGAGATGCCAGATTTCCCGAGTTCATCTTCGATTTCAGTGGAAGTGCTCCATCCAGTGATCTACACCTGTACTGCAGTGCTGCTCCTCTGTCTCTTCACCATCATCATCACCTATATACTGCATCACAGGTATTTGTCTCACTTTGCTAAAATGCCACATATACAGTATACTGTATGTAACAATTCTGAGAACGAAAACATATACTATACATGACCAAGATTTTGTCAATACGCCCAAAAACCCAAATGAATCAGTCCTGCAAACTGTTGCTACAAGGTAACGCAATTCTATAATGACGTTGCATGATTTGTTATGACTTGGTAGCCAGTTAAATCAGAATTATATGTGGATGCCAGCATACTTTTGGCCAAACTGTGAAATTTCTCAACAGTTTCTTTTTTCCTTTTTTGCCACCAGCTCTATCAGAATCACCAGGAAGAGTTGGCACACACTCCTAAACACTAGTTTCCACATCGCAATGACATCTGCCGTATTTGCTGGTGGCATCACTCTGACCGGCTACCCAATTGTATGCCAGGCAGTAAGTCCCCATTCCTATATCACATATCAGCTTTAATTTGGCATTGGCAAAAAAAATTACTACACATTACTTCTACAGATTATATATATATGTCTTTTTTATGTGCTAATGTATTTATTTAACATATATATATTTACTCTTGTGTTACTTGTTTTACTCATGTATGTATATGTTTGTGTCAGGTGGGGATTGTTCTTCACTACTCTTCTCTGTCCACTTTGTTATGGATCGGTGTTAGCGCCAGAGTCATCTATAAAGAAGCCGTATTAAGGACTCCACAGCAACTAGAAGGAGAAACTGCTGTACAACAAACCCAGCGGCCCATGCTCAGGTCAGTGAAGTCATCATGGAGGGTTGGAAGCATGAGATGGTTAATAATGGCTTGATTTTGTAGATGTATCGTTCACATGCACACTCAAATATCAGATACCTGTTTTTTGTCTCTATAATTAGGCCCCAGTGCTCATAAAACTCTCAACAATGATTTGTAATAGGCCTATCTGGACTGTATTTGTTCTAGATAGAGATGTGAGGTAATATTATCATTTAAAGGCCTTTTTATTGCCATTGTTTTTGTCCAAACACCTTTGAGAAAATTCTAGTCTGGATTAGTTTATTTGAATAAAACCACTGCAGTCAGAAGTTTCACTTATACTTTGATTAGCTAGGTAACAGTTAAGGATACTAGCTTAGCATAGCGCTAAATGGTAAAAACAAGTTATTTGAGGCATTGAGGAAAGTGGATAGGATTCAGTGGGGGATGGGATCTTGAAACTGATTTCACCACACAACATTATCTCTTGAATACATGAGTTTTATGATAGTTATGTAATACATTTTAAATTCAGATTTCATTCTTAAGAAACAATACTGTTTAAAATTCTGTAATTTGTAACAGTGTGCACATTACATTTGATGACAACATTAAAAGTTTCTTGTCATCATCATCATCATCAAAGGAAGCGAATGGGTTCCATCAGAACTCTTGCAGTATTCAGAGTGGTCGTCATATTTCAAATCAGTCATGAACATTGACATTTTTATGGGCAGATGTCATATTGAATTAGCACTTCCTGAGTAGAAACTATTGATAGGCATTTACAGGAGCAAAATGGGCTTTTGAGAGCAACTGAATGGACCACCATGATGTAAAAAACTAATCAAAGACCACCATTGTCCAGATAAAAGCTGATTCCCATCTGCTCTTATGGAGAGTCAGAGAAAAAAAGAGAGCAAATGGGGGAATGGAAAGAGAGAAAAGTGGACAGAGACGTTGTAAATCAAACGAGGGATAGGAATAGTAAAGGCTAACTTTCACATATCTGAGAGACATGCATGCAAATATATTCGTTCCCTCTAGTCTGTGTTCTCTGTTTTTACTCTAGACCTCCGTGCTCTCCACATCCCCTGGGGAGGTCTGGCCAGATCCCACGCCTGCCTCCTGGGATAATTCCTGTTTCCCCTCTCTCCTACACTGTCTGGAGCCCAGACTCTGCTCTTTACTGACAGACAGTGACAGAAATGCCTAATCTATAGACCACACAAACATTTTTATACCAGGCGAAGGGCAAAGGCCAAATGGAACATCTGTAGGAAATATTACAGAGAGTAGCTTTACACCCTTTTCAATTTTAGAGCAATTTCTTTCAAGACTTATTTCTAGGCCATCCTTTTTTTCAGTCAATGCAATACTTAGCTTTTTTATATGATTAATTTTGTTAACATGGTTAGCTCTTGTAAAATGACCACTAACACTCTTCTGTCCTCTATCTCTGTTACCCTCAACAGGTTTTATTTGATAGCCGACGGTGTCCCACTCATCATATGTGGTATCACTGCAGCTGTAAACATCAGTAACTACGGAGACAACATTCCTTAGTGAGTACTGTGATTGAGAACATTAGAAAAACTAACTTTAAAATGTTCTATAATCAACAACCTACAAAATGTTAACATTCTAATGCTGATTCTTGATAGCCTCATATAATATATCCTATATATAACTGTTCATATTTATATATATAACAGCTTATATATATGTATATATATAATTTTTTTTTTAATACTTGAACTTATTTTGTCATATATATATATATATATATATATATATATATATATATATATATATATATATATATATATATATACACAGTATGATAGATTTTTTTTAAAATAATAAATAAATACTTTTACATTACATATGTTATGATGAGTTCTTACTTGTTGAAACTTAAAGATTGCTAAGCAAAACAGGCATTTTATGAGAAACATTTTGAAAAGATTAACTCAAATATCCCCCCAAAAAGATTTCATTTCAGTGTTTGTCATTTATGCGACTGCAAATACTGCAAATCATAATTAGGCCTGAATAGTGATATTTTTGTTAGGAATTTTATTGCGCTTTTGTCACATACTGTCACATACAGACAGATTGGCGACTTAATATAAAATGAAATTGTCTGAGGTCATGCAGAGTTTTTTATTAGTTTCTGTTCTTTCTCTAACTGTCTGATACTTGCTTCAGATTTATTACACATGGTTTACAGGCTCTTTAAAAAAGTATCTGTTTCACACAGAGCTTGCTTTGTGTTTCTGTTATTTGACTAATTGCCGCCTTTGCCCTCTCTGACCTTTTTCAATGCTTTTGACCTTTCGTCAGCTGCTGGTTGGTGTGGCAACCCAGTTTCGGGGCGTTCTTCATTCCAGCTGGACTGATCGTTCCTGTGACATGGATCTACTTCCTGTGCACTGCTGTCTGCCTGAGGCGCCGAAACATCCAGGAGTCCAAAGATCCTCCTTGCTCCTCCTCCATCCCCTCAACTTCACCCGAGAGCCAACCGGCAATCAGTGGCAGCACCAGCCTGCTCTCGACAGACTCTGTGGTGGGCCCAGTGCATGCTGGGATGACAGTGGAGGACCAGTACTCACTGAAGGTCCGGTGTTTGGTGCTGGTGGCAACTCAGTTCGTGTTTGTGGGGCTGTGGTGTTGCGGCGCTATGGCTGTTTGGCACGTGGATAGAGAGCGGAAACTCTTTAGCTGCCTGTACGGTGGAACGGCTACCGGATTAGGGATTTTCTTGGTGCTCCATCACTGTTTCAAGCGTTTGGATGTCCAGGCAGCGTGGCTAAGTTGTTGTCCGGGTTACGGTCCCTCCCAGTCCATGGCAGCTTATTCCCACCCCTGCACTGCAACCGTAGGCGTCCAGAGTGCCTCGGAAAGGGGCTCCCAACTTTTTGTAGGATGCCACCCACCGACGGACACCAATAATTACTCTTCTTCTGCCAGGTCATCATCTACTCAAAGTGGAACGACGAGCATCGCTGTCGGGCCTTGCAAACTCACCAACCTCCTTCAAGTGGCTCAAGACAATGTGAATAACGCCGCCCGTGCGCCAACGGGAACTAATACCAACACAAGTACAAGCACGGAGAACAACAAGCCAGCTAATAATCTGTTGCCCAGTCTACTACCTATCCAGCAGCCTCAAAGGAGGAAGGCTTGTAGTAGAACCAGGGGTGGAAACACCCAGTACCATCACCGGGGGGACGGCAGGGGGCATTACCGCCTCAAAACTCTCAGGGCAGGTGGAGGAGGTAGCATGGGTGCTTTGGGACCTTCTGCGACAGAGCAATCGAACATCCACCATCTACACAAACATGCTTCCAGTGAGAATGGAAGTCTACGGAATAGCCATTCAGAGGGTCAGAACGGCCTTCTGACCAATGGGCGGCACAGAGGGGAGGGACTAGCGACGAGCCCTTCAGAAGGTAGCGATGGAGGTAGCAGTGGAAGTAGAAAACCTTTTCCCCTGTTGCCTTCGGTGGTGAGTAGGTCCGCCATGCAACAGAACGCTCAACATCGCAGCACTAGCAAAGACAATCTTAAACTGGCCGCCGCGGCTGAGAGAGAGTCAAAGCAGAGTCCGTTCCCTCTGAATGTGACATCAAATGTCACTGCGACGGCCTTGTTGACGACAGTTTCAGCACCTAATGGAACTCTGAAGGGATCCGTGGTGGAATTGGACTCTAGTGGAACTGACCAATCACAGGGCTCGGTTGGTATGAAGAGCAGGGTATGGAAGAGCGAGACAACTGTATAATAATGAGCTGCAGGTAGAGCTGAAAGACTTTGAAGGTTTCTTGAACTTGTATGTTAGAAGCCAAAGCACGGATTTCTTTCTCCACAACCTAGATGAAAAGACTAGTTTAAACCAGCCTAAGATGGTTTTGGACACTTTTCAGCCAAGCTAAACATCAGCTTGGATTGGCTGGGAGACCGGCTTAACCAGCTAAGGCCAGGAAACCTGTCAAACAGTGTTGTAGAATTCAAAATTGGACTACTGCCATCATATTTTTTTTTTTTTGGTCTTTCTGGGCATTTGGGCTCGGCCTTGACACAGACACAGATTCCGGTCTTGAGTGCTGCAACACTGTGGATATGTTTTGTGGTCTGTGCCGACTCACACATGTCTGCTTTGTCTCAGGACTGGAGCACAAGGTTCACATGATACTGTCACGAAACCAAGCCTCATTCAAGACCTATCAAGTCACTGTCTTGACTCGGACTAAGACTCGTCAACACAGATTTCAGACAGAGTCCTGTTTCGTCCAGTTTCACGTACTACAACACTGCAGCTTAGGCTGGGTCAAGCTGGGTTTTTCAGCAGGGAAGGGAAACATTTGGCTCCTTTTATGATGAACCACCGATACTTGTAAGCTTTGAAGGTGTCCTGTTGTCTTTGAACCGTCCAACATGCTAAGAGCTAATGCTAAGCATGCTAATAAGGAGAAGCTGTGTGTGAGGCCTTTTTATATGAAGAGAACAAAAGGGTGTGTATGCAAAACCTGACTCCTCTAAAAAGACATTGGAAGAGTTGGTTTGACAAAATATGCAAAATGGTTTTGATTGCTTTTGTTTGCCTGTAAACCACTTAATCTAACAAATTGTTTGAACATAATGAATCTTTTAATATTGAATATGCCAAGGGATTTGAACCTTAAGTTCAGCCATTTAGCTGTGTTTATCTTTATCTTTCTGACTATGCATATCGATCAGGATGGAGAACCTGTTCGCCTGTTAAGTTTTCTTGTTCAGTCCCTTTATGTCTTTGTCTCTTGTGTGTTCATGTTTTTATTCACGCTATTTCATTTACATGTCTGTAAGAATGTACATTGTGTTATGTATGCATTGTTTGACCATTACAGTGTTAATTCAATTCTCTGGCACTAATAAGCAGCTTTTATGACATCAGTCCCACAGAAAACAAAGACTTGCCATTGATCCATCCTTCCCTGACATTTCCATCCAATGCTTTACTGGTGCTGGGAATGTAGTTCTTGTTCTTCTGATGTTGTTCAGCAGAACGTGAACCATTGCATTCAGTTTTTAGTAAATTGGAACTATTTGGAAAACGTGGCTTAACAGTGCCCTCTATTGGGCCATTTCTGCCATGATCAAATGCACTGAAAATGAAAGCTGTTGATGGAGAAATGATATCAACAAAGTGAGGGCTGCTTCAGATGTCACTCCAGAGTTACTAAGGGATTGATAATGAAGGGCAAGTGTTTGTCCATACAGTACATGTTTTGTTCTGTTGTAGTACCATGTGTAACATGGGCTGTTTTAGCACTTGGTTCAGGTTATGAAGAGAGCATTTGGCATATTCTTATAAATAATAACACATTTATATTATACATATCAGTATTAATATTGATGTAATTGTCATTATGCAGTTTTATGATATCAGTATTTTACAGAGGATTGACTTAATCAGTTTTATAAACTCTGTTTTTAGTCTAAAAGCACACCAACAATCAAAGCTGGACTTCCCATGCATTTTTTTTTTCTTCTGCAGATTATTATCATACATAGAGCAGGTTTTGTTTACTAACAAGCACTGTTCGTCCCACAAATGGTTAGCGAGAAGACCTACTAATCTACCTGGAATTGTTAGTCCTCTGTCTTAAGCTTATGCAAAGTTCTGAAGAACCAGGAATTTGTGATAACAAATGATTATTTTACTTTTACTTTTGTTTTTCAAGTGTCCAAATGTCTTTTTCTAATGAAAGCAAAGAATGGACAATCCCAACCGCCCCAAAAAGGGGAATTCAGATCTTTGCACTGACTGTTTTTTTTTTCCAAGGCCCACAAGCTAACAGATATTGACTGTAGTGCCATTATTTTTTTGATCACATCATGATGAAATCACAAGCATAATGCAGCATTAGCTTTAGCTACACTTTGATTAAAATACTATTATTTTAAAGTCTGTTCAGGGATATTTGTATGCCAAAGAAAGCTTACTGTAAGTATGAGCTTATTTGACATTGTGTAGCCTCCCATTTGTCTTTTTCCCCTTCAAGCCAGAAATCTCCCTCAATATTCTTAAACATTCAAAGACCACGATAAAGAACCATTGCTCCTTTTTCCCCAAATCAAAAAGGTTTTAAAGTCATGTGTTATAATTTTGTGATTAATGTAAGTTCGATTATGAAAGGTTATAATCACCATCATGTCATTACAGATAACACATATTCTATTTAATTTTGTTTGTTTATGATTTCAGTTGCTTTTGGGGCAAATTTTAATTTCAAATGCCAACAACAAAGAATGTAGAGAATAATACATGGAATTTGTGGCCTTCTCAAAGTTTGTCAAGTGTATGTAATACTTAAAAACAAACAAAATTTTTTTTTGAATGGCTTGTTTGTGCATAATTGTTTCAGGTGACTGTGATATTTGCATGAATAATTTTCTTTGGGTAGGCCCAGAGCTTCCGAGGGTCAGTATAATTTCAGTGTTATTCTAAACAATGTTTTGATTGTTATCATAAAGTTTAAAAGGGAGATTTCAATAATAACATGAATATTTATATTTTTTGTCACTCTCTTCAATATGAAAATGATAGAAGCATTTTTGTGTCAATTTCAGTAATATATTTTCTATAGATGTTAAGATTGTGCCTTATCTATGACCTGATGCAAAATAAAGGTTTGGAAAAATGCCATAACGTCAAAATGACTTATTTTTATGTTTCCTAGAATGTATCAAATGTGATTTAAAGAGACAAATCCCAGCCCATGTTTTGCTTAGGCACGTAACTTTTGTATCTATGTAATATGTAAATCGGCATCCTCCACAAGAAGTGAAGCCAATCAAAAGTGAGCCTCGCATTATTGACACATGCATCATCCTATCAGAGTGCGGTACTCTAGAGATTGGGCGGGACAAACACATCACGCTAGTAAACAACTGATAATATTGACCTCGGTAGCGCAGTGGAGGCCATTTATTGCAAAATAAACGATTACATTGATTTACAAATAGCAGGAGACCGAGTCAATCTGAAATATGAATAATCGGCTTCAAAACTACTACTCATACTGTCGTATTCTATTTTGGTCCTGCTGAAGTAAACTGAGGAAACGCTAATAAGGAGATTCTCCAACAAAGATATTCTGAGAACAGGTTTTTTTTTTTTTTTTTTAATTCGATAAAGGTAAATTCTGATGTGAAGGGTTATGTTAGACTACGACAAAGCACGGATATTTAATCGCTGAGTCAGCTTCTGATTAGTTATCTTTTGCTAAACATCTCGCTGATACATTTGTAGCAACCACGTCTACTGTAGTAAATTATGATCAGAGGTTAAAAGCTGCGCGAACACATTGGTGTTATTCTTAATCCGAGATTTAAAAGACGTTATCACATGGTTATAAGTGTGCTTATTATCAAAAGCTCTTCTTTAAATAGTAATGAAAGGATGAAGCGATACCTGCATCACCTGAGCGCTGGGTACACAGTGCACGTCATACATTAGGGGCGGGGCTTAAGAGAGCTCCCAAACAGTTAGACACAGGAGGCAGAGCGACGCACACGGCAAACACCGAGCGGGCTCCGGAGAACAAAGAGCAACTGAGAATGTCTTTGGGTGACCAGCAGTGGTATCCCACCAGTGTTCAGGTAACGGTGCTTAAAGCACGAAACCTGCGGATCAAGGGCAAGAATGGCACGAACGACGCCTATGCCATCATGCAGGTGGGCAAGGACAAGTTTTCCACGTCGGTCGCGGAGAAATGCGTGTCTCCCGAGTGGAAGGAAGAAGCGACGTTCGACCTGCCTCTGATCCATCAGGGGGACGCGGAGCGGGGCACGCTCTACATCATCGCCATGCACCGAGCCCTGGTGGGGCTCGACAAGTTTTTGGGACAGGCTGTCATCAACTTACTTGACCTCCACGCCAACAGATCACGCAAAAAGACCGAGTGAGTGTCATTGAGTCCTACAGGGAAATACTTTTGTTGTGTGGGTGTTCGAGTTGTGTCAGAAACATTCCCTTATGAGTTAAGCATTTTAAAAGTTTAATGTGATATGCTAACCAAACAGCTAGTTTGTTTTGGACTTATTTTTGCATGGCCAGGTTTCAGTACACCGCCTTTGTAAAACAACGTTGGGCAAACAACTTCTCCTGAGAGTTTCTATGAACGTTATACAATAATAATTATTTACTTCATAAAACGAATGATAACTGATAGAGTTTAGTAAAACTGAGTGGGGGGAGTATATAAAAAATAAATATTTTTAAATGAGCTGTTCCGCATGGTCAAAGAAATGTTTGGATGCAGTCTCATTTATTTTTATTTAATTATTTTTAACAAAGAAGTGTTTTTCCCACTCAGTATGAGTCAACATGATTAGGGTCATAAAGATTATGGCCAAAAATAGATTGTACATCTTTACAACTCATTTAATTCAGTGAAGGAATGAATGATGTAACACACCAGGATGGTTTCAAACATATAAAACATTTTAAACACAAACAGTTAGTTTAGAATATCTGTGACATAGTTGTTGTGATTAAATAAATGTCAATTTTGCTAAGATTTATTTTGATAAATAAATTAATGACAGGTATAGTTATCAAATATACATATACACACACACACACAATCATACATACATATAATATTCCATGGACTTAGTGTTCTTTTCACACATTTTCAGACTGTCCTCTTCTTGGATTTGATATACTTATTAACTATTAATGTTGAAATAGCAGTGGATTTGTCTGAACATAATCAACTTCATCGTCCATCGATACAGCCACAGCAGCTGAATGTGTTTTTTTTTCTGCTAATGCATTTGCATTATCCCCAATACTGTCCTTTCATATTTATAATGTGTTTTATTGTGTCCTTTGATTTTCTGCCAAGAACAAACGATACATGTCTACTCGACCGCTTCGGACGCATCGGTCTAGCCTGACCAGAGCTATCACGAGGGCTGTCTTGGGGTGCTTTAGTGTAGAAAAACCTATGAAAGTCTCACATGTTTCTAGGTTTTGAGCTGCCAGCAGGATTTTGTTGTGATGAGGTTGTTAAGGTGTTCTGAGTGTTGCTCTGTGGTTGCTAGGGTGTTGCAACTATGACCCAGATCTCCTTCATATACATTTTACAAAAGATATGTTTGTTTATAAATTTATTAGAAAAAAAATGATTGTCACCAACCCTGAGTAATTATAGTTATGTTATTCATATCATAAATTACAAGAACTCTTTCCATGGGAAATATATAAATAGGCACAGATTTTGGTAGGAAACAGAACACACATTTTGAACGTTATTATTATTATTATTATTATTATCAAATGGTTTCAATTTAGGATTTGATAAGCTTGATTTTTCTTTAGCTCCGTGGAAATGAGAGCGAGCTGCTCATATTCAAAAACAGAAGGTGTGTGAGTTTCACTTGATTTGCATATTAGGCTGGCTTGCTGATTTGTCCAGTAGACTTCCTGTTAGAGAGAGAGAGAGAGAGAGAGAGAGATGTAAGTCAAGTGTAAAGGCTGTGTTTTTGCTTTGGGTTCTGTCATAGGGGTATCTTTTGCTTTGGCAGCTGTGGCCTTCGGTGTTGGAGGTCCTTCTGTTCGTCCTTGTCGTGTGGCATTGGTGCTGCAGGTTGTCAGACCCGTTTGATTCACTGCTCCATCAGCGTCTGCTCATTTTTATTTTTCCATTCGTACTCATTTTGAAGTGGATCACACATGACTTGACCAAGTTTGCTATGTGTTTTGCATTTGTATGCTTTGTAAAGCACCCATGAGAAGAACAGAACATTCAATACAAAAATAACATGTTTATTATAATTATTATTTTTGTGTTTATTACTAGATTACATTACAATTACATTACCATATTTTATTATGAGACCCTCATGGTAAAAAAAAAAGAAAGAAATGGCAGCATTGATGAGAGTGAACTCAACTTCATGTAGAATTACATTTAACAGAAAAGCTTTTTCACTCTCAGACTGTGGTGAAGTGCTTTTTTTTTAAGCCAGGACTATTCTTAGTATCATAATTGGGCTGAGACAAAAATGTGTGTCTCATGAGCTCTTTTAAGTCATTAAACCAGTCACAGGACACACATTATTATCAGGAGTGACTGGATGCAGCTGATCCTTTCATTTTTCTTAGGTCAGTTCCTGTATTTTCATCAGATGTGTTCCTCTGACAAATCATAGTTTATCATTCCAAGCAAGTAGTTGGGACTAATAATAGAGTAAAATGTGTCCAGCACAATCTCACACAACCAGTCCAACTGTATTAAAAAATAATGCCATTTTGACATTCCTCTCAGTCTCCACCCATCCCAGTCCTAATGACTAACTGACAGGTATGAGAGAGACCCAAGGCTGGGCTGATGGTGTGTGACTATGAACATTAGTGTTTACTTTCCACCACCTGTAAGAATAATGTGTGTGTGTGTGAGTGAGAGAGAGAGCACTGTGTTCTTTTCCTGGAGTAGATCTGCTTTATGCAGTTTAGTTATTAAAATACTAGTCCAAACTATAGACTACAAGGTTAATCAAATTCATAATGAAAGCATATTATGGCCTTTTGAAAATAAAACGTTTCAGATGGACCACACTGTGTGAAAGCTTGTTTTCACCATGGACATGGAATAAAAAACAAAACGTTTAGTTGCAACTTTTGATCTCACAATTCTGAGTTTATATTTGAGTTTATAATTGACTTTAAACCTAAATTGTCAATTGTGGGAAAAAAAAGAGTCCGAGTGGTTAGATAATTATTTTATTTTTTTATGCAATTTTTTTTAAGTACATAGCTTTGAATGATTAAATTGTGAGAGAAAAATGTAACAAAATATGTAAAAAAAAATGTAATGTTTAAACTTATGGTGATTATGACTTTTATATATTATTATTTTAATTGTAATTTGTTGATGATTTTGTAGATTATGTAGTAGTAATACAATAGTACATTTATTATATTTTTTTTTTTTAAAGAAAAAAATGTTTCAGTGTTGGTTCTTGTCCAGTGGAAATGAGGGCTGCTCTTTATTCAAATACAGAGAGCAGAATAATTTTCTATTATTTGCCTTTCACTTTGACTTCCTATTATGGTTCAGAAAAGAGAGAGAGATCTGTCTATTTGCCTTGGGTTTGGCCCAGTTCACATGCTTGTCATCTAAAGCAGGTGTGTACTGTAATTGTGAAGTATGTTAATAGTTATGGCGTGACTTTAAGCCTACATATATCCACTCAAAGAGAGTAAAAGTGGAATGCAAAGCTTCTTATGACGTAATGGGATATTCATGTAAACATTTAATATGTGTGAGTATTTCAAGCAGGTGTGTTTTAAGTATCAGTGAATGACTTCATTAATTGTGTCTCTCACAGATCTGATCAGACTATCAGTAATCATTTAGTGCTTGTGTCTCCTAAAGGTTTTGTTCTTTCTCTTCCTGTCATCTGTCTGTTTATATGTCTTTGTGATCCAAACTAAACTTCACAAATACGAGTACACAGACTTAAAGACAAATAATTGTTCAGTAATCATAAATTGAGGTAAAATGTTCACTTAATCGAGATTTTGATTTGAGGTCGTATCGTCCAGCCCTACAGCAAATATACAGTAAAAGTAAATCTGTGGATAATATTATGATAAACCATTTTCTGATTCTGTTTCATGAGGAAAGATTAAAGTGTATTGCTGGAAAGGCTTAAAGGAATAGTTCAGCTAAAAAATGACTATTTGCGGAACATTTACTCAGTTTGTTTCTTCATCAGAACAGATTTAGCATTACACCACTTGCTCATTAATGGATCCTCTGCAGTGAATGGGTGCCGTCAGAATGAGTCCAAACAGCTGATTAAAAACGTCACCATCATTTCCAAATAATCAATTAATGCCTTGTTTAACTTTAAACTGTAATTTCTAATCAAAATAGGAGTCAATAATTCTGTTTCTCCAGTCAAAAAAGTCCACCCCCTGTTCTCCTCTCACATCCAAATCCACCAGCATGTTTGTTCACAACCGTTTTGGACTGTTTTCATGCATGCCGTGCTGATTTCTCTCCTTTTTTAGACCTCTTTTTCACTTTAGAAAGCAGTATTCGAGAACATTTTGAAGTTAAAAACTAAGTCTTACACACAAGTAAACAGTCGTAGTCCAGATTACTGTTGGACGGTCTGAGAGCGAGTACATCAGATAACCATGAGATGTTGACACTGACTCTGCATTCCAGTATTATGCCATTAAAACACAAGCCATCTGTCTGTTTCTTCCTCTTTCTCCCTCTCACATACGTCTAACACATGAGGGATTGAGTTCCTCGAGCTGGCTGGTGTCGTGTTACTGTCCTACTTCAGGGTAATGTTGATATGGCAGCTTTGTCATTGAGGTGCGTGCCACTGCCAGCTGAAAAAGTTTAATAGAGGACAGTTGTTATTATTTGATTTTATTAACTGTGGTATTAATAGAAATATTTTAATAATACTCATTTTAAAACCATTCTGATCTAAAATAAATATGCCATTTTTGCTAAGGCTGTCACGTTTTAGCATCTCTCCAGTTTTGGACTCTCTGATATCAGTTACTGAACACGTATGTTTTGTGTTAGTCCAGGTCCATGTGGATTAAGCTGTGGGTAATTCTCATCCTCGGTGGATCAGTTTTCTAATTATTTTGCTGTGCCTTTATCTAGGCCGACTTTCCCAATGTCATATGACCTCTAAAACCCTTTATAAAATGGTTTGTTATCCCATAAATAAAAGAGCAGCTGAAACAGAAACCGGGTCCATGGTTTAGTGTTTCTCTGTAAACATGGTTTTGTGTACTTGATACAAATAAAAGGAATCGGTGAGGACTCATGGTTCCTGTTAACCCCTGTGTGCTCCATTCACACCCAGGTTAGGTTAGGCTAAAATTGAAATGAATTGAATTTAAAATCAATTACATTAATTCTGAGCTGATTAAAGTTTTATACATTTTATTTCTCAACTCAAACAATTCTTTCAAAGATTCTTTTTTCTTGAAATGATGAGTTTTTTTTTTTTTTTATCGCAATTCTGACCAGAATCCTGAGTTTTCACCTTGACCTCACAATTCTATTTTTTTTTCTGCCAAGGAATATGTGAGGAATATTATGAAAAATGTAATTGATTTTTTTTCTCACCATAATTGTTCATAAAATGCTGGGACCGAATGCTGACCACCAGTAAGCTCGCTGATACTCGTGTTTTAGTCCCTCAGAAAAAGTATAACAATTTTATAAAAGTAGATGAAGGCGAGATGAATCACTTAAACTAAACAAATAAAACATTTCCTCTTCATAATGGAACCTGGATGAAATAATGTGGCCAGTGTTTATCTCTGAAAAGGAAAGCAGGCTGTTCCCGATGGTTCCCTTCTCAGCCAGAGTTAATGATTGCAGCTGAAACTAGATTAAGAGCGGCACTTGTTTGTTTTTGACTGTGTGAACAGATAAAGCCTCAGCTTTGCCGTGTGTGGGGGGGTGTTAGTTTAGCTCACAGGAATGCACAGGATGAAGTCCTTTCGTCTGAATGTTGTCAGTGATAACAAGAGCTTTCAGACATGACGTTTGGATCAGTTCCTGAGAGCTGTGAGAGAATGATATCAAAGCATGTGAACGTGACTATAAAATGGCTTTATCTGCAGAGCAAGAGAGACCGGTCTAATAATAGATCTCTCTTTTAGATGAGATGTTCTGTACTGAGTTTGTCAGGCCTCTGTTGTTCACTTTTTTTATCTTGAAATAACTTTCTTATCTAATCCCTTGAGCTTCGATTGCTGATTGGCATGATTTCCCGTTAGTCTTTCTCCACCCTGAAACTACAGATTTGAGTTTCCTGCTGTGGTTTTGAGTGTAAGGTCCGCTAACCGACTGATAGTCTGTGTTTCCTGGCCTTGGGCTTCTCCGTAGTCTTTCCCATTTTGATGTGATTCCAAGTATCCTTTTAAATGATAATTTTTTTGAACTACAGTCAGTGCTGTTCTTTAAGAAAACCACAAGCCATAACCATGAAGTGCAGTTTTTCATTAGAAGTGTAGTTGCAGTCTGTGGAAAAAACTTTCATCCTGTGGGGGTCCAAACAGAAATGCATGGAATTGAGCTGCGGCTGCTTCCTCTGAGCACATGCCATGTTTAATCAGATTGGTCTGGTCTGTTTGGTGTCAGTGTGACTGTGGACTCATGGTCCCTGTGCTCAGGTGTCTATTATGACAACAGATAATGTTCATGATTACACTGATCTCCAGAACTCTCCCACCTGCTGCTCTGCTGAGGAAATGCAGGCTACACAAAGATGTTTTTCATTTATTTTATCAGTAGATAGGCTTCTGTGTTGTGTATCATTTACTGGTACAGGGTTCAATTCCCAAGTGAAATTCCAGCCTTTCTATTCATAGAGTAATTTAGTTTTGAATCCACTAATCCATTTTAAACACAGAATGATTTTTGAAATGGCAAACAATTTTGAATTACAAAATATATCATACCCTTTACCCCTTTAATCACATTTGTGCACATTTGGGAGAATGTTAAATGTATGTATTACACTACTCTAGGAATATTTAGTTATATGCGGTCAATTTCAGTATTGTGTATTTTTTTTTTTTTTTTTACTGTGCTCTTCTTTATTTACAAATAAAATAAAAATCAGTATTTCTCATCTGTTTATTCACTTAAGTGAGTAGCCATGCAAAAATCTACAACCAGCCTGGGTTAATCTGTAGGTGTTTTTTTTTTGTTTTTTTTTTACCTCAAAATTTTTTTTTGCCTTTTAAATAGACAACAGACAAAAGAAAGCAAGGCATGTGTTGAATGTTCCCAGTAAGGCACTTAAATCACAAATTACATTACATGCAGTTTTATTTTAGTGTTATTTATAAATTGTTATATTTTTTTTAATAATTTAGGTTTTAGTTATTGCAGTTTTAATTTTTTCTATTTAGCTTTAATTTATTAAACTTTTTAGTATTTTTAGTACTTTATTTCAGTTCCATTTTTTATACATGTGCATATATATATATATATATATATATATATATATATATGTATAAACAATAAGATTTTAAAGATTTTTTTTCATAAAATATTTTTATTTTTCAGCTTTATTTCAAAGGCTTTAAATAAGATGAAAATAATTACATAAGCTTAAATTAAATGATTATCCTAAAATAAATGTAAATCGTTAAAAAAAACAGAGCTCAACTGTCCTGCAATCTAATGAAGAACTTGTTTGATTCTTTTTGCAGCTGGCACAAACTGGTGGATAAGAACGGGAAACAGGAGAAGGACCGAGGGGAAGTTCTTTTGGACATTCAGTTCATGAGGAATAACCTGACAGCCAGCATGTTTGACCTCTCCATGACAGACAAGCCTCGCTCCGGCATCGGCAAGCTCAAGGATAAAATCCGTGGCAAGAAAAAAGACGGCCTGTCGGATTCTGCCTCTGCGATCGTGCCCTCTTCAGTGGGAACAGACAGTGAAGAGGAAGGAGAAGGCAGTTCGGACAATCCTAAGAAGAAATCAAAACTCAAATCCTTGTTTGGACCGAAGACAAACCTCCACAGGAATGTGTCCCAGTCCATGTCAACCCTGGGCACCCTGCCTGAGAAGAACAGTTCACTCACCAGCAGCAGATCCTCCGGCCTTAATGTGGACTCTCCTGATGGTAAGGTCAAAGTTATATAACCTGTCCAAAATGTTTTCCCTGCCTTAAAAATGATACGTGATATGCCACCACTGTGCAAGTACATTTGAGACCTCATTTGCATTGCAGTTACATATTGATCTCTTATTTTCTCTTGCAGGGAAAAAGAAGTTTAAAATACTCGGACACAAGCGCACTGAGAGCTCAGATAGCAAAGTGTCTCTTGGCCCGTTTTCTCTTCTGAGCCGCTCTAAACAAAACATCCAGGATCCGAATAATCTCTGTATCAACGGCAGCCACGTTTATGCAGAGGAACAAGAACCTAAAGCTAATTTAGGCTCCACACTCAGTCTGAACAGCTCAGGAAAGGGTTCGGTGGAGGATGTTCGCAAATCCCACCAACGAAATATTTCGGACCTCTCCATCGACTCACTTAAAGGCTTTAGTATCCCCTCATATAAGCCTGAAGTGCAAGACAAAGCCTCTCTTGATAGGAGTCATGTAGAGATGGAGGAGAAGGGACGGAAACCTGAAGGAAGAAGCCTGCAAGAGATGCTGAACCAACAAGTAGATCAAGAGCAGAGGAGGCAGCAAGAACGAGAGAGAAAACAAGAGGAAGAGAGGAAAAGCAGGCTTGAAGAGCAGGAGAGGAAGCGCAAGGAAGAGGGAGAGCTGCAGAAGAAGCTGCGTGAGGAAGAGATGCAGCGAGCTGAGGAGCAGAGGCACCAGGAGGAGAGCAGAGTAACCGAACGACTCTCCTCTCTCTTCGGCATTGGAAAGAAGAAGGAGGAGAAGAGAGAGGAAGCTACGAATGAACCCAAACGTCAAGATGTGCCGTCCACCACAAACCCGTTTGAAGACATTCCCCTGACCCCAGATACTCCATCCTCTATCCCAGAAGAGAGGTCCACGGACTCACGGAGGGGTGTCAGGACCATCCTCAGCCCGACACCAACCGCCAGTGCTTTCCCCAATCGCATCGCAAAAGTGTCCGCGGTCAAGCCAAGGTGAGTGCTCATCTGCTTGAATAACTTCCTCCGTCCTGTATCTTAATTTCTCCAAGACTGTGTATTATTCTTGGCTGGATGATTTATTGCTTATTCACTAAATTATTCATTGGTTTTGTTAGCAATGCTGAGCAATGCTGTGATGTTTTTAATCCACAATTAATTGAGCGTTACATTTCCTGTAGAGTATGTTAGATACGGATCTTGTTTGGTTGACCCTCAACCACGGTATCTACTATATCTATATTATGAAAGTCAAAAAAGCATATCAGGCAACACAAAATTAATACCCATTGCTCCTGGTGATACATTGCAATCTTATGAAGAGAAATGATCAGTCTGTGCAATAAAATTACCATTATTTACTACGTTTCTTTAAAGGGGGGGTGAAATGCTCGTTTTCACTCAATATCCTGTTAATCTTGAGTACCTATAGAGTAGTACTGCGTCCTTCATAACTCCGAAAAGTCTTTAGTTTTATTATATTCATAAGGGAAAGATAGTCTGTACCGATTTTTCCCAGAAAAACACGACCGGCTGGAGGCGTGACGTGTGGGCGGAGCTAAAGAATCACGAGCACCAGTGTTTGGAAGCTGTGACATTACCGTGAGGAAAAAAACATCATCCAAAACAAACCATGTCTAACAGTCAGATTCAGCGTATATTTATAATCCAGAGGCTGAAATTTAACAAGAGCAGCATCAGCAATGACGTCTCTATGTGGTATGTACTGAAACTGTATATATTTGCTTAGCGGTTTTGGAAAATGACCACTTTGTCGTCTTTTTTTTTTTTTTTTTTTTTAAGCTGTACATGTGGAAGGTGCAGTTTGATGACAACGTCACATGTTGTTTACTTGATGTGCTTACGCGCTGATAGCTAAGTTAACAACACAGAGATATTTGAAGCAGTTTTACTCACCGCCTGCGGTTCCAACACACGATCGTGACCCTTTTTCGTTGGGACTGCATTATCCTTAAGAAATAAACGATACGCAAATCCGGCGTCAAACTGTGCCTTGTTTGTAAAACAAGCATCTTCGAAATGCAGGGAACAAACAAAAACACTTGCACTACTCCGTTGATGATCTGTAAAAATAAACTCCATCCACTGGTCCCTTAATGCTGGTTTTTTTTTTGGTAATCTGTGCAGGGTTGTCTTGCCCTCGCGACCAAAAACACACTTCTTTTGTGACTTTTCGCGACGCTCTCGCTCTGATCAGTGAATGTCTGTGCTCTCAGTGCTGTGCTCTACGGGAGCGCGCGCTCTTCCTGCAGAAGTGCACTTAGGACCCATATAAGGAAATTCCGCTCCATCTAACGTCACACAGAGCCATACTTGAAAAAAACTTTCCGAAACTTGTGACAAACCGGAAGGAGTATTTTTGGAACAATGTCGATGTTTAGCATGGGAATCCAACTCTTTAACAGTGTAAAAAGCTCAGTATGCATGAAATAGCATTTCACCCCCCCCCCCCCCCTTTAACTAAATTCTGAAGCCAACTTCTTTAAAACCACAAAGACTGCTATCCAAAGCACATCCACATTAAAATTAAATTTAAAGTTGATGTCAGCAGGGAAGTTTTGGAGGCCTCCTGTGTTTGTGGCCATTATTTGTGTTATCACAGACAGAAGTGACTTAATACATTTGAACGGCATAAAAGGTGTAGGCCTATATAAAATAATATTCATACAAAAATGAACACTATTTGACATTTAAGAATTGCCTTGGCTATTTAACCTTCAGTACGCCTGCGTCTGTTGATTCAGTTGTTTTAATAACAAGTTCAGAAGCAAAAAAAGGCATTAGAGATGGTTAGTTTGATTTCATTAAAGTGGAGTCGATACATATTTCTGTTTATTATTTTCCATTATTATATTGGTGCCTTAAATTTAAATGATTAAATACTTTGACCTTGTATTCAATAATAAAAAAAAAATACTTAATTGTTTAACAAATATTTTACTATTTATCATAATTCTTGCATTATACTTTATTTATTTTATACATCATTCCTGCACTACTGTTCAAAACTTTGGGATCATACAGATTAATTAATTAAGAAAAATAAAAACTTTTAATCCACAAGGATACATTAAATTGTTCAAAAGACATATTTATTAAAATATTATTATATATTAATATTATATTATATTAATAAATATTACAAAATATTTTTATTTCAAATGACTGCTGTTCTTTTGAACTTTCTATTTATCATCAAAAGAAAGAAAATAGTAAACAGTTATATTAAACCACAATAACATTTAGCAATATTACAGTTTTTACTGTATTATTGAACAAATAAATGCAGGAGCAAAGGAGACTTTTTAAAAACTGTATTAATGACACCAAACTTTTGAATGAAAGTGTACATTAAGATCAGTCTACTTTGTTTGGTTCCAACAAAAGAGAATATGTAATATTTGTATGTATATGTGTGATACACTCTCTTATTTATTAAGATAATTTTAATGAGAAATTGTTTTAAGCAGAATACTTGAGTGTTTTGTCTTTTATGCTACTTTTGATAAAGCAAGTGGTTTTTAGTAGACATAATAAGTTATTAGAAAGATAGGACTTTCCTTAAGTGCATGTACATTAGCTAATATCACCCAGCTCTAATGTTTCCCTAGGGAACTGTCTGAGCAATGAGCTCCCCTTGAAATCCAAGTTTGTTGCGTTTCTTTTAAGCATTGTAATTTTTAAGCATTCTTATTCAGGAAATATGCTAAAGGAATAAAGATGTTGAGGTTTGTTAGCTATATTAATTTCATCTGCACACATGCTGAGGCTGCATGCTGAATGAGAAGTCAGGCTGCTCTGTAATGCAGTTAACATCTAGCCACCTGAGAGCAGAGGAAAATCCAGGCTGAAACTCAACTCCTCTCACCTCTCTCTGCTCCACTGCTCTTAAAGGGAAACACCTGTATTTAGACAAAGCCTCCTTGTAAAAAATTACTTTAGCAGATGGTTAATAACAGAAAATGTTAACTAAATTGCACACACATACAGGTCGAGAGTAAGGGCACAAAAGTTGCTACAGTGTCCCATTGTGAAAGGGTGGTGTGAGTGGGGGTTGTCATGATGGGATGAGATCATTGTTTCTCGGTTCGATGTGAGTTTCATAGCCTTGGGTGACAGTGGAACATGTTGAATCATGGTGATTGTAGTCTGCTCCATCTAACGTCACACAGAGCCATACTTGAAAAAAACTTTCCGAAACTTGTGACAAACCGGAAGGAGTATTTTTGGAACAATGTCGATGTTTAGCATGGGAATCCAACTCTTTAACAGTGTAAAAAGCTCAGTATGCATGAAATAGCATTTCACCCCCCCCCCCCCCCTTTAACTAAATTCTGAAGCCAACTTCTTTAAAACCACAAAGACTGCTATCCAAAGCACATCCACATTAAAATTAAATTTAAAGTTGATGTCAGCAGGGAAGTTTTGGAGGCCTCCTGTGTTTGTGGCCATTATTTGTGTTATCACAGACAGAAGTGACTTAATACATTTGAACGGCATAAAAGGTGTAGGCCTATATAAAATAATATTCATACAAAAATGAACACTATTTGACATTTAAGAATTGCCTTGGCTATTTAACCTTCAGTACGCCTGCGTCTGTTGATTCAGTTGTTTTAATAACAAGTTCAGAAGCAAAAAAAGGCATTAGAGATGGTTAGTTTGATTTCATTAAAGTGGAGTCGATACATATTTCTGTTTATTATTTTCCATTATTATATTGGTGCCTTAAATTTAAATGATTAAATACTTTGACCTTGTATTCAATAATAAAAAAAAATACTTAATTGTTTAACAAATATTTTACTATTTGTCATAATTCTTGCATTATACTTTATTTATTTTATACATCATTCCTGCACTACTGTTCAAAACTTTGGGATCATACAGATTAATTAATTAAGAAAAATAAAAACTTTTAATCCACAAGGATACATTAAATTGTTCAAAAGACATATTTATTAAAATATTATTATATATTAATATTATATTATATTAATAAATATTACAAAATATTTTTATTTCAAATGACTGCTGTTCTTTTGAACTTTCTATTTATCATCAAAAGAAAGAAAATAGTAAACAGTTATATTAAACCACAATAACATTTAGCAATATTACAGTTTTTACTGTATTATTGAACAAATAAATGCAGGAGCAAAGGAGACTTTTTAAAAACTGTATTAATGACACCAAACTTTTGAATGAAAGTGTACATTAAGATCAGTCTACTTTGTTTGGTTCCAACAAAAGAGAATATGTAATATTTGTATGTATATGTGTGATACACTCTCTTATTTATTAAGATAATTTTAATGAGAAATTGTTTTAAGCAGAATACTTGAGTGTTTTGTCTTTTATGCTACTTTTGATAAAGCAAGTGGTTTTTAGTAGACATAATAAGTTATTAGAAAGATAGGACTTTCCTTAAGTGCATGTACATTAGCTAATATCACCCAGCTCTAATGTTTCCCTAGGGAACTGTCTGAGCAATGAGCTCCCCTTGAAATCCAAGTTTGTTGCGTTTCTTTTAAGCATTGTAATTTTTAAGCATTCTTATTCAGGAAATATGCTAAAGGAATAAAGATGTTGAGGTTTGTTAGCTATATTAATTTCATCTGCACACATGCTGAGGCTGCATGCTGAATGAGAAGTCAGGCTGCTCTGTAATGCAGTTAACATCTAGCCACCTGAGAGCAGAGGAAAATCCAGGCTGAAACTCAACTCCTCTCACCTCTCTCTGCTCCACTGCTCTTAAAGGGAAACACCTGTATTTAGACAAAGCCTCCTTGTAAAAAATTACTTTAGCAGATGGTTAATAACAGAAAATGTTAACTAAATTGCACACACATACAGGTCGAGAGTAAGGGCACAAAAGTTGCTACAGTGTCCCATTGTGAAAGGGTGGTGTGAGTGGGGGTTGTCATGATGGGATGAGATCATTGTTTCTCGGTTCGATGTGAGTTTCATAGCCTTGGGTGACAGTGGAACATGTTGAATCATGGTGATTGTAGTCTGTTTTTAGTGTGAAATTAGTCTACCCGTCATTTATTCACTTCTTCAACACCAATTAATACCTATTTATAAACTCAACTTACAAATAAACAGCTCTTCTAATTTAGTTGAGTGTTTATAAAATGACCAAAAATAGACAGTAGAAGTAGACCGATTGTGTAGAATTTCACCTGATCCACCTACTTCGAATATTAAATATAACCTAATGTATATTTGACTTTACATATGGTAATGATTTTATGATCATAAAGTGTACTCGGCATAGGTTTTATTGTATCGAATTATTTGCATAAGTTTCACCTTAAGCAACTTACCTAACCTGTTTGGCCAAAGGCATGTGATTGGTTGAGGAGGAAGGAATGTGGACTGGATTCCTTCCTCAAATGCTGATCTTCTGGTTTGGGGTGAAACAAGTTGCAAAAGATGGTGAGCTTGTACTCTTCCAGACAGTGAATAAGCGAGATTGTCTTAGGGAAAAAGTCTTTTTTATACTGGGAGTTTTAGGATTTTAGGAAATCTGTCTTGTGAATAACTAAAATGGTGAGTAACTCTTTTTGCAAAAGCTGAGAATTCAAATAGACTGGAATATGGTTTAGTTGTGTTTGTTTCTGTGAAACTTTTAGATTCGGATGCGTGGTGTAAATTTCCTTCTATTGATTTGTGTTTAAAGACTTGGAAGAAAAAAGAGATTTATAGTTGCATTGTTACATTAATAATAGTAAACATTTTTAGTACAAATTTATATATATATTTTATATTTATATATAGTTTTATATGTGCCAGATTTTAACAGACACATTTGTGTCACAATATCTTAGGAAATCAACTTAAAGTAACTAAACAAAATGTGACCTTTTTGATTTACTTTAATAATAAGAAAGACATTGTTTCTTTTATGTGAGGAATGTTCTGTTCATAAAAATTGCGAAATGTCAGGCATGGAGTTAGGATAATATATCTAGACAGGGGAGTCATGTGCTGTTTGTATTCAATGGATTTCAGTTGTAGTAGTCATCCCCAGAAGAAACAAATAGGAAAAGTTAATGGATTGTAAGAGCTGTTTTAGCCGTAAGTTGACCATTTTATGTTTTTTGCTTTTTGGCAGATTGGCTCTGAGTGTACTGCCTGAAACCGATATTAGCCATTCCCAATCCCCCTCTGACTCTGTAGACACCCAGACCACTATCCACGCTTCTCCACTTTCCCCATCCCTCTCTTCTGATCCGTTTGAGTCGTTTGGTATGTTTTCTGATCTTCATTCTTCTCTGGCACCTGATAAACCTCCGAGAACTTTCAGTGAGTTAAGTGAGTCCAGCATGGAAAACCTCTCAGCTCCCAAATCTGACAAGAAGCGAATGGCTCCTCTACCCCCCGGTCATCTTGGTGGCTCGTCTAAGACTGAAAGCCATCCAGAACAAGCGCATACCCAGAGCTCCAAAGAAAGTCAGAGGCCTGATATTCCTCTCCCGGACTATGAAACCCTCTTTCCTAAGAAGAGGCATGGGGTGATGGGTCAGACACGTTGGGACCATCTTATTGCAGAGGTAAACCAGAGAAACTGGGACTTCTCTGAAGAAATGAATGTAGATGGGCCTGAGAGGGCGATGCCAAAAAAATCTGTGATCTTAAGGGACAGAGCCTCAGTGAACCTTAACCAGCACCAAAGAAATCATGAGGCACCTCCCCCTGCCCCCACGAGGCACAGAGAGTCACTCCTTCTACCCAAAGCTCCAGCTCCTGCGCCACCAGAACCTTCGGTCGAGACTAATGTCCAACATGGTCATATCAAAGAGTCTTTATATGCTACTGTCAATAAGTCTGGAAAATCTGCTAACAAGAATATGGAAAACAATCCACCTCCCCCTGTTCGTAGTCGATATGTGCCTCAGGAGACCGAAAGGAAGTCTCAGACTCCTGATGCCATTACACATCAACTCCCTCAGTCAAAAGAGAAGCCTACGCCAGCAGCCAGATCCATACAAAATGTGAATTCAAAGACTGATGATGTGGCTAGAGACATGCCTTCGATCAAACCCAGACAACAGTCATTAGTCAAGGACCCAGTCAGACAAGTTCAACCAGACAAGCAGGTAACAACTAAAAACATGACATTAGAGAACAACATAGATGAGAAACCACACAGGGGCCAAAAGGGAAACATTTCCACAGATGGGTTTGTTGAAGTAGACCTCCTCAAAACTGCTGAAAATCAAAAGCAACTGGGGAAACTGGCTAATGAACCTGAGGGGAAGGGAATGATTGCTCTTGATCCATTCCCAAGTGATAACCTACTATCTAAAGATCCCTGGGCTTTACCAGAGCAGACCACCACTGAAGATGTCCTGTTCACTAAGGGTCCAAAGCAAATGAGAAATCCTGAAGATCGGAAATCAACCTTTGATAAAAACGATAGCAAGTCTGCAAACAAAGCTACATATGATCCATCCAAAAGCACAGCACCGAAATCAGAGAATGGAAAACAATCCCCCAGCTTCACCGAACAAGCCAGAGCCACATTTCAAAGAAGTTTTTCACTTAAGAAGAAAAATTCATCTCGCCAATACACAACTGAAAAAGCTGGTACAGAGAATACTAGTCTGAATAGATCAGTTTCTCAGACTTCACAAGATGCCGAAGATGTTGAGCTGACTGTAACCAGTGTTGCTCCACCAATCAGAACTGATCCCACCCTAGTAACATCTGAATCCCCTATGGGGGGCAAGAGTACTCTTCGTGCTTGGGTCTCGCCATCAGAGGCTCAGCCAGTTGCGCTGCAGAATGCTAGTGGAAGTGCAGTTTCTAATTCAAGAAGGTGAGAAAAGTTCTCCCGACCCCTACTAACAACTCCTCTAACAGTCTGTCGTCCCTGTTGTGCTAAACCCATCGGCTTTCAAATCAACAACTGCTATTTACCCTGAAACTAGCTGAATCAATCTCTGGTATTGCTCGATTAAAGGGTAATGTTTTCTTCAGGATTCGTTCGATTGGTTGCTTAATGGTTGGTTGCTCCTTCTTGGGATCGTGAGGGTTGGGATTGTGGGCTTGGGGTTTTGCTACTGATTGCTGTTATTGGTCATTCAACATGTCATGGTCTTGAGGGACTAATGAAAATGCAACAAAGGCCATGTCTGTTTTGTTATGTTTATATGTTCTGTTTTGTTTTGGAGGCAATATTAGATTGTCTTTACAATGTGCATATTTGCTGAAACTAGATCTATATGAGAGGCTGTAGATGTCAGATTTACATTTACAGAAATATGATGTATACAAGACAGGTACATGATCATATACTCACTTGGAGGCACGAGTGGTGGGCATGCATTTGAGTTTGTTCTGGAGATCATATTGTTTTGTGGGATATTTGTATCACGCATGATTGCTTGATTGCTTTACCACAAAGGTGCTTATGATTGGGTTTTACATTTCTCTGCTGTACTTTTTTTGATCTTATGATTTTGTTGGGAATTACACAATGGGTGAGTTTGGAATGGTTTACTAACACATGCCTGCTTACTACATATGAGAGAGTATATTTTTTGTACTGCATACATTGTGTTAAAAGTTATGTAGTATGCCTAGGGTGACCATATGCGCCGTTCATACGGGACACGTCCCAGCCAGGATTTTAATATTGCCTAAAATATCCAGGTTTTGGCTATTTGTACTGTGCAGGTTGATCGTTGTGATACATTCATGAGAGCTATAAAGAGCAGAGCAGACGGCTCCTTATGCTTTTGAATCGCTTTTACGTGTATGTTCGTTCATTTGACTTGATTGTGGCGCACTTTGTTTTAGTTTTTTTGTTTTTTTTGGATTTGTGCGCAGCGACGCTTCAAGACAATCGAACGAACAAACACATGCGCATATTTTCATAGCTTTGATTGTTCCCTCTAGATCACAGCCCCACGATTGGTCGGCTATGTACAATACCTGCATGTTATTGGTCAAGCTGCTCTGGATGTTTAAGGCATTATTAAAATTCTGGCTGGGACGTGTCCCGTATGAACGGTGCATATTGTCACCCTAAGTATGCCACAAACATTTTAAATTTTTTGTCACTTGACGCATGATTTATATTACAACATTGCATGTTTAACTCAGAAATTGGTGTCTAGTCATCATTTGGGAAAAAATAACTTAGATTCAGTGGTTTGAATTTCTTACTGTTTAATTTTTTGGCAGTCATTAATAATCTCTACTGCTCAAACACATTGTATTGTGGAATGCAGGATCACATGCCGTGTGCTCTAGTTGTATACTGCACATTTTCGCAAATGTAGATCAGGTGCATACAGAAAATTCACATACCCAGTACTGAATTCTTTATGTGAGAGGAGTAAAAAAAATGATGCCTTTCCAAACATACCCATATCTCTTTAATTGAATGCTATCTTTAAGGGCCCTTGTTCACTTCAATTTAGTTTTTTTTTTTTTTACTGTATTTCCTCCTCTTGGATGAAGTTACATGCCGTGGTCATCAGTCAAGTTTTCATGTTCATGTTCATTGCACTAATGTCCGTCTCTTGTATCCCAGGCCTCACCCGGTGAAACCCATGAGCACCGAGAGCCAGTCTTCCAGTGTGATTGTCGGCAAAGACCCAAAGACTATCACCATCAAGGAAATGGCTGGGAAGTCAAAGGTACAGTCACTTTCCTAGTTATTTTCTGCTCCCTATTTGCACACTGAAGCATCATAGTTGTAAAGTAACACAAGTTAAAATATGGGAATAAAAAGTTATGTTTAAAATCAGATAATAATATCAGCTAATCCATAGTTTCAGATCATGAAAAAACATCAGTCAATGTACACAGACTTTTCATCGGTACTGTATATCAGTTGACCATATTTTTCCCCTCCTCCTTTATTTCGCTGCATATCCAGAATGTAGATAGTGGTGCGTACACTCAGCTCACACAGGAGGAACTGATCACACTGGTGGTGAAGCAACAGACCGAACTCTCCAAGAAAGACGCCAAGATCCTGGAGTTGGAGGAATACATTGACAACCTGCTCGTTCGTGTCATAGAGGAGAAACCGGCCATCCTGCTTTCACTTAATTCCAAATGTTAGGGTTCGATCCTTTCATTTGATGTAACCGTGCCCAAATCACAACACTGAGACAGTTTAATATTGTGGGATTTGGCTGATACAGCCAGAAGGATTTCTCATAATCAGTTTAGTTGCTTGAGTATTTCATGAATGTAGAGTAACTGGCATAAGCGCATTCTGATTTCACCACTAATATCTTAAAAATAACTTATTTTTACAGTGTGGATATGTATAGTATATCAAATCCAGCAGGAAAGTCTGAGTCTGTCAGATCATCCTTTAATAACTGGATGCTGGGGTTTTGTTTCGTTGGATCATGGTACGAGCTCCTCCTGAAATGCTTCCCAACAACAAATGCATTCATTTTGGTTTTGGAACGTTTTCTATGCATCTTTCCATTTGAGAAGGGGCTTCTTAATGCATTAAATCTTACAGTAAATAAGCTTGTATCTGAAGATTTTCTTGACTGCAGTCCTGAGTCTTGATCAGAATACTTCGTTAGTGTTGATGCGGCCTTATGTCTGTTGGGTCTCAAATTAAGGTAATAATCCTCTGGCTATTTACAAATGAAGACAATAAGCACTTTTTACTTGAACGGGGTGTTTAATTTATGAAGGATAGTGTTTTTATATTAACCAATTCTGTACAATACCATGTAGAATTACCTCTGTAGAAAAGCCTTAATGAAGAATCGTTTTTCCTGCCTGTATGTACACTTCTGCTCATGAAACGCTTCTGTTCTAACACTTCTTCTGATAATTCATTTTATAGCCCTGGTCAATATTGACTGTATATTTGCATTTTTTTTAGTTGATCTAGCAGTCAGCTGTTGAATTGCTGCATGTTTTCTGCTACATGTCAAACTGCATGTTTGTAATGAATTTGACCAGGGATTATTAAGCATCGCTTGAAGACTTGATCTCAAACTCTTGATCAGCTATGTACACACTGTGACTGCAGTTCGGTAATGAACAAGCAATAACTGCGTCTGCAGGATTTTCTTTCCCGAATTTCAGGTAATGTGATACTTTCATCAAATCAGGATCTTCTGCAACGGATCCTGTAGCCTGTAGACGTCACTGTCTGCACAGTGTTGTTGAGATCTTGTCTCCAGTGAAACCAAAGATCTGTGATGTAAATCTGAAGACTTACCTTACAGTACTCAAGTTCTGCTTCAGTCCCTTTTCCATTTTTTTACTACTACTTCTTATGTTTTAACCCTGTGGGGAGAGAACTGTCCCTCTGACAAGGATGGAGAAAAGAACTTGTAAAATCTTGTATTTATTTATTTGTCATTTAATCTTAAGTTGATTCAGTTGTCTGTGTTGTAGTTCTGTATTCAGTCATGAGATCCTTCATAAGAGTGAGCATCTGCTGTGTTCATTCAAGTGTTCTCAATCAGTTTGAGTTCACTGAAATGTTCACTGTTACCAGATTCTGCACACTCAGATCCTTTGTCTGAATTTATATGAGAAGCCTTATTAATTATTGCTGATGCTGTGGATATATGCACAAGATCTTTTTTAAAGACCTGTGCCTTCTCTTTATATTCAAGATTCTGTGTCTTTAAGACGTGGATATATTGGTTTGTTCCTTTACTTCAATACTTGTCAGAAATGTAATTTTGATTATGCCTTAATTCATTGAATAAATCTTAGCTAAACCTATAAAGCCTGTTTATTTTATTTTATTATTATTTTGTTTTTATAAATATGTAGTTTAGTTAATATTCTGAATTACAAAAAAAAAAAGATGCGTCAATAAATAAATGAAACATTTTGTCATCATTCACTCAACCTCATGTTGTTCCAGACCTGTATGACTTACTTTTTTTCTACTGTTGAACATAAAATAAAATATTTTGAAGATTTGTTGTTTTGTTTTGACAGTCTTTGTCCATAGTCATTCTATGGGCAAATAAAAACTTTACACTTTTTTTTATTATTATTAAATTCTTAATCAAGATATCTTAATTTGTGTTCAAAAAATAAATAAAAATAAAAACTAGAATGACATGTCAGAATTGAAACGAATAAATGACAGAATTTTTATTCTTTCAATGATTGATTGACTGAATGTTTTAATGAACTTTCAGGGGAAATTTTTTTTTATATTTAATTTCCTGTTTTATTATAAAGCTCTATAGATTGTCAAACATATAATGCAATGCATGTGCAATTAATGTACGGCTAAGCATTCCTCAAAAGCCTGAATCGTGATAACTCAGATTTTAACATGATTTTCCCAAAGATTTATAAAGATAATCAAGTGAAATTTTCTTCACTCCAGTAAATTCACTCCAAAATATTGTAACAAAGCCTATTCTTATATACAAAATGTATTCTCATGTTTCCTTAAATAAAAAGCAATACAAACAGCAACCACAATCTGAAGTAAGATGTTTTTACAGCTATACTAAAAAGCCGGTAGCACTTTATTTTACAGTACGTGTACTTCCATGGTACATACATGGTAAATATACTGTACCTACAGGGAAATGTGTGGTAACACAAGGTACTTACCTGAACTGTATGTACATGGTAACTAATAAGAAACACGGCTGTACTTAACAGTTGTACATGCATGGTAATTAGTTTGTATGTACATACAAGTGTGGGTACTTACAGGTAGTGTCTGTACATGGTAAGTAATTAGATACTTCACTATAACTACTAATGTAAATACATGGCAAATATGTAGTACTGACGGACAAGTGTGAATGTACAAAAATGCACTTACATTATCTGTATATGGGAACTGATAAGAAACATTACTGTACATCCTAATGGTATGTACATGGTAAATATGTAGTACTTACGGACAAGTGTGGGTACAAACAGGCACGTCCTTACAGTATCCATTTATGGTAAGTAATAAGACACATTACTGTACATCCTTATGGTATGTACATGGTAAATATGTAGTACTTACGGACAAGTGTGAGTACAAACAGGCACGTCCTTACAGTATCCATTTATGGTAAGTAATAAGACACATTACTGCACATCCTTATGGTATGTACATGGTAAATATGTAGTACTTAAGTATGGTTAATAACAGCCACAAACAAACAGGGTACATTCATGATAACTAATGTGAAACTATATGTGCTTTGGAAGTTGGTTAGGAACACTGCAGTAACTGTGCAGCTCTGCATGTTAATACTCAGCAGGCACAGTCCTTTTAAATAGGGATTTTGACATATGATAAGTTGTAAGTGTTATTATGAGTCTAGTAGCTACTGTATAAGTCCAAGGGAAAATCTGTCTACACGTATAATTAATTAGCAATGCACACCATCAAAAATCTCTGTTGAATCAATTAGTTAAGAGAATCAGTGACATTAAAGTAAGTTAAGTAGTAAGTTAACTGCAATGGCATTTACCATCGATTACTCAACAAGTACCTTGGTCCATGTTATTACCCCCCAACTTGAGTACTGCATAACTTATACATTAACTAATAGGTACATTCACCAGTACATTCATAGCAAGTAAATGGAAATAGGACTGTAAAATAAAGTGCACCATTTTACACAAACATTACATAATAATTATCACTTCTTCCAACTTTGTTATAAGCACTGTTGAGATGAGCAATTTAGCATTAACAGTCATACACAGGCAACTGAAAAACAGCTATATTTTTATTAATTTTGGACTTTATAGTGCACAAATCAGACAACATTATTTGTACAGTAGACTGAACATGGTATTATCTAAAATACATGTATACTTACCTGTACTAAAGTATATCTAAATATACATTAACTAATAAGGTTTGCATGTTTCCTGATGCAGTGTGTTATCTTTAGCAGGATTACTCATAACGAAATTCATATAGATGCTTTTCGTATTATACTCTATATGCAGCAGCAATATCTTGAAGCAGACAACCAAGAACACCTTTGGGATGTTGTTTCCCCCTCCAATAATGCCATTCAATAAAGGCAAGTTGATTTTTCAATGTCTTTAGAGTCATGTTACCCCTATAACGGTATACTTCCCTTTTGTAGGTTCTCCATGCACGTTCTATATGCTGCGTATGAGCTCCTGTTTGTGGGTGCACAAAGAAACGACTGTGGTTGATCTGATAGTGAATAAAGCCATGCTGACTAAGTCTTCTATAAGCTGGCCAGTCATCACTGAGTAAAGTGCTTCCTTGACGCACATACTTCTCAACAATGGGAATCAATTTTCCAGCTGTTCTTCGTTTCACTACTTTGAGCACAGGTCTCCTTCGCCTTCTTTTGACTTTAATCATGCCAAACACCCATGCCTTTCTCTGCCAGGTGTTTCCAAAGCGTCCACGTGCATACTATAAGGGTATAAGGTTAATATTACAAACATGGAACTAGTAATAATGCAAATTATCACAGTCCATTAGTTTATTATTATATTGTAAAATAAATACATAAATACCTTTCGCTTGTGGCAAAATTTGCTTTCATCTAGGACTATAAAGGCCCTTGTTCCACCAATTCTCATCTTTCTTTCTCTTCGCAATTTTTGTATTGATTTAACACATACTGTTTTGAGTTGTTTGGTGATCTTTGTAAGTGTTGCAGAACTGCCACACAAACCCTCCTCAAGCATATCCACCTGACGGAGACGTAATCCTTGAGCAAATCTAAAGGAAAGTAATAACATTTAGATTAATATAAAAGTGTTTTCCAACCTGTTTGTCTTAAATATACCCCTATCCCCATCTACAGGTTCAAGTTTATATCAACCTATTAATCGATATGAAACTAAAGATGTTTACTGAACACTAAATTAAAATTGTATCAAAACCAATTGTGTGAAAAAGATTTACATATTTCGAAATTATGAGATTAAATCACAATTTATTTTGATATATTGACATCCATATTATTTTAGGTCTTAAACGTGTGAGGTATTACATTTTCTGGTAAGGGGCAATATTTAACCCCTTGAATTGATTTCTAGTGGTATTGACTATAACAATTGAAAATGACTTGATGACTAAAATTACTAAAACTGCCAGTGAAAGCAAGTTAGTTTCTTAATCAGTGGGTCATTATATAATTTATTTCAACTGATTTGTTAAAATGAATTTGTTTATTTTGCTACTGTCATATCAGGAACAGGTAAATACATATTAGAATACATGATGAGAATACATATTTTAATATTGTTCATAGTTCACAACTGTATGTATGCATAAGAGCTGAACATCATTAAATAGTTAAAATATGAACTAGGATTATTTACCTGTGAATGACCTTCATATAGGAGTCAAGAGTAACATGACTTCTGCTAAAAATAGAATCATCACGTATGGAGACAGACACATCTTTGTGCCGATTTCTCCTACACATCCTGCAATGATGATAGACATCAGTTTACAAAAGGTGTTGGGACCTTCTTCTTTACGTTAGAAATTTTAAATTTAAAACCATTATTAAAAGTTATGTACTGTCATATCTTGCAAAAAAAAAAAAAAAGAAAAAAAGAAAAAAAAAGGTGGGATCACTTACCATCGATATCCATCTTTTGTTGCATTACTTTTTTGAAGACTCATCCTCTTTTTGCATACTGCACACTTCTTTTTTCTAAGCATAAGCCTGTGTTTCTGAAGCCATTTAATGAGTGACTTCTGTTTTCCATAAATGCTCCGTAATAAATGTCTCACTAAACTCATTTTATTAATTCCATTAGCTAAACAAGTTAATCTTTGTGTAATATTATATTACTATCAGCCTCCAATAAAAAGTCCGCTAAATAAAAAGTCCGCCAAAACTAACAATCTGAATACTGATTGGCCGTTTTATGAACACGTTTTTGCACATGTAGCCAATCAGCTTTTAAACAGGAAGCCCGCCTTTCCGGTATTTGAAATTGTCTGCGATAAGCAATCGCCTCAATCAATAATTTCTTGTTGGTCGCGTTAAGGTACGTATCATGTAAAAACAATATGCATACTAGCAGTGTATACGTATTTGTAGCGAATATTTTCGGTTATTTTGGTTCTGGACGTGTGTACACACTTAATGTGGCGTAGCAGATCGGAACGCCATCGCCATACTACTGGTTAAAGCATTAAATAATAATAATTAAACATTTACCTTTCATTACAATCAGCTAATATATACTGTATATATATATATATATATATATATATATATATATATATATATATATATATGCTATAACGTTTTATTTTTATAGCGAATTGGAGTAGAAACCAAATTTTACACCAAATTTTACAATCAGATTCAGATTTAAAAAAAAATGCCTTACAGTATGTGCAATTGACATATTTTGAAATTTTTTGGTTAATATAAAAATAAATAACAAATGAAGTGAATACCTTTTCTGTTAACTGTAACATAATATTATGGGTTCCCTTTTTTACAGTATTAGCTGGATTAGATTTTTATCCTTTTAATATATATATATATATATATATATATATATATATATATATATATATATATATATATATATATATATTTTATTATTATTATTATTTTATATTAAACAAATTATTACTATTGAAAATATAACAAATTATAATTTAAAGAAAATGCCACACTAAAAAATAAAAAAATCTATTAACTTTTCGAAAATCATGCGTGTACAAAATGATGGCTTTAAAACCGAGGTCCACGCTGTCATTTTTGTTTGAACTGTTACACCCAGTTACATCAAAGAGTTATTTCACATAATTTAAGATGTCCTACTTTATGAATTTCTGGAGTGTCAGATGACATGACTAACCCCTAATGTTTGGCATATTTGACCCACTGTGCATTAATGTTACTCAAGTAACATGGTTGTATGTTGTCAGTGCTGTTGCTATGTGTTTTAATGTTAACATTTCTAATAGTATGCAGAACACAAAGCGCACAAAGCGGGGGAGAAACCAAGGTGGCGTTGTTGATAAAGGTAACTATTTTTCTTTTCTTTTCTTTTTTTTTTTTTTTTTACAAGCCATAAATAAATCCTTTCCATTATTCAGCAGAATAAGTGTGATGGATTTATGAACATATTCACTCCTCTAATAGCAGTTAATCATAACATTCACCCTCATAACAGTTTAATTGTACTTGACTATGTACAGTACAGTGGTGTAAACATCAGATAAATGTTTTGTAATTACTGTAAATCTACAGTAGGTGATACAGTCTCAGTGCCACCTCCTGTCTCTGGTTCACCACAAGTTGCACCGACGGCAGTTGCAACAATTGAAAAACTCAAAGAAGAAAATAGACTACTGAAAGAGGAACGGGATTTTCTGCGGGAGCAATTGAGAGGTTCCCTCAATAAAAAACAACTAGGTAAGTCTTGGTTTACACATTGTTTTCTTTCCATTTCTGGCTCAGGTTTTTTATTTATTTATATAACTTTTTTTATTTTTTTTTTATTTATTTTTATGTCAAACAACCACAACAACAACAAAAATAATGTGTGATCTGATGTTCAGAAGCCTGATCTGAATGGAAATGGGAATTTAAAGTATTAAAGCTTTGCTGGAACAGCATCTCATTATGTTCTAGAATAAAGTTCTTCATATATTATATGCCCTAGAATATATTTATTGATATATTTATTTAAAATATTGTTCAAATTTATTAACATATTTACTGACATATAATTGACACTTATATTGTATTTAAATATAAATATGAAAATGTAAACAATGTATACAAACTTTTATTTTGGATGTGATTAATTACAAAATTGACTTTTTTTACTTGCATACTGTTTTAGGGACAAACAGAAGAATGCAAAATGATTCATCTTCTGAGTCAGAATCTGCAGACAACTCAACATTCTCAGACACATCAGATTCCTCAGACAAGCCTCCAAAGAGAAAACACAAGAGAAAGCACAAAGTCAGAGAAGACAAAGATACCTACATTCGAAGAGGCAAGTTAGTATATTATAGGACCTGCAGTATGGTATACACACATACATACACAAATATATATATATATATATATATATATATATATATATATATATATATATATATATATATATATATATATATATATATAATTGCTGAGACAATTATGGCTTATTGATTTATTACATTTAAATTACATAGTTTACCTTTAATTACTTCACCTATATAATGTACATGTATTAATAAGAGTTTCCACCATAATAAATTAGCGAAATAAGTCATTTTTTGTTGTTGAATTCTGTAAATGCTTTCATAATTTCTAAGCTGTGTAATACTTTTTTTCAGTTAAAACTCCTGATGATGTTTTGCACCGCTACAAGGCCATTCTGAAGAGCTTCCTACGGACTAGGAGTGTCTCCAGAAGCTGCAAACAACACAATGTTGATCGCAATACCATAGCTCTTACAGCTATCATTGCAGAGCTGCAGATAATTGCTACTCCTGAACTGCACATTCCAGAATTTCAGGGTGGAACTCTGCAGAAATATGCAAAAAGGTGCAAGGAATATCTGGATACAAAACCAGAAGTCATGAGTAAAATCACAGAAATGAAACGGAATCGTGAGCTCCTACCAATTGGGTATAAATTCCGAAAAGAAGACAAGTAATTGGCTCAAAAGTATAAGATGTCTTGTTCAGTGCAGCAGTAGCATTTATACAGCGTTCACCATGTATAAAAGTAATCTTTTTCAGATTTATTTTAAGTCCGTTTATTGAATAAAAAATAAAGTGTGAATGTTCCCCTCACTTTGTTGTCTTTAAGCTCACCCTTTCTTGTGTTATGTTTCTAGATAAAGTACAATGTTTTATAGACAATGTATAACTTGGAACTAAATGGCTCTTTTAAGTTTCTTCTCTGTTAAGCACAATAGTGCAATCTATTTTACAGTGCATTACTAACATGGACGTCTAAATTGTTATTGTCCTTATTGATGCGATTGAAAAAACTAAATGGTTAACAAATAAAGTCATTGTTTTGATGCACAATGTATGTACTGTAGTGTATTATGAACTGTTAATTCTACATTGCTTTAACGTCATCTTTTACAGTCCTTAATAGTTGATATGCCATATAGTGGTGTATATGGACTAAGCTTATAACAAAGTTGGAAGAAGTGGTAATTACTATGTAATGTTTGTGTAAAATGGTGCACTTTATTTTACAGTCCTATTTCCATTTACTTACTATGAATGTACTGGTGAATGTACCTATTAGTTAATGTATAAGTTATGCAGTACTCAAGTTGGGGGGTAATAACATGGACCAAGGTACTTGTTGAGTAATCGATGGTAAATGCCATTGCAGTTAACTTACTACTTAACTTAATTTAATGTCACTGATTCTCTTAACTAATTGATTCAACAGAGATTTTTGATGGTGTGCATTGCTAATTAATTATACGTGTAGACAGATTTTCCCTTGGACTTATACAGTAGCTACTAGACTCATAATAACACTTACAACTTATCATATGTCAAAATCCCTATTTAAAAGGACTGTGCCTGCTGAGTATTAACATGCAGAGCTGCACAGTTACTGCAGTGTTCCTAACCAACTTCCAAAGCACATATAGTTTCACATTAGTTATCATGAATGTACCCTGTTTGTTTGTGGCTGTTATTAACCATACTTAAGTACTACATATTTACCATGTACATACCATAAGGATGTACAGTAATGTGTCTTATTACTTACCATAAATGGATACTGTAAGGACGTGCCTGTTTGTACTCACACTTGTCCGTAAGTACTACATATTTACCATGTACATACCATAAGGATGTACAGTAATGTGTCTTATTACTTACCATAAATGGATACTGTAAGGACGTGCCTGTTTGTACTCACACTTGTCCGTAAGTACTACATATTTACCATGTACATACCATAAGGATGCACAGTAATGTGTCTTATTACTTACCATAAATGGATACTGTAAGGACGTGCCTGTTTGTACCCACACTTGTCCGTAAGTACTACATATTTACCATGTACATACCATTAGGATGTACAGTAATGTTTCTTATCAGTTCCCATATACAGATAATGTAAGTGCATTTTTGTACATTCACACTTGTCCGTCAGTACTACATATTTGCCATGTATTTACATTAGTAGTTACAGTGAAGTATCTAATTACTTACCATGTACAGACACTACCTGTAAGTACCCACACTTGTATGTACATACAAACTAATTACCATGCATGTACAACTGTTAAGTACAGCCGTGTTTCTTATTAGTTACCATGTACATACAGTTCAGGTAAGTACCTTGTGTTACCACACATTTCCCTGTAGGTACAGTATATTTACCATGTATGTACCATGGAAGTACACGTACTGTAAAATAAAGTGCTACCAAAAAGCCTTTTACTTGCTAAAACAATATGAACTCTCAGTTGGAAGACAGAAGACATGTAGTGAATTGTGTAAAACATGTTTTCAGCATGTTGATAATTGTAAGGTCTTGGAAATACAGAATGCGTATCAAATATTATACAGAGTTAATAACTATACAAATGAATTCTCATTAATAAGATGAAAAGAGACTAGTGTGACTGATGAGTAGAGTTTTGTCCACTAGATGCCAGTAGGATACAGCACAATATATTCTCTTACTAGCAGCTCATAGCCTTCATCATTACAGGTGCGCTGTGTAGAAATGCTATATTCATTGATTCAAATTGATATATGCAAACAGTATGAGCCTGGTCACTCAGCACAACTATCAAAACATCTCAAGATAATTATATCACATATCCACCTAGTTTCACAGACAGGGTTTAGGTTAAGCCAGGATTAGGCCATAGTTCAATTAGGACATTTAAGCAGCTTTTACAAACGTGCCTTAGATAAAAACTACTGGTGTGCATCTTGAGACAAATCAACGGCAGTGACAGATTTTAAGATCAGTCTGTGCAAGTTTATTTCAGTTTAAACATCCCAGACTTGTGTTTTAGTCTGGGACAGGTTTAAGCCTCGTCTGTGAAACTGCTGACATATTTATGAGATTATGTGCAGATGTAGTGATATCTTTTACATTACGTTCTGTGTGTAAAGTGTAAAGTTTGTAAGACCAAAAGGATAGGGAAGAAAACCAAACAAAGAAAACAACTTCAGATTGAAATACGTGATTAGTTCTTGGGAAATTAGTGATGTAGGTAGGTCAAATTCTAAATACAATACAAAACCTGATTTGTGTGATTTATTCATTTTTTGAAACAGAAATTCTGTCAATAAAAGGTTTGCAGGTTTCATTTAAATCTGTCATTAAAAAAAAATCTAAAAGTGTTAAAGTGTCTGTGTTGTACATATATATATATATCTATATTGCTATTTATTTATTTCTAGGTTTAGTGTTAATTATTTTAGTACATCAAGTCAAACTAAATTAGTAACTACATATACATACAGTGGGGAAAATAAGCATTTAGTCAGCCACCAATTGTGCAAGTTCTTTTGGCCCATTCCTCCATGCAGATCTCCTCTAGAGCAGTGATGTTTTTGGGCAACACAGAAAGATTTTCTATGGGGTTGAGATCTGGAGACTGGCTAGGCCACTCCAGGACCTTGAAATGCTTCTTACGAAGCCACTTCTTTATTACCCAGGCGGTGTGTTTGGGATCATTGTCATGCGGAAAGACCCAGCCATGTTTCATCTTCACGGCCCTTGCTGATGGAAGGAGGTTTCCACTCAAAATCTCACGATACATGGCTCCATTCATTCTTTCCTTTACAGGGATCAGTCGTCCAGGTCCCTTTGCAGAAAACCAGCCCCAATGCATGATGTTTCCACCCTCATGCTTCACAGTAGGTATAGTGTTCTTTGGAAGCAACTCAGCATTCTTTCTCCTCCAAACACCACATGTTGAGTTTTTACCAAAAAGTTCTATTATGGTTTCAACTGACCATATGACATTGTCCCAATCCTCTTCTGGATCATCCAAATGCTCTCTAGCAAACTTCAGACATGTACTGGCTTAAGCAGGGGGACACGTCTGAACCGGCAGGGTTTGAGTCTCTGGCAGCGTAGTGTGTTACTGATGGTAGCTTTTGTCACTTTGGTCCCAGCTCTCTGCGGGTCATTCACTAGATCCCCCTGCGTGGTTCTGAGATTTTTGCTCACTGTTCTTGTGGTCATTTTGATCATGTGCTTACCTATTGCAGATTCAGTCTTCCCAGCCTGGTGCAGGTCTACAATTTTGTTTCTGGTGTCCTTTGACAGCTCTTTGGTCTAAAAGTGGCTAAAGTGGAGTTTGGAGTGTGACTGTTTGAGGTTGTGGACAGGTGTCTTTTATACTGATAACAAGTGGAGGACAGAGGAGCCTCTTAAAGAACTTAATTTTAAAGTTACAGGTCTGTGAGAGACAAAAATATTGCGTGTTTGTAGGTGACCAAATACTTATTTTCCACCATAATTTGCAAATAAATTAAAAATCCTACAATGTGATTTTCTGGATTTTTTTTTTATACATTTTATCTCTCATAGTTGAAGTGTACCTATGATGAAAATTACAGGCCTCTCTCATCTTTTTAAATGGAAGAACTTTTAAGTGTTTAACTGGGGGTCTCTGCTCCACCTCTTGACCTAAAATACCCACCAACACACACACACACACACACACACACACACACGCCAAAATACATTTGTTTGGTGTTGTCAATACTATTTCTCCATTTAATAAACCTTGTAGCCTAGTAGTCCCTTAACATTAGAAACAAAAGATAAGTCTGAGTTATTTTCAGTCCGGGTGTAATGTGTCTGTGCACTGAGCAGCATATTCTGTGACGTCTGTACACTAGATCTGAGACCTGGGAGCTCAACCTGCAGCTTCAGAGACCAAGAGCTGAAAGTGTGTTAGATACTCATTTGTAGGGTCCTGCTTGTTTGTCTTCATCATTTTTCTGTCATCCTCCTTGAGAATCACTGGTCTATTATTGAATGTCTTTGATGTATTGGGATGGCAGACCATTGAAAACATCACTATTTATCACAGAAAGAGATTGAGTGGAGACGGGGGAGGACTGAGGTGGTCACCATGGAAATGCTTCCTCTTTTTTTATTGTGTTGTCTTCTGTTACTGTAGTTCATTTTCATTTTCGGCTGTTGTGTTGAGTATATAAACATGCTCAGGCCGTTTCAAAGGTTACTGACTGCAGTCGCTTTATCTTTTCATCACGTCATCCCCCTACTGTTCACACACATTGCTGTTTCTTTGAGTTCGAGACCATAATGGTGGAATCTTTAGTGCTTTGAACTAAAGTTAACAGTAACATGATACCGTTTACTAGATTTGAGTGTTTTTTTGTTTGTGCACATTTTTATTTTCATGTGTCTACTAACATACTAAAGCACATGTAAAGTAATTGATTGTAATGGTATCTGTTTATATGTACATGTAAAGATGAACTTACTGTAAGTCACTTACCTCGGAAAAAACACACTTAAGCTCAGCTGATTACATTTAATATAAATTTTAATATATATCATTTTCATTTAATTGCAAATAACACGCAATTGTGTCCAAAAACATTATATTCTGTACTTCACTTAAGCATCCATTATCCATCTCTAGCACAAACAGTAACATCTGGAGGTTTGTACAGATCATTAAACCTATGAATGAGCAATAATCCTTGGTTTTCTTTTGGAAAACATAATGTTACAGAGATATTCAAACTGTATTCATTTACCTCAACAACAAGAAATTATTTGGTTTATCCAATAATGTGTCTTTATGTCCAAATATTTCATTAATCTTAAATAATCACTCCATAGTGAGGACACTTTATTGACTGATAAGCACAAAATATCATTTTTTCCCCATCTACATCAATGCGATAATAATGATTGTCTTCTTACTGGGTTTCAAGCTTCAGTACAAAACACCCACCAGTCCAGACTCTCTTCATTCATTAAAACAATAAGTTTTGTATTTTTTTTCCACACTTTATGAGCACGAGAAAAACAATTAAGGCCTAAAAAGTTCTGCAAACTTTTAATTAGTAAAAGTTTTGAATATTTCATACAGTACTTCTAGGCCATGTGTTCTTTTCAAATATTTGATCTGTTTTGGTGTAAACATATCTTCAGTGACATCTTGTAGAAACACATGCAGTTTAAACAATTTTAATCCAACCGCAGTAAAAACAAGCTGTGATTCACTTTTAAAGCTGAAGCATTTGCTTTGCTTTGAAAGCTGGATATGTTTCTGTTTCAGTATTTCTAGTGACTATTTCTCTGTAAAGAGACCAACGTCCAGTTTCCTTCCAAGATACTCCATATTCAGATCACAGACAGCGTGGTGAAATCTTGTGGCTAAATCTAACAGCTTTCTCACACGGCTTGCACGTCCAAGAAATACCATCTGTGTCCATCTAAAACAGGATGCATGTGGAGGAACCTTACAGATGGTAGAGTTCTGGTCAGGACCGATGTGAACACTTTGGTTTTCTGCAGATTTCCAACCCAAGTGTTTTGCCAGCCACGGTGGTCTTCGAACTAACTCGACGTGCTCTTTTTCTGTCAGAGGACCACGCTAGCGGTGGCACAGTTGTTGGCAGGAATCCCGATGCCAATCCGCCGATGACAGGTGAACATCTTGCGCAGTTCGGCTCTGAAACGATCGTGCAGCCATGCATATAAAAATGGGTTACAACAAGACGAACTCATTCCACACAAGTGACACAAGAGCTGGATCAGAAGAAAGTAGCGCTTGTCGATCAGGTCTATATCAATATCCCGTAAAACATTGAAGACGCTTATCGGCAGCCAGCAGATCCCAAAAGCGGCGACGACCAAGGACACCAGGCGAAACGTCTTGCGCTTCCGAGCCCGCTGGGCTTCTGCTTGGCTCTGGGTACGATGACCTGGCACAACGCAATTGCGAAGCTTCACTGAAATGCACAAGTAGGAGATGCAAAGAGCGGAGAGAGGAAGAACGTAGGTGATGAAGAGTGTGCTGTAAGCGTAGGCTAGCCGCTGTTTCTCCTGACCCATCCAGAACTCCTCGCAGATGGTAAACCCTTCATCTCTGAACTCCACATGATACGTGTGGGCCACGGCAGGAGCCACCAGTCCACACGACAGAATCCAGATCCCAGAGAGCAGATACGTGCAGGCCAGAACTGAGATGCGCTTCTTCAGTGGATGAACAGTAGCGTAGTATCTAGAAGTTAAGACGACAGTTTTAGGGAACAGCAGTGATCTCACATCTATATCTGATGCAGTTTTTTATTCTAAATATTCATTTATTAAGACGTACATTCAAATATAAACAATGACTTCTCTTCTACCATGAGCATGTGTTTAATTCCTGAGTTAAAGGGATAGGCCTACTCAAAATGAATATTATCTTAATATTTACTCACTCTTGTGCGGTCCTTGTTTCAGGCCAAATGATCAAAGTTTAAAAAGATTCAAATATTAGTGTTTTTCTCACACACATCTATCATTGTGCTTCAGAAGACAATGATCCATCAGCTGCTGTTCAAAGCAACAACTTTTTGAGGATGAGGTTGAGAAATTAATGATGAGAACATTTTGGGTGGAGTATCCCTTTAAAACCTTTTTTTTTTTTTTTTAATTATACAAATTAATGGAGGACATGATTGAAAAGAGAACCTTTGTAAGTAATTTGGCATGGTAATTCTTAGCAATAAATAAATAAAAGGCTGCATTAGAATTTTCATTGCAGACCTTAATGATGAGTGTCAAGTTTGTACAGCATGTCGATAAACCTTTTAAAATATCAGAAAAGTTGACCTTTTGTATATGACATGGCAAGTTTAGATCAGGTCTAATGCCATGTGGCGTGACTACTAGCTAAGACTCAGCAAAGAATTGATTCTTTAATTACAAGAAAGTTGAGTTCTAAAAAGAGCTACAGTGGGGATTAAATGTAATTAAGTTTCTCCATAATTCTAATGAGTAATGAAGACATTAGTTTGCAGCACAGCGGAATAGCAAAAAAATGAAAGATCTTACTGATCTTTAAAAAGTTTGTGATGGTATTTAAAAAATGGGGCGACGTCGGTCTGTCTAGCCTAGGGAATGTTTAGATAGACTAACAATTATAAAGAGCACCACTGAACACTAAAATGTGTTTCATTCAAGGATTTGATTAGTTAGGGAGTTTTGCCTGGCTTAAAATGATTCTTTATCAGCCTGATTTATTGTTATAATCAACACTATCAGTTGAAGTTGTTTTTCAGTTGTTGTTTTTTTACAAAATGTACTTGTTAAACTGTATTTTAGTATTTATATTGACATTACTGCCCAGCAATGTTGGAAACACACAATCTCTCTGTCTACAGTAATCAACATTTAAAGTGGAAAAATGAAAAAAGTTAATCAAGGCTGTCCTGTGACAAGAATACATTTTGGTTTTAGGTTCTAGAACAACTTTGATGAAAGGTTTTGATCCACTTCAGAAATGTTGACTACTGTATATTATATTCATGTATATACGCACAAACACAAAAACTGCATTCGCAATAAGAATCACAAAATCTTAATTAGATTTTAGAATCCTCTTTATGTGATTACAAAAAAAAAAAATGCATGGTGATTAAACATTTTTTAATTACTAATATTTGTAGCATTTTTAGGTCTTTTACTTGATGGTCACACCTCATGACTTTTAGTCATAAAAAAAAAAGAAAAAAAAATATATATACTGTACTGCATACTACAAACTACTTAATTTCATACTATTTCTAGGCAGATATTGCTAGCTAGATTCTTAAAAGAAGCTGACTATTGGTCCCAATTTAAGTTTGATAGTTTTGTGTTACGATGTAAAGACAACTTAATAACATGAAGCAAATACAAGATTTAGCAAGTTGATGTTGTAGAAAAGAGAGCTGTAAGAAATGGGCTTAAATTAAAACCTCTATGAACTCTTTTTATTCACTTTAAGGTGAGCAGGGTCTGTTTGGATGTTTTGCTGCAAAAGCTAGTTCTTCAATGGATGCACATTTCACTTGCCTATGCAGGAAGGGAAGTGTGAAGGTTAAAGGCTGTACGAAGCCACAAAGTGAAGATCCACTATAAATTTATTTTTACAATCAGGGATAAGAAGTCCTGGTTTCTTTTAGGTGTCCTTGGTATTTCACATATGGCAGGATGTTGACATTACTTTAGCCTTCCAGTGTTGTGTCTATAGAATGTGTCATTATACAACAGTATGTCACAGAATATCATGCGTTCTCATGGACTTTTTTGATAAAAGTACTATTTACAAATGAATGCTTTATGGCAGCACTTACGTGTGTCTTGTTTTGCTTTTTTTTTAATCAAATTTTTAAACAATAAATATTCAATTTTTTTTGCTGGATTTGTATGCTGGATTTGTATGCATACAGTAGTCTATGACTGTCAATGTCTTGGACAAGGACAAGCGATTTAGCCACTTGAAAATCTGCACAAAAAATAAATATAAAAAATAAATGATGAAGGCATGGTAAAAAGATTTCCAATACATTTTTATTGTGACCTTGCTACAGCAAAAAAGAAAGATGAAATCTGTTCAAAAACTATTCAAGCTAAAAATCAACTCTAAAAATGGCATGTTTGAGCAAATACTTATTTGTTGGCAGATTAGAACATTTAAAGAAGTTATCTTAATTTTTCAGATTCCAGTCATCTTATGATCACCTACGCTCCATTCAAACATGTGGCAGAGGATTTACATAATCCATGCTCTACAAAAGCCCTGGAATGCTCGTAAAACATTGATGCAGTAATGAATTAGTCACACAGTCAAGAGCCACGTCCCTCAATGCATCACTCACCTGTCCACCCCGATAGCTGTCAGTGTGAAAACTGACACGTACACAGTCACCGGCTGAATCAGGAACACCAGGTAGCACATGAATCTTCCGAAAACCCACCCGCGAGGATTAAAAGCATACGCCAGGGTAAAGGGCACGCAGGTAGCACACATCAGCATGTCGGAAAACGCTAGGTTACCGATGAAGAAGTTGGTCACGTTGTGCATTTTTTTGGTGTGGCAGATGACGTAAAGCAGCAGGTAGTTCCCAAAGACGCCAACCAGGACCACAAGAGCGTAGCAGGGGATGATGAGGGGTTTAAAAGACTGAAGGAGCTCCACGCCAACAAACTGAGGACTGCGCTTCGATGCGTTCGTCGACTGCAGCATGACTTCGTAGATTTGGCCCATGCTGGAATTCTCCATGGTGACATTTTCCAGGGAACACGTGGGCTCAGGAGTGCTGAGGCGTTTGCCACCGCTGCCGTCCATGCTCACAGCTGGAGACCCAAAGACTGGCTGTTTTGGCACATTAACAAAGAAAGAGACATTTTGGTTAGCTTTCTTTATAACTCAGCTCCTTTTTAAACCATTAACAGATGGATTGAGATGTCTGTGAAGAGAAAGTAAGCCACAGTTGAGCGCGACCTGTGGAGGCGTGTGCTACCAGACACGCAGTTCGCACAATAAAGGTGCTAGTTTGTGTTGAAACTAAGCTTGGCTCATATAATGAAGTGACTTTTTTAAAACTTTAATGAGCACAGCTACAATATTTCTCAAAGTTCCTGTTTTAAATACCGAAACCCACTTTCCGCACAGCAGCACTTCTGAACATTAGAGACGCAGGCGACGAATCCAAAAGCCCTTCATTACAGCCTTCGGATGGCTGGTTTCTGAAGAAGGCCACTCGTACAAAAGAATCAGGCTTGAGATGTGTGTGTTCCTTTCAGTGTTTGCTTAGCCTGGGTGCTATTTGCTCGATCAATCCAAACAGCAGTAAACAGAAACTTGTAAGGACACTAATGAAAGCCAGCATGATTTGAGTCAAAGATGCAATCACACATGGCTGTTGAAATGCAAATGAGCCTCATTCACTCGTGCCCTCTAATTAAGTGAGTAGATGGTTCATAGATTAAGCATAAATGCTCTTTGGTATTTCCTGTAGCAAGCTACCTCAGAAGCATTGATTGTGTTTGCTGTTTTTGTCTCTTTACCAATCAGTCAGTTGTTGTAAAAGCAATAGATGATGACTAAATAATTTTTGTTTTGAATCGATATGTCATTATTTTCAGTCATGTTTTTTTTTTTATTATTGCATGCGTGTGTGTGTGCATGCAATTTATTTCACATAGACATATATTCAAAAATACCCATTTGACAGAAATCAATTGTGGTCCTTGAATCACGCATGCATCTGACAGATGAAGCACCAATCACTCAGATTGTGCAGATTGAATTGTTTTTATAGACAAGACAGTACTAAAATGGCCATATGTTCAGCGCAGATAATTTTGAACCGCATTATGACCTGAACACCAGAGACGTCTTAATGAATTAGCACAAACCTTCATTAAATATTCAAGGGAGAGATTGAATAAATATCCCCAAGGAATAGAATAAATTAACAGGCACTTACCGGATGAGATATGGAGTATTTATAATCCATTTTCAGTATTTGAAATGAAGTGGCATTAAATGAACATCACGGTAATCTTAAAGTGACAGTTTAGATTTCCTAAAGGCTGAGCTAGTGTGATAGTTTTACTCTTCTTAGTTGACTTGTCACTTGTTTGAGAGTATTAAAAACAAAGTTGCCATGGAGGTTTTCTTGTTTAAGACACTTTAGCAAAAATGGGGATTGCTTTGGAAAGTTTATTTATTTTCAGTAATTAATTTTGTATCTTTTAAAGCGCAGATTCACCTCTTCGCATCATTACTCAGAACTGTTTGCTGAAGTTTTCTTTTTTCTTTTTTACATCACTTGTTCACCAAAGGATCCTCTGTGTTCTGTCAAAATAAAGTCCAAACAGCTTGAATTTTAGATAAGTAATGTTTTGAAGTTAAAACATTTTAATGATGTATTTAGTTTATTACAAACATGCAACTTTTCCTTTCACAGGAAGTTAATTGACGGACTGGAATCATGTGAATTTTTTTATTTGTGGATTTTTGTGATGTTTTTTCAGCTGAACTCTCATTTTGATGGCACCCTTTCAAGCAAGTGATTCCATGCAAATCTGTTCAGATGAAGAAACATTCATCTACAAACTGAATGGCCTGAGAAGGACCACATTTTCAGCAAATTTTCATTTTTGGGTGAGCTATTAATTTAAGCTATTTTAGACCTAATATCAAGATGTGCATTGAATGCTGAAGAAATATTTGTGAGCTCTTTGTTTTATCTGTATTTCTCAGGTCTAATTACATGATCAGACTGAGCAGAAACTTGCAATGATGTCTGCTTCTGAATTGCACCCAGGCTAAACAGCTCTTGATATCTACATTACGAATAAACAGACACATGAGGTATATGTTATTCTCAGCGTACTGTGAGTTTCTTTAAATCATCTGGGCAGCATCCCCTCCCTGTGGGTGCTTCAATTATGTTCAGCCGGTAAAAACCCAGACTAATGGCACCACTGACGTACTCTTTAGTGCTAACGTTACAGCGAGAGTCCAGGTGAACAGAGCTGCGTCAGTGTCTCTGGTTTGCTGTACAATGCTGTCAACAGATTTTATCATGCAAAATAACTGAAACAAACCAACAATTGCAGAACCATCCTAATATAACTAGCGACGGGTGATGACTATGGCTAAAATTTTAAATCTTGACGATAACTGATGTTTTTTGCATTTGATTAAAACTCACTGAAAAGGTGAAACAGCTGTTGGTTCTTTAAGCACATCCAGAAATGGATCGTGGTCAAACATTGTTTTATTTAGACCTGTTGTGAACCCTGTTTTTGTTCAGTTGAATATAACTTTCACAAAAGTCATACAAACGTTTCTGTCATTCGTCAACATCAGCTGTCACTGTTGCTAGGTGACAAGAACAGTCCTCTATTGGTTAGCCTGTCCCATTTAACAACACTCGGTCTGATTCAGCTAAACCTTAAAAAGTCTGTCTTTCTAAGACCTGAAAATAATATGCTTTGTTCCTAAACACTTAGTATTGAAGTATTGAGTATTGAAGCCAATCAGAAGATACATGGGGATGATTAGGAGGCTATGATGGGCAAAAGCCAATGGGTGAATTTGGCCAGGATGCTGAGGATCACACCTCTATTCTTTTTCGAAAGACATCCTGGGATTTTTAATGACCACAGAGAGTCAGGACCTCGGTTTAATGACGGTATAGTGTCCAAATCACTTTTGGAGCTAGGACCCACACAAACCACAGGGTGAGACCACGGGGTGAGTTGAAGTATTTGAACTCAAAGCTTCTGTGAACACAGCAGCTGCTGGCAAGCTGCAAGCTCAATATAGACGGACATTTGAGGGATACGGTGCAGTCAAGCCACTTATTATACAACATTTCACCACATAAATAGTTATGGCAAAGGATATTGATTTTAAGACAAAATAAAGGTTTTAAAATCTTTGAGTTCCTAGCAAACGTATAGTGCCTTCTTCAGTTTCCCGGATGAGCCTGTGTTATCAGCTTTTATTGAAGGATAACATACCTCGGAATGATGTGACTGACCCCCAGTTAGAAACAAGTATACCCCCAGAGTTGTGTATATATCAATGCATTTTAAAGCCAGAAGGAATCAAGGGTTTGTCCGGAAAAAACTCTTGTAATGCACAGAGAAGAGCAATTATACAACATTTTAATATGAAAATTCACTCTTTGGTTTTTAATGCCAATAAATAATGTACTCACTAGCAGAATCAGACACTTCGTCTTTTTATATAACATATGGAAACATACGATCTGTTAGTCTTTTAGATCGGATTGCATTCGCACTACAAGCAAACCACTTAAGCAATCGGGCCGAGACCACCTTGTTCAGACAAACTTGAACTGATTATTTCGGCGTGGGTCCGAGCATGATCATGAAAATGGGACAGGTTCCGAAACAAATAGTCCAAACAAGGCAGGTGGTGCTTCTGATTTGGGACACTGCTCTGAAGCAAAAAAATCTTAGCCTGTGCCTTTTATACAATTTACAGTTTCTACTAAAATCTGCAGAGTCACTCTGACTTTCGGTAACTAGTTGAGAACTGTTAAGTTGAACCTGATCCCACTGGAAAACAAGTATTTTAGAAAGTGGTGATTTCATATGACTTCATACAATGTGAATTGTATGAAAACATACAGTTTTTACAAAAAACGTAAACCTGAAGGTCCACTCCTAAACATAACTGTCAGTGTGGTGTATGACGTATGGATGAGATTGTCCAAATTCATGAGCTTGTTTTCCATTCCTGTTCTGTATTCTGCAGAAGTCAAGTGTTTTCCAGCCTTACGATACAGGAGCACAGGAGGGCAGTGCTGTAAGTGTAGACTGAAGTGTATATTGGCTCGATCCATTCCTACATCAGCTGGATTTCCCAGTGAGTTCAGTAGATCGAAACATACAAGTCAGATGTAAAAGACAACCTGCATTCAAAAATGTATAGTAGTTTTGAAATTGTAAATGATGACGGATTTTTATTTTTTATTTTGTGGGAACTCTTCCTTTTACCTCTCTAGCACAGCTCTGACAAAGCTGCTCTTAAAGTGTCTTCCTAAAGTGACACCTTTCCTATATCCTGACACATCTGCTGCACAATAAATCTAACACTAGCAGTGAGTCGGATGAGTTTCCAATGATCAAAATATATAACAACATGCATTGTTAATGCAACAATTCCTCTCCTCAGATCAACTTTTGTTTTCCCTTTAAATGCAAATGAAATCGATCAATTGATTTAGTGTCAGAAAAGACCTTCTCAAAGCCTTTTGTCTTGCTGAACACATTCAGTTCCGTTTCAGCAGTACCTTGCCATGAATCAGTCTTACAGATGTGCCTCAGAAGGAAGGAAATGAAAAACAGCAATTCTTTTGTTAACCAGAGCAGTGAAGTAAAGCAGGTTTGATTTTCACTTTACTTGACAAAGCGACATGTTTGGTATATTGAAATTGATCAGATGGACAAAAACAAAACTTTGTAATGCCATATCCTGTCAAAATAATAAGTTATGTTTTATACTTCTGAGCAATGCCTTAAAATAGACTGATTATCTCCTAGAGGAGAAGGATTTGAAAAACAGCAAAGATTAAACTCCACAAGTCGCTTAATTCAGCTGTCGATTTTCTGGCATTGTGTTTAATCATTTCAACTTCTCTAAAAGCCAACTGCTCTCAAACGCTCTCACTGAAACATACTGTATTGTGAATCCAGGTTGGAAATCTGCAATCTCTATCCTGCCAGGTGTGAAGCTTTGATTCATGTTCACAGTCAAACTGCCTCTCTGACACACACACACACACACACACACACACACACACACCTACACCTTTCAAAGAAACTGCTGAACCAGTACACAAATAACCTATACAGGCTAAATTATGAATTTATGAAGCAGACTAAATCATTCCCTTGACAACTGTCTTTTTTATTCTATTTGTTATTCATATTTGTTATACTATTTTGTCTTCAAAAAAATTGATGTACAGTAATATATATATATATATATATATATATATATATATATATATATATATATATATATATATATATATTTTTTTTTTTTTTTTTGCACATGGCTTTAGTGTCTTTCTCAGATATTACAAAAACAACAACACAAATGGTTAATTTCAGTTGGATTTAATGTGTATGCACATGTTATTTAGGTTCTATTTTTGAATGAGCCCAATTATAACTGCAACAAACTGTATATGCCTAATTACAATAAACAATCGTATAAATAAAAGTTAATCTAAAGCAAACGGCGGAAAAACGGTAATTTGTGTTACATATGGCTTACTGGAATGTCAGAGTATTTACAAATATTTTTAACCGGTTGATTGAAATGAACTGTTCAAAAGAAACGATCTTCAGAAAGTCGGATTTCCCTTTATTTTGTCGGCTCACAAATGGTTAACTGAAGTACAACGACGAGTTATTCGTTTATAGAGGAGTTCTGAGATCTTCTGTTTCATTCATAAGACGAATAACAGTGGACTGCAGAGTAAAATAACAGCTTAATATATTAACCAAATTATGCGTCAAGTAGACTTTTACCAGTCATAAGGGGAAAAAAGCACTGAATCCGTTCAGTTGCAGATTTGAAACATACTTTAATCAATTTGTATTAAATTCTTTCTCATTACTTAGTATGATGTAAGTGCAGAACTCCATTTCAGATATTATTATTAATATGCAGTCATAGCCAATGCCACTGATATGTATATTATTGTATTATAGGCTACTATAATTTATTTATTTTTACAAATTGTTGCTGTTTTTGCAAGTGCGTCTGAAATTTTCACTATTTTAACTTTTTCACCACATTGTATATCCAGTCAGAAGCTCACGAGAAATGCATCAATTATTCTAAGCATAAGACGATAGTTGAGACGTCTCACCTTTTTAATCAGGGATGCGGTTTAGCTGATCCTCGTGGACGTGCAGTCTCTCAGTCAGCGGACGCGCGCGCCTGCGTTTATGATGAGATGCGCTACCGGACCTGGGTGAGAGCGTCAGGCTCGTGTTTCCCAGAGGCGGGGTCAAGTGTGTGTGTGTGTGTGTGTGTTTGTGTGTGTGTGTGTGTGTGAGAGAGAGAGAGAGAGAGAGAGAGAGAGATTTTGAGTTGAGGTAAAGTAAAAAAAATGTGTGCACAGTATCCATGAGCCAGATGTGATTCAGCTAGTCTTGTTTTTTTTTTTTCTATGCCATAAATTACACGTCATTACACTTACTTATATTCTAAACTCATGTGGATATTTTTCCTGGAAGAAATTATACAAATTAGTAATAATCATTTATTTATTTATAAAAGGCAGGCTGTTCGTGAGCTGTCATGCTCCAAAGAGATAACAAACATATAAAAGCACCATATTGTCAGACTCTTGGTTCCAGCTGTGTTTAATTATCCTATTTTGCCCTTGTATTTAAACCCTGTGTTTCTAAACATTATCCTGATGTGTCGAGTCCTGTGATCCCCTGCGTCCCCTTGTAAATAAAACCCTTTTGATTTGTTTACTCCGTGGCTCTCGCTGTGTTCCTCGTGTGTGCAACGTGACACATATGGCTCATGCACTATATTCCAGGTTTTCTGAAATAATATGATGGCTTTATGAGAGGAATAGACACATTAAGCCAAAAGCCCCCTGCAGTCAGGGTAAAGTAGGTTTATGGTTTATTGGATGCAAACAGATGCAGTGCTCTAGTGTTTGACCACATCTCTCTCAAGATGAGCTGCACTTCAGAGACTCAGAGGTGAGCTGAACTCGGGGCTCAAAGTGTAATTTAGAAGAATACAGTATGCTTTCTTTGCACTTGATCTCTTGTACATTTTGTTGACTGGCAATTCCACTGTAGTCTTTGAGTTACCTGGTCAAAGCTTATCAACGAGACCAGGAAGGGAAAAAAATACTTTTCTCTTCTGATTGTTGTAGTCCAGACGTTAAGGGTTCAAGGTTTGGCTCAAGTATGCACAACAAAACTTTCTACAGATAATGCACACCTTTTTGGAGTCTTTGTTCACTTTTGCAGCCCTTGGAATTGAAACACAAAGCAGCTTTCATTCTGTGATTAAACTGATGTGCTTGATATTTTTATAAACAAACAGCCTGCAACCCATTTGGAAGGACTTGGTTGCTTGACATGCAATTATGGCTTTTGATTTGTGATCATAATTATTTACACAATAGATGAATGGAGAAAGACCTTGGTATGGAGAATGTGTTGACAAGATTCTTGTGGTTAGTAAAACTGCTCTTGGATGAGATATCGGTGGTAGTTAAAATGTGATAGTTTATGTAATATACTGTATCTACAAAAAATAACTATTCTCCTTTGAAAATGTGTGTTCAGATCCGGAATGTCTGTCTCTGTTTTGGTTTGTCAAACCCGTCCACTGACAGTTTACCCAATTGTATTTCGGCACCCCTGGTTGCCAGGAGGCGGAAACCACACTTTCTTTCATTAATTGTCAATTGTGCTCCTTTCTGTTGGTGTCATCAATCTTTCAAACTACATGTGTGTAAAGTCTGAGGAGGAGGGCCGGGGTGAAAAAAAACCCCATCTCCATATAATTTGGACTGCAATACTGTACCTAGTTCAACCACTCTGTGTTAATCCTACATACAGTACAGGTGCTGGTCATATAATTAGAATATCATCAAAAAGTTGATTTATTCCACTAATTCCATTACAAAATAAAAACTTGTATATTATATTCATTCATTACACACAGACTGATATATTTGGGCATATAATGGGGGAGTTGTGGCCTAATGGTTAGAGAGTCGGACTCCCAATCGAAAGGTTGTGAGTTCGAGTCCCTGGCCGGCAGGAATTGTGGGTGGGGGGAGTGCATGTACAGTTCTCTCTCCACCTTCAATACCATGACTTAGGTGCCCTTGAACCCCCAACTGCTCCCCACCCGCCGCAGCATAAATGGCTGCCTACTGCTCCGGGGGTGTGTTCACAGTGTGTGTGTGTGTGTGTGTGTGTTATCACTGTTCTGTGTGTGTGCACTTTGGATGGGTTAAATGCAAAGCACAAATTCTGTATGGGTCACCAAACTTGGCTGAATGTCACGTCACTTTCACTTTTTTCAAATGTTTATTTCTTAGAATTTTGATGATTATAACTGACAACTAAGGAAAATCACAAATTCAGTATCTCAGAAAAATTTAATATAACTTAAGACCAGTACAAAGAAGGGTTTTTAGAAATCTTGGCCAACTGAAAAGTATGAACATGAAAAGTATGAGCATTTACAGCACTCAATACTTAGTTGGGGCTCCTTTTGCCTGAATTACTGCAGCAATGCGGCGTGGCATGGAGTCGATCAGTCTGTGGCACTGCTCAGGTGTTATGAGAGCCCAGGTTGCTCTGATAGTGGCCTTCAGCTCTTCTGCATTCTTGGGTCTGGCATATCACATCTTCCTCTTCTCAGTACCCCATATATTTTCTATGGGGTTACGGTCAGGTGAGTTTGCTGGCCAATTAAGAACAGGAATACCATGGTCCTTAAACCAGGTACTGGAAGCTTTGGCACTGTGTGCTGGTGCCAAGTCCTGTTGGAAAATAAAATCTGCATCTCCATAAAGTTGGTCAGCAGCAGGAAGCATGAAGTGCTCAAAAACTTCCTGGTGTACGGCTGTGTTGACCTTGGACCTCAGAAAACACAGTGGACAAACACCAGCAGATGACATGGCACCGCTAACCATCACTGACTGTGGACACTGGACCTCAACCAACGTGGATTGTGTGCCTCTCCTCTCTTCCTCCAGACTCTGGGAACCTGATTATCCAAAGGAAATGCAAAATTTAGAACATATTGAGAAAATAACTGTGGTCCACTCAGCAGCAGTCCAGTCCTTTCTGAAGCGAGATGCTTCTGATGCTGTCTGTTGTTCAAGAGTGGCTTGACACAAGGAACGTGACAGCTGAAACCCATGTCTTGCATACGTCTGTGTGTAGTGATTCTTGAAGCACTGACTCCAGCTGCAGTCCACTCTTTGTGAATCTCCCCCACAATTTTTGAATGGGTTTTGTTTCACAATCCTCTCCAGGGTGCGGTTATCCCTATTGCTTGTACACTTTTTTTCTACCAAATCTTTTCCTTCCCTTCACCTCTCTATTAATGTGCTTGGACACAGAGCTCTGTGAACAGCCAGCCTCTTTTGTGTCTTGCCCTCCTTGTGCAAGGTGTCAATGGTCTTTTGGACAACTCAAGTCAGCAGTCTTCCCCATGATTGTGTAGCCTACAGAACTAGACTGAGAGACCATTTAAAGGCTTTGCAGGTGTTTTGAGTTAATTAGCTGATTAAAGTGTGCAACCAGGTGTCTTCAAAATTGAACCTTTTTTCACAATATTCTATTTTTCTGAGATAGTGAATTTGTGATTTTCCTTAGTTGTCAGTTATAATAATCAAAATTAAAAGAAATAAATATTTGAAATATATCAATCTGTGTGCAATGAATGAATATAATTTAAGTTTCACTTTTTGAATGGAATTAGTGAAATAAATCAACTTTTTCTAAGATATTCTAATTATACAATATGACCAGCACCTGTACCTTTAAGTACTAAAAAATAATAGTGAAATATAAATGAATTCAAACTAAAATTACATTAAAAAAAAACACACACACAAAAAACAAACAAACAAACAAAACACTAAAACTAGAATTAAATGGAAAATGTAAAAAGAAAAAAAAACTAATAAAAGCAATACATTAACTCTAAATAGCACTAAAATACGAATCATGCCGTACAGTATCAGACTGTACAGTAGAGACATTTTCATTCAGGCTATTAATTGGTATACAATGTGCAAACACCCAGAAAAAAACACCAAACATATGCAGACAAAAATGGCACATAAAAAAAACAGTGTTTGTCTCTTCGGCAGCATGCTGTGCGAGTACAAATAACATTTGACTCATGACCGTATTGTTATTAATTATAACCCCCGAGAAAATTGAATACACACTGCTACAGTCCATAAAGAAATAAATGATTCTGCACAGTGGGGTTAATTATTCCAAATAAACATATAAAGAATAAAAGGCAGCTGTGGATTAATATTCATGCTCCTTCCACTAAATCCCAACTCAACAGCCAGAGTTTACAGTTTGATGCCCCGCGTTTCAGTTCATGCACTCCTGCAGTGGGAATTCACAGATTCTCTCAGTGTAAGAGTGATTCACTAGATCAGTTTATACAACAAGTCAAGCAGTGTCAGACTTACAGACTAGACAGATGAAGGGAAAGATGATAGATAGATAGATAGATAGATAGATAGATAGATAGATAGATAGATAGATAGATAGATAGATAGATAGATAGATAGATAGATAGATAGATAGATAGATAGATAGATAGATAGATAGATAGATAGTGTTGCCAAGGCTTTTCACACATATATGTAGCTGTGATGAATTGCTGCTTTGGCTGCATGTAGAATTAGAAAGGTCTTCACAGATCCAGAGGGAGTGAATATGTCATTATTCTGCAGGTAATAAGTATCTTTGCAAGACCAGTATATTAACACTCAGAAGAGAGGAGCGCAAGGCATCTATTTAGGCTTTCACGTTAATCTCTGGAAAATTAAAGTACAGGTTTATATTGCCACTTCTCTTTTAAATGACTAGTTTCACTTATATTCACACATATTTCTAAATGCATTTATTTGATAAAAAATACAGTAAAACTAATACTACAAAAAAATAAAAAATAATGAAAAATAATGAAAAAAAAAGTTACAAAAAAAACAAGTTTATTTTATTTTATTTATTTACACACACCTTACAGGTGCACCTTAGACACATCATCAGTGCTGTGTCCTGGGGTCATAGGGTGTTTCAGGTCTTTCATCATTGTACACCCTCTCCCAGGTGACTCAGCCAGGGGTGATCAGTCCCCTGCTTGTGTTCAGGTAGCTTGCGTGGTCCAGAGATCGCCCCACAGCCATCTAGATGCCTTGTCAGCAGCATGATGTTTCTGATGGCTTTCTTCTTCTGCAGTCCCCTGATTCCAAAGAGCTTGAGGGCCCTGCCAAGCGACTGGCTGGCAAACCATTGGCAGCAAGCCTTGATGGAAGGTCTTCCATCCCCTGCTACAGCATTCACCTGCCAACTTCTTGTATTTGGCCCTCTCCCGTTCAAATGCCTCTTCCATCCAATCTTCCCACAGCACTGTCAATTCCACTAGAACAATCTGTCTTAACAATTCTGAAATGCAGACCATGTCAGCTTAAAGGGTTACTCCACCTCAATATATATATAGTATCCCTTTAAGTGTGTCATGTCACAACTTGATTTATCAAAGTTTATGGTTAGAGGCAAGCCCTGCACGTCCTGACGCCACTGTCCTGACACCAGCACACTGTGCCGCAGCCGCTCTTCAGCCTGGTCAACTGTCTCCTTTGCCTCCACTTTCTACCAATCCTCACCTCTATGCTGGCCAAGGAAATTATATTGTCAGTGGATTGTACAGCAGCACCTCTCTTGCCAGGGAACCCATGAACTTCTCTGACAGTCTACTGAGGGGGAGTTGTAGCTTGTTTTTACTCCTGTACTCCTGTCCCGCTATGGTGCTGATGCTGTGAGGGAGACCCAACCACCTACACAGAGAGTGGCTGATCTTCCTCTCAAAGCCCTCAGCGGTGGTAAGAGGACATAGTAAACCAGCAGTGGCCAGAGAAGTCAGGGCAGGATGCCATGCTGGTAAATCCAGGCTTTAGACTTCCCTGGGAGCCTTGGTTTGTCCACTGCAGCAATTCAGGCTTGCAACTCTTTTCTGGTTTCATGAAGTATGGCTGTGTCCCTAAGTGTCCTGTTGAAGACTTTTCCCAGACTCTTAACTGGCTTCTCTGTGTTTGATGGACTACAGTTTAACTACAGTTTTCACAGCAATTTAAAATCAGTTACAGTTTAAAAACTGTTTTCTATTTTAATATATTTTAAAGTGAAGTTTATTCCTGTGATCAAAGCTGAATTGTCAGCATCATTACTCCATTCTTCAGAGTCACATGATCTTTCAGAAAATGTTCTAATATGCTGGTTTGCTGCTCAATAAATATGTCCTATTATTATCATCTAAGCTGAAAATCATTGTGCTGCTTAATATCTTAGTGGAAACCATTATTTTTTATCTTTGTTTAAGTTCAGAAGAGCAGCCATTTATTTAAAATATTTTGTAACATTATAAATGTTACTTTTCATCAATGTAATGCATATTTGCTGAACTGTAGTAATTTCTTTAAAAAGACATAAAAAAATGGAAGTTTTTATTTGAATGGCATCACAGTGTAATTATTTTATGAGTCAAAGGCTTTTAAGGCAGTTAAAAGTGGTTGTTTCCGTTTTGCTTTAAGTTATTATTATCCCTTTGGAAAATACATGGTACATTTGCAGGGCCATTAATATGCCAGAAATAGAGTCTGTGTGTAATTATGGGTACACTTAAACTGTTCACACACAAAAATGTTTCACTAATTAAAGCAACATTTTCCACCCCTGTTCCTGGAGGCTCAACCAACACGACACTTTTTGGAACACGAAAGAAGTCATTTTGAAAAATGGCCCAAATTGGCTCTTTTCCATTCAAATAAATTGCAGCTGTCAAATTGTCAAGTAAGATTTTCACTGATGAATGTTCAGTGAGTAATCAGTCTGTTCCTAAACAGTTATTGTATGATTTCAGAAGATATGGAATATTGCAGACAATAGTCATAATGCTTTTTAATCCATGACTGCCCACTATACTTTGAAAAGAGCAGCATGAACATTCATCAGATCTTCTTTGTTTGTCTTTCAGGGCTGTAAGAATGTCAAACTGGTTAGAAATGACATGAAATGCCCCTTTAGTAGAAGAACAAGCAGACAGGAAGACTGTACAACTCCATTATCAAAGTTCCTGTGTTCAAATGCCATCAGTCTGACCTTCTAATTACAACTGGCAATGATAAATTGTATTAAACATCTAACCTTTGTGTTATCTGGACCCTCCTCGCTACTGTGAAGTACAGATATATTAAAACTTGGCACAGTAGTTCTCACATAACATTAAAGCTCCAGACACTTTGAGCCAGGGCGCTTATGTGGGTGTTGCAGGTTCGAGTTCAGCATGCAACATGCCCAAATTCAATTCCCTTTCTCTTTTCCCAATATTTTTGTTTGACTACCCACTCTGTCTTTTGAATAAAGATGCAAAAATAAAGAAAACCTAGTGCAATGTCATCTTCAGCACATCTTTAGGCAATGCCTGGAGCAAACGTGCTCAACTCTTTTTGTGAACTCTTTGGTTCAGCTGGTTTTCCCTCAGGTCTGTCTCTCATGCAGTAAAACCCCAATCCCATTATTGTTGAAGGCTACCTTTTGTTCTCGCTAGACAAAACTGGCAACCGCTGTGCTTTTTCCATCTAGACTTCAGTGACCTCAACGCTCACTGACCAGATAGATGGCTTCTGAGATTTCTGCTAATGAATGCCTCTGGTACAGAGAGGTCAGAGATATAATATATTTTTTATGAGCAACAATTTAATCCAAATTAATTTCGCAATGGCATGAGCACACAGGTGAAGGTTAGCAAATTGTGATGCCTTCAATTAATTTCTTAAATGTCTCATGAGAATGCTTATATAGTTTGCAGATTAATGTAGTAAATGAATGCTTCTCACCAGAAAGATATGCTGGAAAACTTTCTATTATTATTCATATATACTGCATATAAATAGAGTGACCAGGGATATTTTCCACTGGTTATTTTTCACTCCATTGAATATTTCTCAGAGTTAGATTCTTTTTTAACAATTATTTCTGTATAAATGCATAACTTTCAGTGTTGACTTCAGAAAGGCTATTTCCACATTTCTACTGTTATTGGCCAGAATAAATACAACAGTTCTGTCAATCAAAGGAGAGGAAGAGAGAGAAGCAGTTGATAGAATTCTTTATAAAAAAAGAATAGAAAAAAGAATACAAATAAATAAATACTACCCCAAAGAGCAGACACAGCACAGGTTAATGGCAGACATGGAAGTCAGTCACGCCAGGTAATTGGTATTTACTCATTGAAAACATTTTCTGCAAAAACATTTTATGTAGCATGTTCTATAACACTTTCAACCTGAAACGTCCATTGAGTGCTGCTCAAAGCATGTTAAGTTTAACATGAAAGCAACGAATGTGAATCGGGCTTGTCTGTTGTACTTATCGCAGTAGTTTGGAAATAAAATATCCAGTGAGCTGTGCATAAGGTTAATGCTCTATCATTAAAAATAATGTTAACCGAAACAATCATGAGATAGTTTCTGAAGCAACCATTCCATTTTAGCGTGTTTCTTCTAGTCTTTGAGGTCTTTTATCATGGCTGTGTTTCACTGCATCGCAAATGCAAAGCTGCACCAGGTGCACTTCAGAGCAAGTTTACCACACCAGCAAAGCCACAGGTTTGGAGCTGTTTATGTGGTGCAAACATCAAAATGTATTAGATTAAGTGTTTTGAAGTCGTAACACAGCCTGTGATGGGCATTGGGGAACCTGCCAATATGGCTCCTTTATAATAAATAGTTTGTTTTTCCATATTTTTGTCTTGGATTAATGTAATGATAACGGGTTCTAATGATTTTTAGTGGGAAATGATGCATGTAAAAAAGGAAAGAGTTCTTTCAAGTGATGATTGGCTGGTGGTTTAGTTATATAAGTAAAAGCTTCTTCCTAGCAGTTAAACACTTAACTTTTTCATTGAAATACTTTATGTACTGTTTAAGTCCAGTGAAATGATTCGTGTTAAGTTATAAAAGTGAGAACTGTCAATATCTTCCTTTGATGACATTCTCAAGGTTGATCATCAATGTCTTGCCATAACCCTTTGCACGCTTGTTTCACTATGGCTCACCATCTGAAAAAGTTCTAGTCTATTTACTAAGAGCTGTTCAAGTAAATTCAAAGCCTTATTCAGCACATAGGATGAATGTGCAATGTCACGCTCGACTCTTATGCAATCATCTGGAGCCTACGATTGCAGTTATATCAATTCATTTTCTCCTTCTTATAATGTGTTGTTTCTATGTTGCAGCATGTCTTCACAGTATAGTCACATCAGGCCAAGTGTATTGCAGCAGATAGAGAGAAATTAAGTAAGTGGAGTGTATAATTATGGAGAAAGGCTTTTTGAAATAATGAGTTAATTGTGGATCTATAGTTAAATTATGAATTGACACAAGGTTAGTCATTTGAAAATAGACCCTGCCCTGGCACTCAGTGTTTCTTTTTAGTTAAGTTATTTAACTACAGTGAAATAGATTCACTTTAGCCTACTGTACACCACGAAGCTCTGCTTGAACCTCTGTATCCAAGGAAACATTCAACTGGAAATTGCACTAAATATGTAAAAGTAGCAGCACATTCATTTCCAACAAGAAAAAAAAAAAAAAAACTTGAACTAGAACTTGGGAAGGGAAAAGCAGTTATTAATTAAGTCTAAATTTTATGCAGCTAGTCATCTTTCTGTGTTGTTTTTTTTCTTTTCTTTTTGAATGAATTTAAAATACTGAATATTCTGAATTAGTTATCAGTCCACCTTTGTTGCGCTGACAAAATTGCGTATGGATTTTGGCTGGAAAATCTTGCATTCAAATTCACGGGCACAGCTAGAGGAAAAAAAAACTCTAATGAGGTGAAGACTAATCCATCTGACGTTCTCTCTGAAGTAACTCACACTTGTGCTGCTGCCTCAGGTTGTCATGCATGAGACCTTTTACCAAGTGATTCATTAGCTCTCAGAGCGGGATGATGAGTATGAAGTACCTCTCGCTGCAAATACATTGTTTAGCTACCACTAGAATAGCATGACCCTGTTTGAACCTCTTTATGTGTGTTTATGTTTTTGTTAAGCAAGAAAAGAATGTCCATGAGTTTACAAATGCCATACTGTATGATGTAAGTGTCTGTTGCAATATTCTGAAGCACGGTAAAGTTAAATGAAAGGGATTTTTCACTGTTGCAATATTTTGAAGCACAGTAAAGTTAAATGAAAGGGAAAGTTCACTCAAAGTATCACTTGTGCTGACAGTATCCGAAAACACTTCAAGTCAGACTCCAGATCGTGTTGTTCCATGCATGCCACGGCACACACACCACCTGCCTCATGTTTTACAAAAATGTCCTGTTCTGTTCCCCCACACAAGAGGGTTTTGTGCTTTTTTTCAGTGATCACGTACATGGCTGCATTTGATCATCTGATCGCCCCAGCTGGTTAAAAATGCATGACGTTATATGTCCTTGCTATTGGCTGGGTCACAATGAGCTTTTCTCCTTTCATTCAGACAGGTCTAATTTGAAAGAAAAGGAAAAAATTAAGATACTGTCAGTGACCGTGAAGCACTGTCAGCCTCCCAGAGATCAGAGAAGACCAATTCAGGTTGAGCTGGTGTAAGCCTGATCTGAAGAGGAAGGGAACAAATGTTGTGTAAGTGCCACACAGGAACGTTTTGTCGCTGTGAGCGATTTTATTCAAAGAGCACAGATGGAGAGATGTGAAAGAGAGGACTGATTAAAAGATTCCTACTTTTTTTCCTGCCTTCCCATTTTTTTAATTGTTCTTAAAATAAGAAAAATAGACAATTATTTAACATAAATGTTCAAAGCTTTCTCAGATCCCAGCTTGATGCATTAGCTCAGCCAGAAAAGAGCATTCTGTCATTTAAGTCGTCCACGTGTCATTCCAAACCTGCATGACTTCCTTTCTTCTAAGAAACACAAAAGAAGACATTTTTGTCAAATGTCTCAAGGCTGCTTTTATTTGTTTGTTTTTTGGAGCCCACTGACTTTCACTGGATGAACAAAAAACAGTTCAAACATTCTTCAGAATGAGCTGAGGCTCCCTGTTTGTTTGACCAATAGCAGATGCATGAAGGATTTAAGAAATTGTGGAACTATATTCTTGCAATTCTATTCGGTGGATCTGTTTGCAGAAGTTGTGCAACAGAATTGTACAGAGTTGGATAAATCTCAAGTGAGAAGTTTGTTGAAATATTTATCAGCGCGATTTTCTCTTTATACATATATTTTTTACATTCTCAAAGCAGATATAATTAAAGTTTTAGTATATTATTGTTCCAGTAAGAAAAACATAGTTTTAGACTCAATACATGTAGTTGATTTGTGCAAGCATATACACACAAGAGCATGAAATGATTAATACATAAAACAATAAAACTGAAAAAAGATGAAACGGCATAAATGTTCAATATTATAAATAATAAATGAGTTTGAATTGGTAAATACCCATCTCATTTAAAAGTCTAATATGGGCAGTAGGCACAACTGAGTTTCTGAAATGACTAAACCGTCAAAATTCTGCATCAAATACCAGAGGGTTTTAGGATATTATACTTTAAATATAGAATAGGGCAGATATTATTTTCTGAACTTGCTTTAGTCTGCCCATATATTGAGCATGCTGCATTAAACAGAGCAGAATGAACATCTACGGAAGTAGTATAATTGTCCTTATGCAGATTTCTAAAAGCTACTATTTACACATGAATGGTTTCACACAATTTTCTTCCTGCATAAGTTTCATGAATGAGGCTCATTGTCTGGATGGATGATGTTCTTCCTATCTATTATTGTCATGCCAATCTGCCATAGTATCCAAATTGCTCTAACAGTCAGTCATTTTTTTTTTTTTTTTTAAATGTGTAAGGTAATGTGTAAGTTAGTGTGTAAGTTAGTGGGCTGATATATATGGCTGATATATGTTTTAGTCTTATACGTTCACAATCATTTATCCAGATTTCACTTTTTCACCCCTGTTTCGGGTCAGGAGGGCTAATTAATTTGTCTCCAGCCAGTGCCAGGAACATTCGGACGTCTTGCCTCAGTTTAATCACCGCAGTACAAACCCACAGTGAAAGAATCAGCTTCCCTGCTGTTTTCTGCTAATGAACGTCCCGTCGTCGTCAATTATGCACGAGTTTAAAAAGGAGCGAATGCGTCTCAGTTGGGGCAATGTTTGGAAAAGATCATTAGCTAGTTCCTTTCTGAAATATCAAATGTTATTCGTTCGTGAGAACATAACTGTAATGGATTATTTTATGAGTCTACTGGAATATATCTGCGCATTAGCTTAGCTTCAGTCCTCGGGGCTTAGCTGAGGATTTAAGTACGGAAGAGCCATTAATCCTCACCGCTAACAAAATGTGTAAATGTTTTCCATGACAGGCGATGATAAGGATGAAGGATGATTTCATTTGGCAAAATTACTTCATTCAGGCTTAGGCTGAAATGCAAATCAATATGTAGATGACTGTTTCGAGCTAATTCATGTCGTAAATGGCTTTGTCTGACATCAAGCTCCAGTGTTTTAGCACATATGTGCTAGAAAAATGCCACATTCACCCTGGGAAGGGAAATACATTTGCAAAGTGCATTGGTAGATGAGTGTTTCTCTGAGTATGTTGTTTTCCCTGTTTTCTGATTGGCTCTTTGAAGTATTTGCTCAATTTGACCAGCTTCATCTGTTTGATATGCTTCGCACCTACACAGGAAACTCTTGTACAAAGATCATCATGTTCAATTCTCCTCTCAGCATGAGTTCAAACTGAATTTGTACAGCAGCGCACCTTTCATCGCTGAACCGTGAATACACACGGAGAACATGGAGTCTGAGCGTATAAGTAGAGCGTTAAATGTGACCTGGAAAATGTCGGATGCAATCTTCCTAGAAGATCAAAGGAATCGCAACAGTCCCTGCTTGTTTTAAGGGTAGAGGCTTATTTAGTCATAAGGTGCCTGTCAGTGTAAATTTCAAACAGTGAAATCCGCTTCATCTCACTGACATTCATCACTGATAAAGCCAGCACCAAGGTTAGTGGCTTGACATTTGGATGTAAGAGACAATATTCTGCTAGCGGCCTTTTAACCATCCTGTGATTCCCTGATGCAATCCAGCCTCATTAACTGTATTCTGTCAGAGGTTCGTCCTATGTTTTCACAGAAAATGTTATTATGCACATAGCTAATGTCCCTAATGCTGCTTTGCTCTTATGGTTTGTACTCACACGTGTCCTTACAAAAGGAGTACATTGCGTGGCTTTTGTAAAAAAACCCTGTATCAAAGTGAAATGTGCTTTAAACAAAGCCCCTTAAATAATATTTTGATGAAACTTAGGTAGGAGTTGCTTTTCATGGATTCATGCAACTTTTGCCCCTCTCAGAGAGGCTGTTAAGTCCCTGTAGGGTTTGATAGTCAGGTGTCATTGTTTCCTTCAGTCTTTAATAGCTAGCCTCTGCTTCACAGACCATTTCAATCAGGACTCCCTCAAGAGAGATTGCTTCTTCACAAATCAATATCCACCAATTTACCTGCTGGTTTTAGCTTTAAAGCCAATATAGGAGTAGCTGAGTGTAGGTGAGTATCTTTCCAACATGTATTATTTCAACCCATTCTCACTCCAAAGGCGTCAAAAACCGAAGCATGGTCAAGCGCCCCTAGCGTCACTTTTCTGACGCCAAATGTGCCTCTCGGCGTCGAATATCGAAGCACTACGACCTTCATTGCTTTCAGTGGGAAACTTTTGGCGTCAGAATTCGACACGAAGATATGAGATGTTTATCGCTATGAAATCACGTTCAAGAAGTCTCATTCAGCACACATCGCGCGATACTTGCTATCAGTTCCACAGTTTGGGTGAGTAGTCCTCGATACGCTCTTTTAATGCCTTTTATAATATGTATGCTGTCTTCTTTATTAATCAGATTAGCGCCATATGTTTAATCGCTGTATAATATCGGTCATCCGCGGCTGTCTTTGAGTTTCATTGCGTTTAAATAAATGAACACAGCTGATGATTAGTGTGATTAAACTCTATCTGTCACGTGACGTGCCATAGACCTTCGATCCGTTTTATATTATTATTAATTTCAGGATCAATGATGTAGGTTGTATTTGTAGTAAAATCATGGTAATCACGACACTTACAATAGTAATAAATGAAATGTGAAGTTAAAACACAGTAAATGGGACATTAGTAACTGTAACTGTAGTTTTACTATGGTATATTAATAATCAATACAACAATACAATAATCACCAAACCAGCTATGTTTGTATTACTGTAATGTTAGTGTTTTTATGTGCTTTTATATGACAGATATCACAGTAATCATATGTTCTGTACCATGCTTTTAATACCTTTTAATGTAAATCCAAAAAATAAATAAATTAAAAATAAATAAATAATTAAAAAAATATATTTTTTCATCTTGCAGTTCATTCATATCAGTTTATATCTAAATATTATGCTCACATATCATTATTAACATTCTGTATATAATTCAGTTTTATTTTCTCTCCCCTTTTTTATTATTTTTATTTTTAGCTGAAAAGACGTAAAGGCAGTCAGCCCAGTGGTGTTTCTGGAGAGCTATTCCTTCAGAAATGGAGAAGACAGAAAGCTGTGGAGGCAGATATATGCAGCAGTAAGTCTGTGATAGTTTGTCCCTTTTATCAAACATTCCTGCTTTTATAATTTGTACAGCATTTGTTGTTTCTTAAACTGTTGCACTGTCCAAATACCCACACTTGCCATCTTTGCACTTGACCACTTGATTACTTATTTGTCGTCTTTCCTGTATTTGGCCTAGTGTTCAAGTGAGCATGATGACCACAAGTGTGTGTCGAACTTTTCATCACCTGATGACTGTGTTTCCCAATCCTGATCCTGGAGAACCCCAGCACTGCACGGTTTGGCGTCTCTCTTATCTAACAAACACACTTTTGAGGTCTTGGAGACTTCACTGATGAGCTGATGAGTTGAATCAGGTGTGTTTGATCAGGGAGACATCTCAAATGTGCAGTGTTGGGCTTCTCCAGGACCAGGATTGGGAGCCACTGCCTTATGGGACACTTATGTGTTTACAGAGATTTTTAATATCCAATTATCAATATTTCACATACTGTACATTGGACAGCTTTCCGTGACCTCTTGTGAGATCTCGGCAAAAAGTCTGACGATTTATTCCAAAACATGATGCATGATGGGATACACAAAGCTTTGTATAGCGCTCCGGAGCAGTATTGGAGAGGTTTAGTGTGTGTTAAGGACGCTGTGCTTTGGCATTATTAAGACCGGGGACAGTCTCGTTCACACACTGTCACATACACACACTCTCAAGTGGCCAAGACTGCAAGTGTGGGTATCTGGACAGGGTCAAAGTCTTAAAAATGATCCCTAAACACAGTCGCACATCACAGTCTTAATAATCCAGTTTAACACTTGTATGATATTGTACAAGTCCCAGGACGGTCTCATCTGACACTATCAAAAGAATTCATATGACTATAGCTTGCTATTAATTACTTGCTTTCAATAATGGATGCATTTAACATTTAATTATACTGCATCTTTACAGAGGTGTAATGTACAAGTTGCACATAATTAATAATATTTCCTTCCTTCTGTCTTACAGGATTGTTTGCAGATAATGTTGTTCTTTTTCAGGTCTACAATATCGAGCTCAACAGCTATTTTAAGAGCCAACCCTCACAAACCTTCCTAAAAACTAAAAGAGCTATTACTGAGTCTCAGCGAATCTTGCCATGATCAGCTCTTCCCAGGTACATTAGTTTAGAATATTTTTTAATCAACATTTACTCATCAAATGCTCTGGTCTGAATCTTATTTTAAATTAACTTAAGTATGTTTAATGAGCAATATTAATTGCTCACAGAGTAAGTAGAGATTATCATGTTTCACAGAAGAGAAGGAAGACCAAGGAAATGATTTGCTCAGGATGAGGAATGAAGATGGCCATCTTGTGCTCAAACAAACAGAAGTCCTCTGGTATGTGTGTGTTGAAGCAATGCTTTGTTATACAATATTTTATAATGATCTCTCACAGAACTGGTCATGCCAGCCTTGATTTCTTTTTATACTATTACAATTACAGCATGTTAGCAAAGTGTGACTGGACATTTTTAATATTATGTTTTTAAAAACACACCACCTGTTTTAAAAGTAGACAAGTATCATGAAATTGGTTTAGTTGATATAAACACCAATTGACATTATTTCATTGTTTTGTAAATGTTATGTTATAAATTGTGAATTGATAGTGGATTGGTTTGAAGCCAGGCCTTACACTGCACAGACTAAAACACATTTGTGAGAGAAGTCAGGAACTTTGGAGAAAGATTCTAGAGGAAGAAAACACATTTACTGCAACAATATATGAATTCTAGAGTCTCTGAGAAGTACACATGCTAATGCAGTCTCATGAGCAAGTCCTTTGCCTCTGTAACTTTTTCTTAATTCTTGCAGAATGAAATTTTTATTGCAGTATTGTAATTTGTACAGATGATCTCATCAGCCAAATGAGGGGTTTTGACCAAGTGATGCTCTTGAAAGGAGTGAAAGAAGAGGATGTGGTAAATTGTCTTCAGAGAAAAACCTTCTCTAAAGGTCTTAAAACAGCTTGAAGAATGGTAAGTGTACAGTACTACAAGGGTCATAGTTGCTCACACTGCTAAAGTCACACAGAACATAAGCTGAGCTCTCTGTCCATTAAACAACTTCATCTGGATTGCTTGTTTCACTTTGACCAGGTCTGGGATCTTAGGACTGAGAGATCCTCTGGCTGAGAACAAGCTACACCACATCAGTGCTGGATATCAACCACAAACTGTTTCCAGACACGACAGAAGAAGATCACGATGGGGAGATGAAACCAGTTTAGATGTGATGATGGGAATCATTATTTTCTGGAACAGTATCACATGTCTTATATGTATCACATGATCTGTATCACAGTTGACTGTATGGGACTGTGACTTTTAGGGACATTTCATCACTCATATATTATATATGAGGTTAATGTATTTTTGATGATAATTATTTTCATTGAATCTTATTTGTCTTGATGCTACTTTATCAACTTTATAGTCTATGCTTCAATAAAATGAAAATGGTGAATATTGTGTTCTGAAAATTCTTGGTAAATACATCATTTTACTAGGTAGGCTCATATGTGTTTATTTTAGACTTGGAAAAACTACATATTATTGGGATTATTTTTTATTTAAGACATAAACATTTTTGATCTGATTAATAACATCTGGGACATCAGTACAACAGAAAGTAATTTTTTATATTTTAGTAGCAAATATGCAAATTTTTTGTGAAATAAAGGGAGTTACGAGATTAATTATTCTGCATTACAAGATGGTGCCATGGGCTTTATTGTTACAAACACTTGAGGGATAACTGAGAATGTAGCGGGAATGATCAACGTGGATCTTGTACTGCATTAAAACCAAGAGCACACACATTACTGATGTCCAGCACCTGAGGAGCAAGATACAGTGAGGGTGAGGAGGACATTTTTACACTGATTTTTGCTAATTAGTTTTATATATATATAATAATATTCTTAGCACTGCATGAATTTGTCCTTGTGTAATAGTGAAGTATCACAATGTGTATACATTGTCCTTGATTACTGCTTTACAGTGGGGAATAGATAAAGGCAAGTTGTTGCAGGTTCATCCATTATATTTCTTGCCATTTACTTCAAAAATCAAAGAAATAATCTATTATTTTCATTATTAAATCATTTCTTTCTAATTTTTCCATGTTTCATCAGATGGCTTCACAATGTCCTGTCTAAAGGTATAATAACCATGATGAATAGAATAGAAAACAGAGGACTGTGAAAACTGTCAGATATAAATGTCACTCAGCTCAGTTTGTTGTCCATGATGAGGAGAATACATATATGTAGGTTTTACTGCCCTTCTACCCCCAGGGGCCCAGTAGCACCCCCCGGAAGAGCCCAAAACTGTACATTTCAAAGGGCTGTAAATCAGAGTCCAATTAACATATCAAAGAGAAAATGGGCAGGATTATTACTTATGCTATGCTGATAAAATAATGTTGAGCTCAGTTTTCAGAAATAAATGGAAAGCTGGCATAAAGGCATTTTAATTATTGCTCACTGTAAAATACCACATTTCAGTCTGCCTCTCAAATATATCATAGAGGTTTGCACAATGAACATATTTAGATATCCAGTTTTCCTTAAAATAAATAATTTATTTCGTTTCGTTAATAAAAAGTTTTAAACTACATTACCCACAAGCCTCCGTCGTTCTATCTATGGAAAGGCAACACTAGGGGGCTGTTTTTTGTAGTTCATTGAAGTTATGCTTAGGGTTAGGATTAGGATCTCGCTAAAGATGTCATTTTTATCAAGATAGCAACACTTCATTGTTGACTTAATATATTACTAATGTAATGATAGCAGCGAAACATACTTTTTAACATGATGCGCTGTTTAATATGGGTTAAAAGATAGTCCAACCACAGACTGTCCTGAAAATTCACAGCCAATGAGATCAAAGCTGAGCAGCAGCGTCACACTTCCTTATCCATTTATGACAGATGTCTTTCGTTTTTCGGCTGAAAGGATAGATTCGGTTAACAATAGATTAAGCTTGCTACTTATTAGATTCTGTTTTATTAACGTCTTCACCTTCCTCCGTTGTTCAGCTTGACAAAAATTGGGCAATATTGATGTGCACATGCCCAGCAGTCGCAGTTGTATCCAGCAGATAGATTCATCTCATTAAATATATAAGAAACATTTTTAATTTTTTTTTGACCAAAGACAAATATATTTACTAATCAAATGATGTGCTTCTAAAATTTACATTGTATATTACATTGTGTTTTAAGGTTAAAATTGTTCACATTTGTGTTTCTGTGATTTACCATTCTCTACCATTTGAACTCTAGGAATAAAAACAGAAATTATAAATGAATGAATGAATGAATGAATGAGCAAATAAATACATAAAGCATAATAAACATGCATATTTTTGTAAGGATCTTCCATTATTTATTGATATGTAAAACTCATTTAAAGACAACATGCCCAGATTACTACACTGCATCCTTTGTCACCAAGCTCGTTTTTGCCACCATAAAGAATAAAAAGGCAGTAATGTTGTAAACATTAACTATTTTCAGTATGCCAAAGAAAATGCTTTTATTAAAAAACAAAACAGTAAATACAGGTCTTTCAGTGAACACTGGAAAAAGATAAATTTTCTTAAAAATTAAATTGACCAAAATGTTATACAACACAATGTAAATGTTTCAAACTCACAAAAAAAACACCATGAAGACATGCATGTCAAGTGTGCAATATCATCTATAAAACTCTATCAGCACAGCATCAAATAAACACTGATTGTCTGAACAATGAAAGACAGAGAAAGTGTTCAGGAAAACAAACACCAGCTAGCTTTGACATAACATCATGAATTCACTTCATTACTGGAGCTAGGGGATGACTGTGTATGAATATCTCCTTTACTAAAACTCCTGATGAGAACTGATGCTTTTTTTTAATGATACAAGCATTAGGAAGACACCAAGTAAAGTTTACTGTATGAAGCTTGAAAAAGAGAACACAGTGCTTTATCAATACAAAAAAATACTATTTTTAACTATTGTTTTCATCACTGGTTCTGTAATGTATTCATTATGAGCTTATAATTAAAACAAAGTTACATCTTCTGCAAAAATCAAACCACTGCAAAGTCTAATCACTGATCCAGGGACCATATCTGTGTGTGTGGGGGATAAAGAGTTAACGAGGTGAGTCCTTGTGCATGATGGAGGACTACAGCGTTACCAGCAAACAATCCTGTAAGACAGAAAGGAAGGAAATATTACATTACATTCAACTTATACATTACACTGTGTTTTGTTTGGACCATAAAAGCAGCCTCTGTAAAGATGCAGTATAATTAAATGTTAAATGCATCCATTATTGAAAGCAAGTAATTAATAGCAAGCTATAGTCATATGAATTCTTTTGATAGTGTCAGATGAGACCGTCCTGGGACTTGTACAATATCATACAAGTGTTAAACTGGATTATTAAGACTGTGATGTGCGACTGTGTTTAGGGATCATTTTTAAGACTTTGACCCTGTCCAGATACCCACACTTGCAGTCTTGGCCACTTGAGAGTGTGTGTATGTGACAGTGTGTGAACGAGACTGTCCCCGGTCTTAATAATGCCAAAGCACAGCGTCCTTAACACACACTAAACCTCTCCAATACTGCTCCGGAGCACTATACAAAGCTTAGTGTATCCCATCATGCATCATGTTTTGGAATAAATCGTCAGACTTTTTGCCGAGATCTCACAAGAGGTCACGGAAAGCTGTCCAATGTACAGTATGTGAAATATTGATAATTGGATATTAAAAATCTCTGTAAACACATAAGTGTCCCATAAGGCAGTGGCTCCCAATCCTGGTCCTGGAGAAGCCCAACACTGCACATTTGAGATGTCTCCCTGATCAAACACACCTGATTCAACTCATCAGCTCATCAGTGAAGTCTCCAAGACCTCAAAAGTGTGTTTGTTAGATAAGAGAGACGCCAAACCGTGCAGTGCTGGGGTTCTCCAGGATCAGGATTGGGAAACACAGTCATCAGGTGATGAAAAGTTCGACACACACTTGTGGTCATCATGCTCACTTGAACACTAGGCCAAATACAGGAAAGACGACAAATAAGTAATCAAGTGGTCAAGTGCAAAGATGGCAAGTGTGGGTATTTGGACAGTGCAACAGTTTAAGAAACAACAAATGCTGTACAAATTATAAAAGCAGGAATGTTTGATAAAAGGGACAAACTATCACAGACTTACTGCTGCATATATCTGCCTCCACAGCTTTCTGTCTTCTCCATTTCTGAAGGAATAGCTCTCCAGAAACACCACTGGGCTGACTGCCTTTACGTCTTTTCAGCTAAAAATAAAAATAATAAAAAAGGGGAGAGAAAATAAAACTGAATTATATACAGAATGTTAATAATGATATGTGAGCATAATATTTAGATATAAACTGATATGAATGAACTGCAAGATGAAAAAATATATTTTTTTAATTATTTATTTATTTTTAATTTATTTATTTTTTGGATTTACATTAAAAGGTATTAAAAGCATGCTACAGAACATATGATTACTGTGATATCTGTCATATAAAAGCACATAAAAACACTAACATTACAGTAATACAAACATAGCTGGTTTGGTGATTATTGTATTGTTGTATTGATTATTAATATACCATAGTAAAACTACAGTTACAGTTACTAATGTCCCGTTTACTGTGTTTTAACTTCACATTTCATTTATTACTATTGTAAGTGTCGTGATTACCATGATTTTACTACAAATACAACCTACATCATTGATCCTGAAATTAATAATAATATAAAACGGATCGAAGGTCTATGGCACGTCACGTGACAGATAGAGTTTAATCACACTAATCATCAGCTGTGTTCATTTATTTAAACGCAATGAAACTCAAAGACAGCCGCGGATGACCGATATAATACAGCGATTAAACATATGGCGCCAATCTGATTAATAAAGAAGACAAAATACATTTTATAAAAGGCATTAAAAGAGCGTATCGAGGACTACTCACCCAAACTGTGGAACTGATAGCAAGTATCGCGCGATGTGTGCTGCTGAATGAGACTTCTTGAACGTGATTTCATAGCGATAAACATCTCATATCTTCGTGTCGAATTCTGACGCCAAAAGTTTCCCACTGAAAGCAATGAAGGTCGTAGTGCTTCGATATTCGACGCCGAGAGGCACATTTGGCGTCAGAAAAGTGACGCTAGGGGCGCTTGACCATGCTTCGGTTTTTGACGCCTTTGGAGTGAGAATGGGTTGATTATTTTAAAGACAAAGGTTATGTCAGGACAGATCTGGTTCACAATCAAGCCATTTGATCACCTCCAGCATGCTTCTCCAATTATAATTTATTGGGATGATGGTTGAGAAGCTGCTGGTGGCTGATATGATAAAAATCTGACAGTGAGGAAAATGATGGGAAAATTGGAGAACAGGCACAGGTCCATTTAAGTCCATGCACTTGGTTTTCTAGATAATCAGTTACAGCTTTGACTCGTTGTCTGCAAACTGTATAGTGAACTGGAGACGTGAGGCTGCGAGTCCAGATCACGGAGTCAAAAAGAAATGGTTTAAAATTGAAGCATTTTCAAAGACATTAAATCCAGACTATAGTAATCCATAGTATGCATAAAACATATTGCCTAAAGCTGAATGATAAAGTTAATCACTCCTGCATATTTATCCATAGCCATATTTTTTATTATTGGTATGGTCTTGAGATGTATTTAAATTATGCTTTGTAAATGTAAAAATCTATTCATTTTAAATGCATTATTGAATAGCACACTGCAGTTATAATCAAGTACTGTATATGTGCTTTTTAGTCAACACTTCAAAATAAGTGTACTTCTTTAAAGCACTGACAAAATACTATTCAAAAGTAATGATTTAAAATGCACTTAGAATTAAAACTTTTAATTTCACACAAAAGTTGGCCTTTTATTTCATTAATATTATATTATCTGCAAGTACAATTTTTTCTATATACTTCTAAGATTTGAAGTACACTACACGTGCAGTATAATTAAGTGCACTTCTTTTCCCCAAGAATAAATCTTGGTAATTAATTCTAAATTTGTGCACATAATATCTATTTTATTTTATTTTATTTTAACAGGCTCTGTAATTGTGCACTAAGTTCTGTCATAATTAATCTAAAGCTAGAGCTAAATGTCATTATATTAAATACAATTCATGTTTATTTGTATAATGCTTCTCATGATACATAGTTTCAAATCAGCTTTACAGGATATTTGATGTTTCTACAAATTGAGAAGCTACTGGACATAAAAAAAAATCTGGTTATAAAAATCTGGCACAGAGAGGAAAATTATGGGAAATTTGGGGAACATGTTGAGAAAGTTTAAGGATAATACAAATCATGCAGTTAGTTAATATCATATGTTTAAGCAGAAACAATGAACATGATTGCATGTTGTGATCATGATAAATATAATGTAAGGAAAATGCAGCAGTTGTTTTTCTGTTTATTTAGAGTTGGTGTCCAATCAGGAGCTTGTACAGTCTCTAGAAACTGAAAAATTAAATACAGTAGCTGCTGTTCGTAACATTTCAAGCAGAGAATGATAATATGCATTTGCAAAGGACCCCAGGGCAACTACTAAGCAATTAAAGGTCTTTCTTACATTGGTTGATTTTCATGAGTCCACTATCAGGAAAACACTGAACATCAATGGTGTGCATGGCAGAGTTACAAGAAGAAACCCACTGCTCTCCAAAAAGAACATTGCTGCCCATCTGCAGAATGCTGAAGATCATGTGGACAAGCCAGAGGGCTATTGGAGAAATGATTTTTTTGGCAGATGAGAGCCAAAAATAAAAGAAGCGTTGTTTGGAGAAAAGAAAACACTGCATTCTATCAAAAGAACCTTGTCACATCTGTGAAACAAGGTGGTGATATTATATTATTGTGCTGCATCTGGGCCAGGACAGCTTTCATTGTCATTGATGGAACAATGAATTCTGAATTATATCTTCAAATTCTAAAAGAAAACTGAACAGAACAACACAGAACAGAACAAAACAGGAAAAAAAAAAAAAAAAAAAAAACAAGTTATGATGGGAGTGAGGTTTTCCCACACAGCTCTTACGAGCTGGCCTCCGTATAGTTCTATACTAGATGTGAACATTCATTTACTTTTTCCACAAAAACAGGTTCAAAATTCCTCAAAATCAATAAAACTTTAATAATGAAACTCAAAACACAAACCTGCAATTTTTTTTAATATGTTAAATAAAACAAATATCCCGTGTATTTAATCCCATTTTACTAACCAATGTCTTTGCTGCTAACCTTCTATGATCCAGTTCAACCATACTACGAAGCGAAAATGACTATAGATAAACATAACATTTCTATTTTGTTTTTGATTTCGTTTTTTATTGCTGAAGAGTGATTAACATTATTCTCCTGCACCCCATTCTTCATGCAATACAGAATAGCAGCACAACTGACAGGTTTATTTGAGCCTGAGGGAATTAAAGGGCTTTTACATTTACCAAAAATGTGATCTATATATTATATTATAAAAAATAAAAAATGCCTTGCCCAGATGAGAAAGAGTAGCACAAAAGTAATTTAATGCATTACATAAAGTAACTAATGCAATTTGATACTTTTTAGCGAATTACACAATATTGTAATGCATTACTTTGAATATTAATTTCTGCTCTGCTTACAGATGTCATTGAAGGATATTGTAAGGATCTTGACTATTAGGGCTGCTTCTTTAAGCTGTTGTTCGAATAGGATAATCCAATAGTTAGCCTTAGGTTAAGCTATGGAAAGAACAATAATAGTTTCTGAATCTATTTTGACTATGATATGAGGGTGTTCTTTGCTCTGCTTAGGTTTTTAAGTTCACAGATTGTTGTGCATGTTGATCCAGATACTTCAGGGAGACACAATGGCCTGCACAAGCAACTCATATTCTGCTGTATTCTCTCTGTGTTTTTTTGCACCTGGAGGTGAAGGGTTGGGCTGGGGCAAATCTCTAATGGGTTTGCACTATGACAGTCATTAATTTTCTTCATTGTTAACCATGTCAATGAGCACCTGTGAAATGGAAGCACAGGAGCATAATACATCCCCTCTCAGTCTGTATTATCAGATACACAGCGCTGTAGCGCTCCTCTAATTACAGGACACACGGAGAGAGGGAGAGAATGTGGGTGAGACTGGAAAATCAGAAGCTATTATGACTCATATCTCACTATCATCTAGGTGATCAGGTTTATCTGAAAAGAAAAATCCTCTTTAACAGTCAGAGATAAGGAAACAAGATGAAAGTGAAAGTACATATATTCATTTTATTCTCAGGACACTATACTATTTGTACTAAAATGTCTTTATTTCTGTTATTATTATTTAAAATGATTATTATAACAAAAAAATATTTGTTGTTATTTCATTTAGATATATTAAATGAAAACTGTGTGCTGTGCGGGATATGTTAGGTGTCTGAATAAAATCGGAGGTCATGTTCACTGCCTTAAAAATATACAGTTTGGAAGATTGCAGCCAATCATTTTTCAGCACAGGTTTTGATTGTGCATCAGTACTAGGAAGATGATAATGATTTCAATAAGGGCTCTGTAAAGTGTTATAGTTTGCAATGCCCAGTTTCTGGATATGACCAGATATATGCAGTAAATGTGCTGCTTTTCTTCCTGGTGGAAGTTTTTTTTTTTCTTTTTTTTTTTTGCTCCATTGGAGACTTTGGAAATGCAGAATATATATATTATCTAAAAATAAGCAATATACTATAACATTTTAACCCAGCTCTTTTGGACTTCCAATTCTGACAACACCGATGGATTTCTAAAAAGAACATTATAAATTAAAACAAATTTTATTTTATTAATGACAGAGGGATTGCATATTTTTAAAAAAATCACACGTTTTGTTTATTTATTGTTTGCAGAAGTACAGTCATAGGTGTACAGTGATAAATGTAATAAATCACCCAGCACATCACAGACTGTAACGGTTTAAGGAACCCTGTTTCATTTGTCTGGAAGCTAAGAAACCACTGAGCATCAGAAGCCATTAATATCACCCTATCGATTGTTACATTTATTGAGTCTGTTTAACTGAAGCAGTTCAGAAGCTCCTGAACTGTGGAAGTTGTCCAAGTGCTCATATTGTCTTTGTGTGCCAGCTGTTTGAATTGACTGGCAAGCAGCTGTTGCACATGTGAAGACTGAAGTGTCAGGGCAGCTCTTTACCAGTATAAAGGCTTACCTTAAATAGCTATAAAAGAACTTTCAGCCATAACCTCACTACAAGTGACAGATTTTACTGGTAACAGAGCCAGCTGACATTTCTGCTAGCAGACTGGTAAAATTTTGCTTTACTTATGTCTTTTCTACCTCACTCTGCAGTTCTGCTCTTCAGTCAATTCAAGTCACGTCACATTAACACACACACACACACACACACACACACAAAACAGTGTCAATGTTGCTTTCAATTAAAACTACAACTTCACTGTCTACTGTAAAGTAGCTCTTCATCATGTTCATGCTTTTATTCGTGTCTAAACAGAGAAAATCAACAATAGAAGATTTAAAAGAAGAGCTCCAGAGCACATATGGAAGCGAGCTATATACTCCATCTATGTTTTGATCATGTTCTGAATCTGAACCGGACTTAAGGCACTATTTTAACGATCTAAGCTCATGGTCTAAAGAGCTAGTTTAATGATGGGAAAACGGTTGGCCTGCCCAGGCATGGTCTAAACGGGTTATCCCTATTCTCTTAATGAGTAATGGGCATTTTTTGGGCATAACGTGCAATAAACCAATCCGACAGTAGTCTCCCGTTCCCTTTAAGAAGCAGTTGTATGCAAAGACTTAATGGGTCTCCAGAGATAAAATGGAGCTGCTTGAGTGCACTGGGAATACATTATGACATATAGGCATTTTTATATTCATGTATCCTGCACAACACTAATCTTTTACATTTTAACCTTTTGTTGTTTAAAATGTAAAAACTTTTTGTGCTGCTGCAATTATGAGCATGAATCTAACTCTCTTTTTTTGCCCCACTCTGTTCTTTCTTTGTAGATATTGCATGTTCAGACATAATAAAATAAAATATTCATGGGGCCATGAAAGTTTTGCAAAAATGATCAAAAGGTTAACTTAAAAAAACTTAAAAACTTTGTATATTCTTGTGGTGCCATCTGCCAAATTGTTGTCAATATGAAATTTCCCAGCTGCTCTACAGTGATTAGTCACGTATATGGTTCAGATGCTTGGCTTGAAACAGCCAGGCTGCAGAACTGAGTGTCCATTAGCAAAACATTGTAATTACTCTATTTTGGATTTTTGTTTACCTGTTTGGACTATGAATCTGTGAACGACCCCTTGCTCTGTCAAACTGACGATTATTGGATTGTTCTTCACAAAAATTACACTCCCTGTATGGGAATCACAAACTCATGAGTTTGACAGTATGTCAAAGAGCTGGGTTAAAGACCAGAGAGCAGACTCTGTTCAGGGCTCTGGAGTCTCTCTGACTAAACGTCCTGTCTTTAGTCACTGGTGAATCACAAGTATTTGTAAATGTCATATTTTAATTTTCTGTCAGTCAAAATAGGTTGTCAATGACATTTTGACTTTCTGTAGGTTGCTGGGTTTTAAAAAAAAACTTTTATAATTATTATTATTATTGTTGTTGTTGTTTTTCATCTTATTCAGCATGATGCATTACATTGAACAAAACAGTAAAGACATTTATAGTGTTACAAAAGATTTCTACTTCAAATTGTAATATTTCACAATATTGCTTTTTTAACTATATTTTAGTCAAATAAATCCTTGATGAGCCTTCTTTCAAAAAGCATTAAAAAATCTTCCCATCCCAATTATTTTGTACAGTAGTGTACTGTACTGTATCTAGAGCCTGTTTCTTACACAAAACTATCATATGGCTTCAAAAGACTTGGAATATTGTGCATGATACTATGAGCTACTTGCGTGGTATTTTTTTTTTAACCTTGAAAGCCACACTCCCCAAATATTAAAATTGAATGGCAAAGAGCGATCAGCAGAATATTCAAAACATCCCCTTTTGTGTTCTATGGAAGAAAGGAATTCTTACAGGTTTTAAACAACAAAGAAGGTGTGCAAATGATGACAGAATATTTATTTATTTTGACAAAATATCACTTGTATATCAGTGAAAGTTTCTTCACACTAATATTTCTTGTTTAATCCTCTTATGAATATGGTCCTGCACTTTCATGTACATTCTACTGAATAATTCAACGTATTCTCAGAATGCTCTTTACAATGCATGGAAAATCTTGACAGATCTGTGACAAGTCATTGGTGAAACACATCCAATTCTGAGCAAACAAAACTCCTCCAGAGCTCAGGTCGGCTCAAAACATCAATGGACTCTCATTGAAAAAAGAAAAATGAAAGCGATGCACTATGTTTTCATATAAACCTCTCACAACATAAGCATATTACCCCCCTGCCCGAGACATGGAACACAGGTTAAAATGTGTAGATGTTTCTAGTTGCCTGGTTTGCAAAGAGCGCTCTTTCACTATAGTAGAGTGTTTCTGTGATCTTCTAAGAGCCCTGACCATGTTGCTCTGAACTCATATCTCAGCCATGGGTAGAAATGATTGAAATACCTGGGTCCTTCTGCTCAAGGTCAAGGTATTGCCCCCTACAACGTTTTCCATCACTTTTCCATCATTTTGTTGACCATCTTATCGATTTTATATCCATCCTTTTAATGTCACATTTTTGGTTTATTTCAAACTTATCACAGATGACAGAAAAAATCTGAAAAAGGCAGAAGGGATGTTCGTGCTATTACCTGATGTTTTTGAATTTAATTTAACACTAGTTTATGTCACCATATCAGCGATGTCATGAAAGACATGCAAGATTCAAGTGTACCAAACACATTTCCCTTTTCTGAAAGTCCACCAATTCAAAAAGTTCATAAAGACACTGTAAACTTTATCCATATCATCTGGTTTGGTGCAAATTTAGTCCAAGAGTGACAGAAATCTCTCAGGATTAATTAAAAATACCTTTACTTTTGCTGTCTGGGAAGCAGTATTATTAATTCATCCATCCATCAATCAACCCATCCAATGAGATTAAAAGGTTTTTTTTTTTATGGTTCTAGTTTTAATTAATGAACATATCCCTGGCAGGAAGCTCCATGTGTGATTTTTGACAGGAATGAAAATGAGGCTGGGAGGGACAGAATTAGTTGAAAACAACATGAAACAACATGAAACAGTTTTGCAAATTACATGTGATTTTTAGGCAGTGTATGCCATTGTTAACACTCACCTCAAAGTCCAAGTACTGCTGCACTGTATAACTGTTGGAGCACTGTTTAGCCAATTAAAATTAAACATCATAATAAATTAGTATAATGTGAAATATTAGATCAAAAGGGCTTTTGATTCAGCAAGATAAAGCACTTATGATTCTCGAACTGGATTTTGAATGCAAATCACATAGTTAACCAGAAAAAGATTTGCTTATGCTTGTCAAGAGCTGTGAATCATCCACCAAGAAAAGTAAACTCATGTGGAGGAAATAGCTGTCAGAACTGCAGTGACTGTTGGGCTTCACCAGATGTATTTGGATTGTATTGAACTGTCACTGTGTGGGCGGCTTGCTGCTGCTGTCCTTGCTGTCATTTACAAAGAAAGCAGTAAATTATCAGCGGAGAACAAATGCAGTACCGCCGCTCCCTATACGCAGAGTACGCAGTTTGCACAGGGCACCAACACCCGGGGGCGGCACCTTGCTCAAAAAACATATAAACATGAACATACATTTTTTATAATTGTATATATATGTATGTGTGTGTGTTTTATGTTTTACACGGAGATGCAGTAGACAGTGACATGCGCCATTCCCGCATCTGCACCCATGCAACACATCAGGTACATTCATATCCTGTTTAACTTTTTTGGTTTTTAACATCAGTAACATGTTTTACCTAAAGTTTTAATGTTGGTAATAATTTAACCACTAGCAACGTAACTAATATTCTATTTGAATTTACATGTTCCCTTATGAAAATTAGCCATGGTTTTACTAGAAATAAAATCATGCTTTTGGTAGCCATGGTAACCACAAATTAACCATGGCTTTGTTACCTAAAATCAGTCCCAGCTCCAGAATGAAATCAGTGAGGGTGCTTCTTAAATTAGTGAGGATGCTCTCTCTTTCTGTAATACAGTATTGTTCAAAATAATAGCAGTACAATGTGACTAACCAGAATAATCAAGGTTTTTCGTATATTTTTTTATTGCTACATGGCAAACAAGTTACCAGTAGGTTCAGTAGATTCTCAGAAAACAAATGAGACCCAGCATTCATGATATGCACGCTCTTAAGGCTGTGCAATTGGGCAATTAGTTGAATTAGTTGAAAGGGGTATGTTCAAAAAAATAGCAGTGTGGCATTCAATCACTGAGGTCATCAATTTTGTGAAGAAACAGGTGTGAATCAGGTGGCCCCTATTTAAGGATGAAGCCAACACTTGTTGAACATGCATTTGAAAGCTGAGGAAAATGGGTTGTTCAAGACATTGTTCAGAAGAACAGCGTACTTTGATTAAAAAGTTGATTAGAGAGGGGAAAACCTATAAAGAGGTGCAAAAAATGATAGGCTGTTCAGCTAAAATGATCTCCAATGCCTTAAAATGGAGAGCAAAACCAGAGAGACGTGGAAGAAAACGGAAGACAACCATCAAAATGGATAGAAGAATAACCAGAATGGCAAAGGCTCAGCCAATGATCACCTCCAGGATGATCAAAGACAGTCTGGAGTTACCTGTAAGTACTGTGACAGTTAGAAGACGTCTGTGTGAAGCTAATCTATTTTCAAGAATCCCCCGCAAAGTCCCTCTGTTAAAAAAAAGGCATGTGCAGAAGAGGTTACAATTTGCCAAAGAACACATCAACTGGCCTAAAGAGAAATGGAGGAACATTTTGTGGACTGATGAGAGTAAAATTGTTCTTTTTGGGTCCAAGGGCCACAGGCAGTTTGTGAGACGACCCCCAAACTCTGAATTCAAGCCACAGTACACAGTGAAGACAGTGAAGCATGGAGGTGCAAGCATCATGATATGGGCATGTGTCTCCTACTATGGTGTTGGGCCTATTTATCGCATACCAGGGATCATGGATCAGTTTGCATATGTTAAAATACTTGAAGAGGTCATGTTGCCCTATGCTGAAGAGGACATGCCCTTGAAATGGTTGTTTCAACAAGACAATGACCCAAAACACACTAGTAAACGGGCAAAGTCTTGGTTCCAAACCAACAAAATTAATGTTATGGAGTGGCCAGCCCAATCTCCAGACCTTAATCCAATTGAGAACTTGTGGGGTGATATCAAAAATGCTGTTTCTGAAGCAAAACCAAGAAATGTGAATGCATTGTGGAATGTTGTTAAAGAATCATGGAGTGGAATAACAGCTGAGAGGTGCCACAAGTTGGTTGACTCCATGCCACACAGATGTCAAGCAGTTTTAAAAAACTGTGGTCATACAACTAAATATTAGTTTAGTGATTCACAGGATTGCTAAATCCCAGAAAAAAAAAATGTTTGTACAAAATAGTTTTGAGCTTGTACAGTCAAAGGTAGACACTGCTATTTTTTTGAACACACCCCTTTCAACTAATTGCCCAATTGCACAGCCTTAAGAGCGTGCATATCATGAATGCTGGGTCTTGTTTGTTTTCTGACAATCCACTGAACCTACTGGTAACTTGTTTGCCACGTAGCAATAAAAAATATACTAAAAACCTTGATTATTCTGGTTAGTCACATTGTACTGCTATTATTTTGAACAATACTGTATATTTGTGCTTATCGCTCTCTAGCACCCTTGTAGAACTGGGCCTGCTTCAAAAAATAGTTTACAAAGTAGTATTAGCATGATATATTTTTCGTAGTTTTAAAAACAAACCTAAGCCAACAACAGCCTTTAAAATGACTTAAAATGGATTATATAAAAACAATCATGTCAAGTCAAGTCAAGTCTGATTTATTGTCAGTTCTTCCACATGTACAGTACATACATACAGAGAATTTAAATTGTGTTACTCTCAGACCCCCGGTGCATACAGATAACACTAACAGTAGAGCCTAAAAATCTATAACAAATATAAAATATAAAATACAACTATACAATAAGGGCATGTAAAAAAAAAAAGAATAAATAAAGCATGCAAGGCACATGGCAGATAGAGTGCAAACCAGTGAAGTGAACAACCGATGCAGATAAAAAGATTTTAATGCAAAAATTATTCAGTACATTCAATTGGTGAGGTAGTAGAATGATATCAGTTATATGCTGAATGAGGTAGTGAGCAGACCAATGCTGCACAAAGTGACTGGTGCATGTCATCATATGTTAGTTGGAGGGAGGAGTGGAAGGACATAGGGATGTGGGATCTGGGGGGGGGGGGGGGGGGTCATGGTTCTGTGGTGCCTTGGGCAGAAGAGGGAAGGGGGGACATGTTCGGGAGCAGGTTCAGCTTCCTGATCTCCTGATGGATGAAGCTGTCCTTCAGTCTGCTGGTCCTGGCCTGGAGACTCTGCAGTCTCCTCCCTGATGGCAGCAGACTGAAGAAGCTAAATGACGGGTGGGTGGGATCACCTGCAATGCAGAGGTGAGTGGGGGTTCCATAAATGTCCTGGAGGGAGGGGAGAGAGACACCAATGATCTTCTCAGCTGCTCTCACTATGCGTTGTAGAGTCTTCCGGCAGGACGTGTTGCAGTCCCCAAACCACACAGTGATGCAGCTGGTCAGGATGCTCTCGATGGTGCCTCTGTTGAAGGTGTACATGATGGGGCTGGGCCTCTGGCTCTTCTCAGTTTTTCGGAGGAAGTAGAGATGCTGCTGTGATTTCTTGACCAGTGCTCCTGTGTTTTCAGTCCAGGAGAGGTCCTCTGTGATGTGCACACCCAGGAACTTGGTACTGCTCACTCTCTCCACAGTCGCACCGTTGATGGTTAGAGGAGCATGCTGAGTGTACGCTCTCCTGAAGTCATCAACAATCTCCTTCATCTTCTTCATGTTCAGAGCGAGACTGTTGTCACTGCACCACCCGGCTAGGTGGCTCACCTCACTCCTATAGTTTGTCTCATCTTTGTTGCTAATGAGACCCACCACAGTCGTGTCATCCGCATACTTAATAAAGAGGTTGGAGTTGTGTGACGGTGTGCAGTCATGGGTCAGCAGAGTGTAGAGGAGGGGGCTCAGCACACATCCTTGGGGGGCCCCAGTGTTCAGTGTGATGGTGCTGGATGTGTTATTGCCGACCCGTACTGCCTGAGGTCTTCCAGTCAAAGAGTCCAACAGCCAGTTGCACGGCGAAGTGTTGAGCCCCAGCTGGACCAGTTTGTGAATGAGCTGTTGTGGGATGATAGTGTTCAATGCTGAACTGAAGTTTATGAACAGCATTCTGATGTATGAGTCTTTTTTGTCTAGATGTGTGAGTGCTGTGTGGACAGCAGTTATGATGGCGTCATTGGTTGAGAGATTGGACCGATATTGCAAAGGAGAGTGTGTAGGTGTACAGGGAGGGGGTGGGACAGACTTGATATGGTGCATGACTAGCCATTCAAAGCACTTCATGGGGATGGGAGTAAGTGCAACAGGACGGTAGACATTGAAGCAGGATGGAGATGGCTTCTTCGGGACTGGAATTATGGTGGTAGCTTTGAAGCATGTGGGGACAACAGCCTGACTAAGTGAGATGTGAAAATATCTTTGAAGACATCAGTGAGTTCCACTGCACAGTCTCTCAGTACACGCCCAGGGATGTTGTCAGGACCCGGAGCTTTAAATGCATTGATCTTGCTAAAGGATCTCCTCGTGCTGTTCGGGGTCAGCGTCATCACCTTGTTGCCGGGAGGAGGTGGAGTCTTCTGTTCTGTGGAGCTGTTTTGTTCCTGAAAGCAAGTGGAGAAGGCGTTCACCTCATTCGGCAGAGAAATGTTGCTGTCACAGGTTCGCGGTGGGGGCCTGTAGTCCATAATGGCCTGTGTCCCCTGCCACAGACTCCGAGTGTCTCTGCTGTCGCTGAATTGATGGGCTGTCTTCTTGAAGTGCTGTCTCTTAGCCTCTCTGATGCCTGGCTGTTCTCAGGACCACCTCATCTCCAGCTCTAAAGGCATCGTTCCACATCTTCAGGAGTCTGTAGACCTCCCCTGTCATCCACGGCTTTTGATTGGCCCGGACAGTGATGGTCTTTGTGACTGTTATCATCAGTACACTTGTTGATGAAGGCAGAGACAGTCTCCGAGTACTCTTGGAGGTCTGTGGTGTTATTGTATGTGGCAGCCTGCTTAAACATATTCCAGTCAGTGGTGTCAAAACAGTCTTTTCGAACCTCTGACGACCCTTCCGGCCACACTTGAATTTGTTTTTGAACTTGTTTGGTGACTTTAATGAGCAGTCTGTATGCAGGCATTAGCATGACAGTGATGTGGTCTGAGGCACCGGGGTGGGGGAGGGGTTTGTAGGCTCTTTCTATGTGGTGTAAACAAAGTCTAAAAAAAAGTTATTACCTCAGGTTGGAAAGTTAATGTGTTCGTCTATTTTTGGAAACACACTCTTTAAGTCTGCATGGTTGAAATCCCAAGTTATGATGAGAAAAGTATCATGGTGGGCTGTCTACTGCTCACTGATGTGCTGGTACAGTTCATTTAGTGCATTGCTCCTGTTGCTGTTGCTGTTGTTCGGAGGTATGCCATTACAATGCTGAGGATAGCTGGCTTGTGTGGATTAGCCGTCAGCCTAGCCCGGATACCTCAGTGCTTACCCTTCTTCTGCTTCCTCTCACAGCACTTTTTCTACTTCCATAATATTTTAGGGAGGGGATCACAACAATACAATTCTGCTAAGGATTACCATCTGACCAGCAGTGGCCCTGAACAAATGCACAAGACTATTCAAGGAAAAAGACTATTAAACCTGACTATTGGGTGTAAGGCACAAAGGCACACTGATACCTCAAAAGCATGTAGCCCCAGTAATGTCCTTTGATTAATGTTAAATGTTTTAAAATCCATAAGAGGTAAGTGTAAGTGCTGTGTTAATCCCAGGTAGAATTGTTTGATCAATTCTGACTTCAATGCAATTTTGTCTTAGAACACAATAGATTGTCTGTCACTTTTAATATGGAAGTCATCTTGTTCTGTCACGATCTGACACCTGCGTATAGCCTCTGAAACAGCTTTGCTGGGTTGTGGGCAAGTTTTTTTATTTTTTATTTTTTATTTTTTACAGAAGATAATAGGAAATAACATGGTTAACTATTTGAACACTGTGGACACTAGACACTTTTCAAGCGAACTGGACACTAGGCACCCTGGACATTTTTATTTTATTATGATACAAGAATAAAACAGACTATTTACTTGTATTACCCAGTGGCACTACAAAAGGCAAATGATCATGTTCAATTAATTGTAAGTGTGGGTTTGTTAACCCTTCACACTCCTACTGATAGGAGGAACAAAATATGATGCCTGCCATGATATCTTGTGTCTAACTATGGGTGTTAACATCAGAGGGGCATTAATCAATAAAAGGGATAGTTCCTCCAGAAATGAAAATTGTCATAATTTATGCACATTAGACTGTAATGTACACATACATTAAAAATAAATATATAATAACTTAAATAAAACCAGATACTTTACACAGGCTTGAAGTACTTTTGACCGTATTTTAGTGAAAACAATGTGCCAGAATTGTAAGCATTAATAATAAGAAAGCAGGTCATATTTATTATTACATATTTATTTTGCATTAGCATGACGCTGCAGTTTTACAATACATGATTTACACTAACGAGAAACGGTAAAATGCGGCAAATAATTTTTTCTTATGCTTGAAATGTACACCTTTACAAAGCTTTTCTTGAGCATGCAAAGTTAATTTATGCCTACAGTCTTATGTACACTTCCGCAACCCTGCGTATGCACATTTTTTAGGCCTTATTTTACCCTCATAGATAACCATATACAGGTTCATAACTGGTGTTAGTGGGGCCCCGGTGCAGGTTGTATCAGTGGGCCATGTCTGAAATTGTTTAATTTGTATATTCGTTCTGTTTATTTGTTTGTGCTAGTATTTACACAGTGTTTAAGTTTTTCAAGTTTGTAGATACAGGTCCAGGTCCAGAACCCAAATAATTAAATGTAAAATAGCACTGCATGATTCAGTGTAAAAATTAAATATACAGTCAACCAAAATGTATTCAGACACCTTCAACATTTCTCACATTATTACAGTTTATTTGTTATAGTTTAGAAAATGGTAATAAATATGACAAGAACTCAGAGTTAAACTGTTTCAGAACAAATTCATCTTGATCATGTCAGATAACTTTGATATGTAATGGATAACAATCAACCAAAACTTCAGACATCTGTTAGTATGACAGTATTTACACAACTATCAATAGTTTGTTGACCAATTACCAAGCAAAGATTCATTTTGTTCGGTCTGTGGTGTGAAAAGGTTGGATTAGTAATAGTAAAAAAAAAATAAATAAATAAAAACACGTAATCAAAACATGGTCAGGTCAAAGTGTCTAAATAATTTTTGGTCCCAATATTGTTATTATTATTATTATTTTTATGTATATAGTTTACTAATAGTCCACTGTGTGAATAATGTTTTGGGTATAATATGCCACAGCTCGCTTTATTTTGCTATACTCACTTTAAATAAATTAGTTATGGTGTCCTGCACCCAATATATATATATATATATATATATATATATATATATATATATATATATATATATATATCAGAAATGATATCTGGTGTCTGAATAATTGTTGGTTTGACTAAGCATTAATTCTTGATAAAACTACAATGTAATTCAGTCAAGAGTGATTTCCTTTCTTTCATTTTCTTGGATAAACATTAAAGCAGTAGCTAAATTAGACGCGGTCACTTTAAGAGTCGATGAATGCATCCAATATAATACACATCCAATTTTTTTCTCAACTGTTTACTTTCACTTAAGAAATAATGTTTTGAATACTGATGTGTCAATATGGTAAAGAATAATCTTCTGAGTGTTGTATGAGAGAAATGTGAGAATGTTGATTGATAAGTGTTCATCACACTGCAGTTGATATACAGATGTACTTTTATTTCTTATGAGTTACTTCTTTCGGCCCTATCGAAAACTGTCATATAGATATATCACAACAAATAAAATAACAAATAGGAAACCAGCAATGTTGACTGCAGGTCTGTCTACATTACAGCCTTTGGTAAAAGTTAAGCCAAAGAAAGTTAAAAGTTTCCTTGATTAAATTTGGGGTTTTGTAGCAGTTTCAGTGTGAAGTGAGATCAGAGTTTAGAACTTAAGGCTTGATGTATAGATTCAGCAACATAGTCCAGGTTACGGCTGTTAATGGCACTAACATTCAGACACCCATTGGGTAACAAGTAGATATGTTTCTTCTGAACCAGGAACTCAACCTGTTGAGCTGATAGAGAACATGAAACTGATTATTAACATCTTTCAATTATGTATTTAAATGTATACTGTTGTATTGAGCTCCCCTTTGTAATGTTAGCACAGTTTCGCTGGACTGCTAGCTCAAAAATATGGAAGAAAGTTCCATTATAATAACCATATCCATGTATTATATACAATGTATCACTCACTATTGAGTCCAAAACAGCAATAAAGCCCTCCAGGTTTTATTATGTGATCCCAATGCCACGGACCGCCCAGAAGCCTCAGTCTCTCACGCAAACGCTCTCGGATTAGCATGCAGCGTTCAGCGATGGCCTTCACACTCTCCTGCCTGAAAAAAAAAAAAAAAAAAAACCTTCAGAGTCATTTGCTGAATAATAAAAAGAGCAGTTTTTAATTTCAGCACAGTTTATGCATGAAGAAAAGAAAGCCTTGGGCATTTGTTCATCTCAGAATCATAATCACAAGTGTAATGTTCAGATCGAGATGTTCTTAATTTGCAAAGTAACCGATTTCCTAAAGCAAACGAAAAGCTCATGATCAAGAACAAACTAATCTGTTCTGGCATATTTGATGTAAAGAGGCTGTGACAATCAGATTTTCTTATACTAAAGAGTAGGATTTTAAAGGCTGTTTATTCATGGCCACATACATGTGAAACATGTTTGTATACTTAAGCCACACTTACAGTGTATGAATGTCTTTGCATTATGTGACAAAATCCCAAACCAAATGGAAGAGAAAATAAAAGAAGCCATACTGCATACATCTACTAAAAATCACCTTCACATCAGCTTGATAAAAATGACAGCAAAATAGTTAGAAAATTCCAGTTATATTCTGGAATATATTTCTGCATAGTTTGATATATTGCATGTACTATAATTGAATGCCATTCATATGGAACTTTGTTTCTACCATGCAGATGTTTGTTGCACATGTCACTTGGTTTCATACTTTGTATGTACTGTTATTCATGCACAGTATGTGTGACTTAAGCATCCAAACACTTTCTGAGGTCACTACTGTACTGTATATGTTAGGTAATGAGTTTCTTCAAATTAATAAATAAAATTCTCAAGTTAAAAGGTTTATGGCAATACACAATGCTGCAAATAAATAAAATAATATAAGTAATTTTAGAGCCAACAATAAACATACAGTGGCTAAAGAAAATAATCACCCACCTTTAAAATAATCATATTTTGTTGCTTCACAGCCTGAAATGCAGACAGTTTTTGTTTTATCCAGCTGTATTTACTCAGCACAACTTATAACTGCCAAGTAAAAGATATAACACCAACATAATAATAAAGAATCACCCCCTTCCTAACATTGTCTACGTTTACATTCACAACTTTTGGTTCAGTCGGACTTAATTCATTCATGACATGCACTCTCAACTGTATTAGAAGAGGAATAAACCACCCCCTTCAAGCTGATCAAAATTTCATTCCGATTGAGCTCAATCAGATCAATTGAGGTGTTTACATGAAGGCTTTTCAGTCCGATTCAGCCATCAATCCAATTACAAATGGATTATTTGGTTGCATGTAAACTTAGCCATTGACTTGATAACTCAATCAGGTGTGGCTAATCACATTTTCAATGGCACATAAAGCCATTTAACTTTCAGTTTGATTATCTCCACATTAAAGAGTTTCCTGGAGCATTTCAGTCCTTTCAGCAACTATGGGTGACAAGGCACTGTCAAAAGATCCCTGGGATAAAGTTGTAGACAGGGAAAAGTCAGAAGATTGACAAAAAACAAAAACAAACAAAAGAATCTTTATTAATGCGTAGCAGCACAGTGAAGTTTATTATTAAAGAAGTGGAAATTATATGGTTCGACACAGACCCTTCCTGGATCAAGATGTCACTCCGAACTGAATGGAAATGTCAGGAGAGAACTGGTCAGAGAGGTGACCACAAGGCCTACAGCAACTCTGAACAAAGAGTGGTCAGTGTGTGTACGTGACCACAATATCAGAAATTCTCCACAAATGTGGCTTGTATGGGAGGGTAGCAAGCAGGAGCAGTCAGCAAAGAAAAGTACAGGGAGATATAGCAAAGTCTAGATGTGCAAAGTTAGTAGAGACAGAGACTTATCCTAATAGACTTGAAAGATGTAAATAAAGCAAAAAGTGGTTCAACAAAAAACTGAAACAAGGGGTTGATATCCTTTTTCCAATTCATTGATTGTTTTATTTACAAACCTGGTTCCAAAAAATAATGTTGGGACACTATACAAATTGTTAGTAAAAAAGTAATGGAATAAATTACAAATCTCATAAACTTACAAATCTCATAAGCTCACAATAGAATATAGATAACATATCACATGTTGAACGTGTTGAAAGTGAGACATTTTGAAATGACATGCCAAATGACAAGGACAACCCAAGTTGTTATCAGCGCTCAGTTCAGAAGCCTGCATCTCTGATGGTATGGGGTTGCATGAGAGCGTGTGGCATGGGAAGCTTACACATCTGGAAAGGCACCATCAATGCTGAAAGGTATATCAAATTTCTAAACCAACATATGCTCCCATCCAGACATCGTCTCTTTCAGGGAAGACCTTGCATTTTCCAACATGACAATGCCAGACCATATAATGCATCAATTACAACATCATGGCTGCTCAGAAGAAGGATCCAGGGACTGAAATGGCCAGCCTGCAGTCCAGATCTTTCACCCATAGAAAACATTTGGTGCATCATAAGGGGGAAGATGTGCAAAAGAAGACCTAAGACAGTTGAGCAACTAGAAGCCTGTATTAGACAAGAATGGGACAACATTCCTATTCCTAAACTTGAGCAACTTGTCTCCTCAGTCCCCAGACGTTTGCAGACTGTTATAAAAATAAGAGGGGATGCCACACAGTGGTAAACATGGCCTTGTCCCAAATTTTTTGAGATGTGTTGATGCCATGAAATTTAAAATCAACTTATTTTTTCCTTAAAATGATAAATTTTCTCAGTTTAAACATTTTATATGTCATCTATGTTATATTCTGAATAAATTTGAAACTTCCACATCACTGCAATCTGTTTTTATTCACAATTTGTACAGTGTCCCAACATGAGTAAATGCAGCTGGACAAAACAAACTGTCTGTCTTCATTTCAGAATGCAAAGCAAAAAATGTTAATATTTCTTCACCCCCTGTAGTGTACACAATGCTGAACTAGCAACAAGCTAGAACAGAGGTGAAATGCAAAGAACATACCAACGTCAGAACATTTTAATCATGTCAAAAAAGCATGAATGTAGGGAATAAGTCTCACCAGTCAACTAGATAAGCAGGATTGCTTAATACGGTGGCAACCACCCTGGCCCCTTCCATCGGGGGACAGGACCAAAGCGTCTGAACGATTTTCTCAGCTTGAGATTGTACAGCCAGCAGGTTCTGCTTTAACACGCAGAGAAGATGCCCCACCCTCTCACCTGTCAATGTGAATATCCAATATAATTCTAGCAGCCAAAAATGATTTACTCATGAGTAAATGACTTTTAGACATGTTTTTGGAGTCATTTCTAAGCTATATCCCAGTTACAAATGGTAAACACACCATAAAGGCCAAAGTTGTAAGAAAAAGACTGAACGCAGAGAAGTTCAAGCCCCAAAGACACGCAGTGACGAACAGGCCAGGCGTCTTGTTCAAGAGAACCACTGCACAAGCCTTGGGCAGACATCAAGAAGAATGGAAATAACTGGCGCTTCTAATCGAGAGAAAAAGACAGAATGGGATTGAAAGACTGACTTTTACTTAAAAGGGGCTTCATTCAAGGAACCATTATATGTCAAATGCTACTCATCCACTCTATGGCTATTAGTGATAAAAGCTTGAACTATGCTATATATAAACTAATCATGATGAGATCAAATCCATTAATGGTCAGTCTAGTATTAGGGTTCAACGGGTCTAAAAGCACACCAAGCTCATAGGCAATTTTGATTTTATTCTCCTTTAAACCATTAGATGGCACAAAAACTTACAAACACTTTCCGAAAAACAAAAAACAAAACAAAAACAACAACATCCATATATGCTGTGAGTTTTCTATTAATCACATTATTTATAAATCACAATAATTACGATGAAGTCATTATACTTAACAATTTTACATTCATATCATATAATAAAATATTAGTTTTTCTTCAGTCATGCACTTTATCTGCCTTAAGGTGTGCCTTTAGCCCTGTTGCATACATATGATAGCATTTATTAACCATAACTATTTGTTTACTTGTTTTAACAAAAGTGCATAGAGACTATGAATTATGGATAGGAAAATGTGAAAGAAAGTGTTTAAAACCTTCAGAATGTCTCTCATTCCCATGGCGAGACGTTTAGTGAAGCTAAAGTAAATTTGATCTTACCCTGAAGGGTCTAACTAGCCTTACACAACTGATGATGAATCTTATTGAACTTTCTGACTCAATCGGGAAAGAGTTTCTAAGCTTGATTTTGTGTTTCATTAGCCCCTTTCACACTGCACGTCGGACCCGCAATATTCCCGTAACATTGCCTGGTCGCCTTCTGTGTGAAAGCAACCACGTCCCGGAATTGATTACCGTATCGAACCCGGGTCGGGGACATAGTAACATTGCGGTAATCGATCCGGAACGAGCGCTGTGTGAACAAAAGCCAGATCTAATTCCGTATCGAGGTGATGACGCGCGTTATCGCGCGACTCTTTTACCGGCTGTTTTGAAGGAAGATCAACATTCGCGACGAAAACATATGTGCAAACTGTAATGAAGCAGAGATCAGTTAGTTCCTCACTTTCCGCGCTGACTCAGAGATCGTTTGCTTGCTTCAGTGAAAGTATAACGTGCCTAGCGTTGTCGACTCGTACATTACACGTCACGCGCTGATGTCACGTGTCGTTACGGGATCTTCAAGGGTTGTGTGTGAAAGCACGCACATATACCGGGTCATCACTGGCAGTGTGAAAGTGCCAAATCTAGCGACCAGGGAACAATTACAGGAACACTTTACCCCTGTATTTGCCGGAATGGCAGTGTGAAAGGGGCTATTGTGAAAGCGTACCACCATGACCTCAGCCACGCGTTTCCAGTCCTCCTGAGAAAGTTCAGCACCGGTGGGACGGTGGCCTGAAGCAAACAGGACCACCAGACATTGTTCTGGAGCATTCTCCAAGTCATGCACCATGTTTTCCACACACACTCCATTGGATTCTGCATCCCAGAACCGGTAATATTGCACATCTTCGATTCCTGCTGCCTTAAAGATGCCTGCCAGTGAGTCTACAAGAAATTATACATTAAGAAATTAATACATGTGCTATGACATATGTATATTGCATATTCAAAATAAAAAAATTTGTAGGGTTCAATCTTTAGGTTTGTTACTGGGTATGGTTAGATCAGCAATTTTAATTAATTTATTTTTTATTTTACCTGCTTTAAAAAAAATAAAAAAAATAATTGCAGGAAAGTGGATCTCTTGGGATCTCTACATAATAGAACGAACTCTGCATGGCAGGTGCACATCTTGTACCCACCATCACAGGGTGAGGAGAGCAAGATGGGTCCACTCCAGGAAGAGCTTGAACAGTAGCAGGATCTCAGTAACTCAGCACCCAGACGCACTGCTCCAGTACATCCAACTGTTTGGACACCAAATACCTGCCACATTGCCAAAAACATTTCATCTGAGTGGGTGATTTGGAAACTAAATCTAATCCACAACACATGTATTTGCCAACCACTTTTTTGTCTTATCCACCCCCTCAGAAAGGCTCAAATAGCCTTTAATTAACGCAAAACTAGAATTGTGTTGATCCTATGCAAGATACAAAAATCAGTGATTTGACAAAAGTGGACATTTTTTGTATTATTATTCCTGTTTCACTTTAAATGAAAACAACCAAAACAATTAATAATGTGCAAAGGCATGTTAAGAATTTTAGCAGTTCATTTGTGCAGATCGCTTAAAAGCAGGGTCTACAGATGTTTTTAAAATGTTTAAATACCTATTTCAGTCATAAAACTGCAACATCGTTTACTACATGGCACAAGCTGACCGGCCAATGAGATTGCTTGCTTAGTATTTAAATAGTCTGGTTCAGCGTTCGTTGTAAGCTGTTCCTGCAGTGCAGTTTCTCTGAAAACCTCCACCTTCCCCAGCTCCACCTGTCTAGAACTGCTACAGAATTTATGCTCACAGCAATATGTTTGAGTGTCTGTTGGCAGTAAGTCCATACTTGATCTGCAGCGTGCATTTAGTGTTTTTGGTCTTCTAATCTGCAAAGAGTTAATACACTAAACCAGTAATATCAATTAATAAGCTAAAACTGTTCAACAGTTTTCATGACTTGAACTACTTTTAACTTGAGCGCAGCAATTTTAAGAAAACCGTGTCATGTGAGACAATTGTGAAATGTTAGAAAAACATGGAAAAAGTAGTGCGGTAAATACAAAAAACACTGCGTTTGAAATGTGTACATGTAAATGATACAGATTAATAATCAAAGATACAATTTTTTGGAAGTTGCATTTAAAATAAAGTTGGCTCAAACATATGTTTAAGTCTACAATCTCTAGAAACTTTTTCTGAGAAAGACCAAATGTCAAATTTATTTATAAAAGAATCCAAAAGGTCAAAATTTATGTTTCATAGGTTTAACAACCTTCAGTACCCCCTGGGGTACGCATGAGCCCTGGCAGGAAATCATTGCTCTGCATTCCTCGTTTTAAATCATGTGGATTTGCTTGTTCAATCTGCTCAAAAAGTTCAAGGTTGAAAGATATTGGTTAAGGTTGTATAAGGTTGAAAACTTGGCATTGATTCAGTTCTATAATTGTCTTAACCTGAATATTAACTAACCAGTTTATTAATAGTAAAGTGGTCACTGGAGGTTAGTTTCTATTCGGCACGAATATTTCCATTGTTTGACATGGGTGACTAATCCATTTGCGTCACATTATCTCTATTGTTCAATAATCAAAAGCTATATGCGGTTTACAGCTTGCACTGCGTTTCCAGATAGCGTTGAAGGCGACTGGCTTTACACCATTTACAAACAAACTACACAGTGGGTATGTACCAAGCCTCCTGCACGCTATCAGTGTATTCAGCTTGCGAGTCGTTGTTGATCACAGTCGAGACTGGGGATTAATGTGAGCTTTCAACTATTGTGGGAATATATTTTATAGAAAGATAAATAATTAAAAAGATTTTACCCTGCTTTCCACAATGGCAGGGCTATCTTTGCCCAATGCAAGTTCAGTTGCCCTTCTGGTGAATTCTGGGATCCCGAGGTTGGGTGGGTACTCTGGGGTTAAAGTCGGGTCTGTGGCAATTTGCTGCTTGATTTTTCGTACAAGAGGAAGCCATGTGGTGTGTCCATGCTCTCCAACATACTCTATAAAAAGACAGAAATGTACAACTGGCAGAATTGTGTGTGCACAAAAGATGTATACAGTCAAAGGTTTGGAAAGATTAAGAGTTTTGTTTTTATATATATTGTTGAAAGAAGTCTTTTCTGCTCACCAAAGCTGAATTTATTTGATGAAAAATACAGTAATATTTGCGAATTCATATTACAATTTATAATAATTATTTTCTATTTGAATATAATTTGTCCTTTGATTTTAAAGCTGAAGTTGAATCATCATTGTCACTTTTTAGTCACAAGATGCTTCAGAAATCATTTTAATATGCCGATTTGTTGCTTAAAAAAATCTCATCATGAAATCTGTTGAACTGCTTTTTAATTATTATTATTAGTAAAGAAATTAACATTTAAAGAACACATTAAAAGACACATTAAATTAACGAAAAGTAACAGTAAAGACATATATATATATATATATATATATATATATATATATATATATATATATATATATATATATAAATAATTATTATTATTATTTTGAATACTAAATTACCACATTATAATGATTTCTGAATGATCATGTGATACTTAAAGACTGGCGTAATGATGCTGAAAATTCAGCTCTCACATCACAATAGTAATTACAATTTACTAATAACAATTTCAAAATATAATAAAATAAAACTAGTAACTAGTTATTTTTAATTAATATTTTTTAGGGAGAAGTATTCCTTGAGAATTGTATTTACTTTTTTGTTTAAAAAACAACAACAACAAACAACAACAACAACAACAACAACAACAAAAAACACTAGCTACAAAGTAGCAACTCGTGCAGAGTGCATCATCAATTTATTTGGTCCATTTTTCTGACATTTACATTTAGCATGTGCATGGCCTTAAGAGCCTAATAACACAATCTAAAATTCACTTTTGACTTCATAGGTGGGTAGTCTGTGTCCAGTGTGGGGCACAGGCAGTAAAGTCACTCACCCCTCCCTGCGAGATTCACTTTATCAGGGTGCATGTCTCGCTTGAAATCTTCTAGAAGCTTGATCTGGGATGGCATGAACACGACGCCATCAAACACAGAGCGAGCAGACATCTCGTGCTGGTGCATTAACTTCTGTCACTTCTGTTCTCACCGTAAACACGACTCATTCTGAAGCTCTATGACAATGACAACGTGCAAGGGTTTGTTTACTGTCTGTTGCTTAGATGCGTGACTGTTTCCTAGCAACGGTTCACATAACCTCTCTATGCTAGAAATCCAACGAAGAAATCAAAACACATTTTATAATTAACATGCTGCCAAAAGTGGGATTCACAGATATTTTACCAACAGAATATACTTTCTCACTTCAAGTCAAATGCATTTTTTTATTTACATTTTGTGTACAATTATAGGTATCTCATTCTACAGATAAGAAAAATTTCATCAGATAAAATTATGTGCTAATATTTACACTATAAGAGTGATATTTTATGTTTTATTATTTTTTATAGCATTAAAACACTTGAAGTTAATCAAGTCTTTCAACATTAGCCCAGAGATGCTTTAGCAACAAAACTGACTGGGTGCACAATCATGGTTCAGATGGTCAAAAATTGCATTTAATCTTCTTCATCCTCATCAACCCCCCCCCACCTGTGTCATTTCAATGGGATTCACAAGCATTACTTAGAATTCAAATTCAAAATACAGTAGATTTTTCAAAAAATACATAAATTACAATCCTATTATTTACATACATGGAAATCAATATTTTCATGTCATTATTTCTGAAATGATCTGAAAATGTTGAGGTGGATATTTAGCAGTGTGTACAGTGTGTATTCATGTATGAAATCAATAATAATAATAATAATAATAATAATACGCTTGTATTAAACTGTTGAAATGCAGTTCACTAAAATCTTCCTGTTACTGCTAATTAAATTGTCAAACTGTCAGCTTCCTACTTTTGAATTATCAAGGAGTTAAAATAGTTGGTTGTGCCCAACCCCGAAAAACACATAAAACAGAATATACTGTAGGTTTTCCAATGCAAGCTCTCATCCATAGTGTGTGTGTGTGTGTGTGTGTATATACACACACACACACACACACACACACTATGGATGTGGTGTAGGTTATCAGGCTCACTCATACACTTTTTAATAGACAATTCAAAATATTTAATCATTAAAGTAATTTACTCACATGTGCCGAAATGTAAATGAACCATAAACACAATTGATGAACTTCACAAAATATCCTGGACAGTCTTTTATAATGAAAGTGAATATGGATGGACTAAAAAAAAAAACACCTTTATAAATTGCTAGAACTTCAGACTCATTGATGCGTTACGATTTGCAAATTAAGAATATATATAAAAAATAATAATAAAAAAAAAAAAATCCCAGCAAAGACAAACATGACTTCTCTTTTTTGCATGTTGATGAGCAATGTTCGAATCCTGAATGAAAAGAATTGACAGAGAGGATTGATTCAGTGAATCCAATGATGCGATGATTGTTCACAAATATTGAGTTCTCATAATTAAATCAATGATCCAGACAACTATTAAGAGCTAACTTTAGAGACAGCTGAATATCACACATCATACAAGTTTCATAAATGCTTATAAAGTAGCTCCAGGCCCTGACAGATTATTTTATTTTTTACCTTCTTTGGCAAATTATTTCAAGAGGTTTTCCTTTCCGTGCTGATGATCTGCATTCGATTCATGAACGAAAAGAATTGACTCAAATGTGTCGAAAAAAGTGCGATGCTTTGTTTACGGGACTCGAGTTAAATCATTATCCAGTCACAACGATTAACCGCTTACTGGAGGCAAAACTGAATAACAAAAGGAAAAAGTCATAGTGTCTGTAACGACGTGAAGGTGAGCGTTTCCATGCTGGTGAGGCTCAAATCTAGCCTACCGTTTTAATGAAAAACTGCTTCTCCAGAAGGTCATTTTCAGCTCTAAAGATAGCCGAAGTCTCAGAACACAATCTTCCAGGAAAGAAAGAGCAAGGAAAAGCTTAGGCAACTGAAAAGGCTCGTATGTACAGGACAGAAAGTCTCTAACCCAGTGAACACATGCTCTGTCAGAAACAATGATGCATAATTCAGACAGACTGACTGAAGCTACAGGGTCTTTTTCGATAAAGCTGCTTGTCATTTCAGCCAGCACAAACGCTGTTCGGGTCAAACGGCGTGAAAAGAGAATCTTTGAATATTTCTGTGAATCAGCTCGTAAATGTTTGTTTACAAAGGGACTTTTAATATTTCTGGTTAAATAGTCAGGGTCAGTACCTGCAGCGAGGACTGAGCAGCTACAATGATTTATTATAAAAAGTGATGCTCACTTCGACGCAGCGAGCAAAAAACACTGCACGCAGATCAGATATAGATCAGATAGCTCGATGATGAAGTTCAGGGGTTTTTGCCTGAGTGTGTGACGTGCTTCACTAGACACTAGAGGGCCTGAGAGCATAATACATATTTATGTCTATAGTTTATCACATGGCGGCAATGAACTTCGTTTGCAAACCTGTTGCAAACTGCCAAATAAAAACCACAGAATAACAGGACAGTTGATTTTTTTTTAAAACATGTAATATAAATATAAAATAAATTTAAAATAAATAACTTACCCTGTGTTAATTTTTACATCTTTGTTATATGCTTTGTATTTTTATTTATATGTATTAAATGTAACGCTTATTCACTCAATTTGAGAAAATGGTTAGCTTAAAGCTTAATATTTTTTTTTTTGTCAGTTTTAATCAAGTATAAGCATATAAAAATTAAAAATCAGCATTTTTCGAAAGCTAAATGTATGCTTTTATTTTTATAAACCATATTTTTTTTTGCATAATCTGTCAGGAATCTCTCTCTATCTCTCTTTCTGTCTCTCTCATTTTCTCTGTAGCCTATGTAACATTATTTTTAACTTCAGTATCTTCAGTTTTGGTCACGGATTAAATCATAATCTCTCAGATCACAGCTGTCTTTTAAATATATATATCAGTCTCGTTGTCAAAGGGTGTGATTCACGATGTGAGATTATTATCACTCTAAAAATGACTGACTGAAACTACTGACTTCTGATTCACAAGTCAAGCACTGATAAAGCATGCTTGTCACTTACTAGATCTTGACTTTTTCAGATTGGCTCACTCTGGCAGTGCAGTGTTTCATAAACATTTTTCTGTTTAATTAAAATAAAATCCTATGCTTATTGAATGGATAAAATAGAGTGATTAGCACATCACTCAAATATTATATCATTAAAACTAGAAACGTTATGTATATAGATATAGAAGTGATGAAGTTCCTGAGTCATATTCTTGAGTATTCACCTTCTTCCTGAACATGGAAGTTCCCTGTGATTCACACTGAAACCCTGTTTCGTTTTTCTGATCAAAATATTTTAAATTCATTTGCTCCCCCCACCCACTTTGCATAAACTCATATTTAAAGGGATATTTCACCCAAAAATGGAAATTATGTCATTAATAACTCACCCTCAAGTCGTCCAAACCCGTAAGATCTTCGTTTATCTTCGGAACACAGTTTAAGATATTTTAGATTTAGTCCGAGAGCTCTCAGTCCCTCCATTGAAACTGTGTGTACGGTATACTGTCCATGTCCAGAAAGGTAAGAAAAACATCATCAAAGTAGTCCATGTGACATCAGAGGGTCAGTTAGAATTTATTGAAGAATCGAAAATACATTTTGGTCTAAAAATAGCAAAAACTATGACTTTATTCAGCATTGTCTTCTCTTCCATGTCTGTTGTGAGCACGTTTAAAACATTGCAATGTAGTGATGTCTGGTTCACAAACAAATCATCCGATGTAACCGGATCTTCTTGAACCAGTTCACCAAATCGAACTGAATCATTTGAAACGGTTCCTGTCTCCAATAAGCATTAATCCACAAATGACTTAAGCTGTTTACTTTTTTAATGTGGTTGACACTTCCTCTGAGTTCAAACAAACCAATATCCTGGAGTAATTCATTTACTCAAACAGTACACTGACTGAACTGCTGTGAAGAGAGAACTGAAGATGAACACGAGCCGAGCCAGATAATGAACAAAAGACTGAATCATTCTCCAATTCACTCTCAAGAAATAAGACTACTTCATAACACCAAAAAAAAAAAAAAAAAAACATTTCAATGAATTGTTGGCTTTCTGGAAAGTATATTAATTTACTGTACATGTATTCAATACTTGGTAGGGGCTGCTTTTGCTTTAATTACTGTCTCAGTTCAGCGTGGTATGGAGGTGATCAGTTTGTGGCACTGCTGAGGTGGTCTGGAAGCTCAGTTTTGGGCTATGAGCTTCTCCATCCTTAACTCCAAATTAAATACAAAACTTGCTCTCAACAGTCCAGTTCTTATTTACCTTAGCCCTGGTAAGATGCCTCAGGAGTGGCTTAACAAGAGGAATACGACAGCTGTAGCCCAATTCTTTGACACGTCTGTGTGTGGTGGCTCTTGGTGCCTTGAGCCCAGCCTCAGTCCATTCCTTGTGAAGTTCACTCAAATTCTTGAATTGCTTTTGTTCGACAATCCTCATAAGGCTGTGTTTCTCTGAGTTGGTTATGCATCTTTTTCTTCCACACTTTATCCTTCCACTCAACATTCTGTTAACATGCTTGGATACAGCACTCTGTGAACAACCAGCTTCTTTGCCAATGAATGTTTGTGGCTTACCCTCTTCATGAAGGGTATCAATGATTGTCTTCTGGACAACTGTCAGATCAGCAGTCTTCCCCATGATTTTGTAGCCTAGTGAACCAAACTGAGAGACCATTTTGAAGGCTCAGGAAACCTTGGCAGGTGTTTTGAATTGTTTAGCTGATTGGCATATCATCATATTCTAATTCTTGAGATTGTTGGGTTTTTGTTAAACGTGAGTCAAAATAATAAAAATTAAAATAACTAAAGACATAAACTACTTCAGTCTGTGTGCATTGAATTGATTTAATACATGAGGTGAATTACTAAAATAAATGAACTTTTCCATGACATTCTAATTTATTGAGATACACATGTATATTAAAAAGTGGTTTATTCCTGTGATGTAAAGCTGAATTTTAAGCATCATTACTTCAGTCTTCAGATTCATATGATCCTTCAGAAAACAATCGGTAACACTTTCCAATGAGGGTACACAAATAATCATGTACTAATACGTGAATAAATACTTAATTCATCATATACTAGTGATTATTGAAGGCATTAACTAATCATGAATTAATGAAGAGCTATCCTTAACTACGACTGGAGTCATGGATTCACACATAAATAATTTGATAGTTAATGCAATAATTACCTTTATGGGCAAACTAAATCATACAGGATTAGTTAATCCTTCTCGTAGAAAATAATCTCGTAGAAAATAATAAATTCACTAATAACTGATCCTGTCTGTTTCGTGTTGTTCTTTTTCCCTTTAAAATCACACTAATGGGACTTATAGGCAGCTATATATGGAAAAACACTCAAAAAACAAACAACATCTGTGTAAGAATTCCTAAAGAAATGGTCAAACTAGAAGCTAACGCAATTAAACAACAAAACAATAATACTATAGATATCATTTATTGAATAAAAGTTATTTTTTCTTCTCCCCCTTCTCCCCACTTTTAACAGTAGTTTATCTCTGTAGAAAAATGAGTGGAAGGACAGTGCCTGTTCTTTCTTCATCAGGTATTTACATCTGATCTGTGGAACTATCTGTGTATCATTGAAGTGGGGGAAAATCCTTCTTACCTTTAGTTAACCTGAACTTTATTGTCTTGTGATTAGCACATGTGCCTCACAGTTGTTGCAGGGGGAATTTCTTGTACACATTGTTTTGGTGGGTGAGTCAAACTCTTAACTGAGTTGCTTATCAGATGCCTAACCAATCTGTCCTGCTCTATGGCATTTTTACATCTTCTTTTCTGAGGAATTCACCACATTCTCTTTTTAGTACGTCCCAAAAGAGCAAGTCCACTCACTCTGATGTTACCCTAATCATTGCCGGTGCCTCTGTTATCTTGGCATCGGCACCCTGCCCGGACCTGCAGTTTATTTGAAGAACACAGAAACACAGAAACATAAACGGGCACAACATTATTTAGAATTATGGAGGAAATAGAATTAAGTTGCTCAGATACTCTTGTGTAATGGGCTTGTTTGGGTTGATACTATTTTAAGTCAGTGAAGTTAAATATTTAGGTAATTTGGGGTTATGTCCATGAATAGAAAATATCACATTAAATCCCTGCATCATCTAATTTAAGAAAATGTTTTATTATGTCATATATTAATTATATGTTATTTATGTATAATATATATATCTCAAAAGTTTGGGATAAGTAAGTCACTTATGCCCATCAAGACTGCATTTATTTGATTTGATAATCCAGAAAAAAACAGTAACCTTGCAAAATGTTATTACAACATAAAATAACGATTGTTATTTTAATATCCTTTGAAATATAATTTATTATTATTATATAATTCCCTGCACCATCTTAATAATTTTAAGCCCTATTATTATTAAAAGTTTATTCTAATTCTTAATAAGAATAAGAATAACTTTTTTTATAGTGACATTTTAAACCTCAAGTTTGCTTGTTGTGAAGAACCACTCAAATTAACTTTAAATGATATATTTTATTCTTGAATACTAGTCATTAAACAAATTATTTAATGCCACATTGAAACTTTATTATGGATTAAACAGTGGCTTACTTTCATTTAGTTAAAGCACATCTGTAACAGTTTGACTGTAACAGTTTTGAAGCCCTTAGTTGAATCTTGAATCCCCGTCATTCCACCATTTATTTGTTTTAGAGATTCTGAGCCACTCCGTCTGCTTCACCCATGATCTGAAATACCTCTTTAGGAAAACTCATCTTCCCTCCTGACATGATGCTGTTTATTATGGCTTTGAGCTTCATGGGAGGTTTGGAGATCAATATCTGTTAAAAAGTTATTTTTTTCTTTCCTTCCAATTCTTAGTACAGGATATTGACTTAGAGAAGGTACAGTGCTGGTGTTGAAGTATCGTCAAATATGTTGTGCCAGTCTACATTTTTGACATTTTTCCTTGTGAATGCTGTAAAGTTATTGTTGTGCCTTGCTCTATGTATCCAAATGATTGTTAGCTCATATTGTGTTGTGAATGAGGGTTCTCGTTTAATTGTTTCCAGCCAGTAGAGCTGGAGAGATAAGGGTGTTGTTACATCCTGGTTTGTTGCTTTCACCAAACGAGCTGGCAAACAAACGCTCATGCACGCAAACTCTATATCTGTCTGATGAGATGTAAACCATTTTTAGGTATGATGCACTCAATCATTGTTTGTTTATGTTTTTTGCGGATTATACAGACTTATACTGACATCCAGTGGTGTGGATGCATAATAGCGGAAGTTACCGATTGTAAAGGCAGACGAAATAAAGTGAGTTGGCTGGTTTTGTGATCTTAACATGTTGGCCCCCATATAACACCCCAATACATGTCAAATCAAACCACTTTTATTAGGCTACTGATATCCCCTGTGAAAAAGAAGTACACATTAGCATACTTTTGAAACAAATGTGCACTATACTTGTAATATGCTGTAATTTACTGTAAGTGCGAACTGAATTCAGTGTGTTAGGACACTTAATTGAAAGTAGGAAAGTGTTTACGTTTATTAAGAAACAGTTATGAAAGTGCACCTAAAGTACATTTAACTAGTGACCTTTTACCGTTGGTAGAGTTTTTTAATGTGCTTTTAAGATTTGAAGTACAATACAAGTGCCCATTCAATACAATAAAGTGCACTTCTTTTTCACTAGGGATGACTGGAGTATTCATGTAAGTGCATATGACTTTAAACTATTTTTAAGTGCTTTTTATTTATTTATTTTTAAAGAGGGAGAAACGATTAAATGCACATTTAAACAACTATTCTAAATCTACATCAGTGATGAAGACATTACTGTGTCATTTTGATGCATTTAATTTAAATCGAAACCATCTTAACTGTTTTCCTTAATCATTCTGAGACCCACATAAAGAATGTAATATTTTAAATAGGTTTTTTATTTTATTTTTTATTTTGCTCCAACATTATTTTGCCCCAAATACATATGATTACATACATTTAGGAGGGTTTTATGTACAGAGCTTGAAAGTTAGACACTGGATTCTCAAAGATTTGATTGCTTAAAATGTTTTTAATATCAGTTAGTATTCATCTGACATTTCATTTTAGGTTTCCCTTTGCATTCTAACTTAAATAATACATTTATATCTACCACTGTACCTGTTTGAAAACCTGAACAAAGAAATGTACCTAAAATCCTCTTCTCATTTGTCGTGTTATCATAGCATCCGAACTCCATCGTCAGATATTACAGTGCTAAAGTTGTCACGACTGTCCAATCCTTGCCAGAAAAGCTTTTTGATAGACCGTAATTCAAGCTGTTACAGCGCAAATTCGGTGAAAGAGGAAATGGTCTGTTTCGACTCATGAGATGGCATTTGAGATGAGTGCAATCTGGAAAAAATGTCAAAACTTTTTTTTTTTTTTTTGGCAAGTATCACATTAAGCATAGGAATTAATATTATAGAACAAATTGGTGAATGTGTTTCCTCTCTGCCCTATGTCAAAAAATATATTCTAGAATATGAGTTTCAGGTGCTTGCTTATGTTGCAGGCCTATTATAATACTAATATTAATAATAATAATAATAAACAAAAAACTGTGCGTAGAGTCATGTAAATTGCAGTGGTTGGAGGAGTGTAATGCTTTCTTTGAATTTATAAGAAACTAGAAAAATAATAATAAAAAAAATAGCAGCAAAACAGATAAATCTGATGAATGTCATATAGTAAAAAATCATTTCTGAAAAGAGATGCATGATACAGTATATAGGTTATTGCATAATATTTAAACATTTTCTTATTTTTTATTTTTTTCAGTGCAATTGTGTTACTGGATTACCTTTGTATCATCTGACACTTTAAGTTCATCGTCAGGAATACATAATCACTGTTAATTTCACTCTAATCTTTTTATTTATTTATGTTTTATTGAAAGAAAATGAAATGATAGTAATTAATAATAATTGTTATCTTTAGGAAATGTATTTCTTAAAACAAAATAGTTTGGAATTTCAACATCATCTATATTCACTGGTTATCGACAGTACAATGAAAATATTAATGGGTATGGGCCAAAATTTTAATATCAGTGCATCCCTTTTTTTCTGAGTGAGCGGATAATTGGTGTTTCTCTCTGGTCTTGATCTGTTTTCAGTTTTACACAGTTTACACTTAATTGCACAGCATCCAAATTTAAACACTCCTATTCAAATTGGTGAAGCCGTTCACCTGCTCTCAACATTCTCAGGGGTGAAGATGGATATTTGAGCGGGAAATCTTATAGCTTATATTGAGTTGATTGCACTGAGGGGAAAAAAAAAAAATCAGTGGACTGCTGAAGTGTTAACCTGTACAACACAGATACATGTTGCAAGCATTTTAGACATTCACAGCTAAAATGTGGGAAGTAAAATAAATAATAATAATTTAGTGTATGATACTGTACAAAATCTAAACTTTTTTGATATTTGAAAAACACACTGTGCTTAAAGAGTCTGTTCAGAGTTATTGTGTCCATGTATTTAGAAGAAGTCTATTCTCAGAAGATAGCACTGAAAAACATGTTGGAGGATCTACAGGTCTGGTGAGTTTTTTGCCAAACAAACCAGACCAAACCGGGCTGAAGTGGATCGCGCCAGAACTCCGCGGCTTGATAGAATGTAAGCAGTTTCGGATCGCTCTGTATTACACTCCTCCATGAGCTGTACCAGTTCAATCGTTCTCTCCATAGATGGGCTGTTTGTGAGTCATTTCTCTCAGCGCTTGTCTCTCTGCGGTTATATCTTTTCACTCTTTTGTCTTTCATTTTTGGAGCTGGTTCCCCTGATGGCTTCATGGATGTTTTGCTGGGCCCTTGTGGTCTCTGCTGGGGGGCCAACTGTGACGTAGGTCAGTCCTTTTGTCTGTTTCTTCCTCAGCGTCCTTTTCTTTCAGTCATGCTAGAATCTTTCAGCCATCTTGCCCCTGTAGGTTACAGCTGGAGAAGAAGAAAAAACATAAGAAAAGATCAGACTGAAGTATGTATTTTTTTCAATTTTTACTACAATGCTTTCTCTTGTCCCAGCTACAAGGGATAGTTGAGCCAAAAAAGTACATATTGTCATTATTTACTCAAATGGTTCTAAAACTGTATTAGTTTATTTTTTTCTGTTGAGCACAAAAGAAGATATTGTGAAGAATGCGGGTAACCAGACAGTTGCTGGTCCCCATTGACTTTCACTGTACCATGGAAGTAAATGGAAACCAGCAACTGTTTGGATCATAATGACAGAATTTTCAATTCCTTTTAATTTGCAGAGACAACTATGAGGTAACCATTTGTAGTTTAAACCAGAGACTGGGGCGTTTCCGTTTCTGACCAATGTTTGAGAAATCTGAGAATCGTTTGAAAAATGTTTATTTACTTATTGTAATTTGTAATACAGAAAAACTCACTTCTCTTTTAAGGGTTACGAAACTTGCCACATTTTGAAATTCAAATGTAGCTGTCTGATATTACATTTATTTAAGTGGTCAAAGCTGTGCACACCAATAAAGCCAATGTGAATGGAAACATTGGCAAAAACACTGGCTGCATGTCTAAATGCAAATCTTGGTCTGACAGTCACTGGCTTGTAAAAGGCATTAACTTGTCAAATACTATTTGGATGGACTAGTACTACTCCCTTCACATTCTTTTCATTTAAACTGAGAGGACACAAATACAAAAAAGACCTATCCTAAAAAAAAAGGCACAACTGTTCAATGTTAATAAAAAGAAATGTTTCTTGAGCAGCATATAAGAATAATTTCTGAACAATCATGGGACACTGAAGACTGGAGTCATGATGCTGAAAATTCAGCTTTGCATTACATGAATAAATTATATTTTAAACTATATTCAAATAGAAAAGAGTTATTTTAAATTGCAATGATATTTATAATAATTGTAATAATATCTCACTATTGATCAAATAAATGCAGCTTTAATGAGCATAGGATACTTATTTAAAAAACTTTAAAATGTCTTACTGATCCCAAACTTTTTAACAGTAGCATATCATGTCAGAATTTAAACTCAGTGTCTCATTGCAGGTTTTTTTTTTTTTTTTTTTTTGGTCATGTCTCATCTTGTCTGGGGCAGCAAATGAGTTGGGAGTGCCAACTGGTGCCCCCTCATAAATATATGTGCATAAAGCTTCAGGTTCATGGTTAATCTGTAACAGATGTTACACAATTTGCTAATTAAAATTGACTTGATGATTGGATCTGTGGGTTCAGCAGTTATATCGCATCTATCTCTTACATGACCAAAGCAGGTTTTAGACTACATGTTTTAGACTAGTCTATGTCTCAATCTGACTCAACGGTTTCAATCTCCGCTGTCTTTCTGTTATAAAGACTGGCTGGCTGGGTGATACTTTTGACACTTATATTCTCACTTAAAGATCCCTCATGTCATAGCAGCATCCTCATCACACTGCTGTGAGCCTTATACCTCCTCTTCTCCCTTATTTTCTTTTGCTTTAAATGCCTGAGATTCTGATCCTATCTCCGCTACTGTACATGTCTTCACAGGAACACATAAACAATACGGAGGATTTATGTACTATCTGAGGAAAGAGGAAAAGAACTAACAGAAATGTTCTAAGAGTGCCCGGCCCACCACTCCATCCTCAGGGGGGCAGTGTGATGGAATATAAGAAGACCGGACAAATTTAAAGGTTCTAGGTTTAATTAATTTAAAAAATATATATTGTTTAAGGCGAGATGAAGACTGCATAACTTTTAATGTTTTTGAAAGAAGCCTCACTAAGGCTGCATATATTTGATAAAAAATACAGTGAAACAGTAATATTGTGAAATGGTAATATACTATAACTGTCTTCTGTTTGAATATATTTTAAAATGTAATTTATTCTTCTGATGGAAAGTTCAATTTGCAGCATCATTACTTCAGTCTTCAGTGTCACATTATTAGGTACACCTATTCAATTGCTCGGTAACACAAATAGCAAATCAGCCAATCATATGGCAGCAACTTAATGCATTCAGGCATCTACATGTGATGAACACAACTTGCTGTTCAATCCGAGCATCAGAATGGGGAAGAAAGGGGATTTAAGTGACTTTGAATGTTGAATAGTTGCTGGTGCCAGACAGGCTGCTTTGAGTATTTAAAAAACTGCTGATGTATTTTCAACCACAACCATCTCTAGGTTTTAAAGAGAAAAAAGAGAAAATATCCAGTGAGCGGCAGTTGTGTGGACGTAAATGCCTCGTTGCTGTCAGAGGACAATAGGCAGATTGTTTAGAGATGATAGAAAGACAACAGTAACTCAAATAACCACTCGTTACAACCAAGATATGCAGAATACCATCTCTGAACGCACAACACGTCGAACCCTGAAGCAGATGGGCTACAGCAGCAGAAGACCATACCTTGTGCCACTCCTGTCAGCTGAGAACAAGAAACACAGGCTACAGTTCACACAGGCTCACCAAAATTGGACAATAGAAGATTGGAAAAATGTTGCCTGGTCTGATGAGTCTCTATCTGCTGTGACATTCAGATGGTAGTGTCAAAATTTGGCATACACAGCATGTAAGCATGGATCCATCCTGTCTTGTTCAGGCTGTTGGTGGTGGTGTAATGGTGTGGGGGATGTTTTCTTGGCACACTTTGGGCCCCTTACTACCAATTGAGCAGCGTTAAAATGCCACAGCTTACCTGAGGATTGTTGCTGACAATGTCCATCCCCTTTCGACTACAGTGTACCCATCTTCTGATGGATAATGCACCATGTCACAAAGCTCAAATCATCTCAGACTGGTTTCTTGAACATGACAATGAGTTCACTTTACTCAAATGGCCTTCACAGTCACAAGATCTCAACCCAATAGAGCAGCTTTGGGATGTGGTGGAACATGAGATTCTCATCATGGATGTACAGTCGACAAATCTGCAGCGACAATATGAACCAAAATCTCTGAGGAATGTTTCCAACATTTTGTTGAATCTATGCCACAAAAAGCAGTTAAGGCAGTTCTGAAGGCAAAAGGGGGTCCAACCTGGTACTAGCAAGGAGTACCTAATAAAGTGACCAGTGTGTATGTGTGTGTATGTTTATATATATAGACATAATATCACAATCCACAGCATTGGTGTTTGCCTTTACATTCAGCCAAGAATAATCTTCATGATTCATTGTCCACCTTGCCATATTAAACAAAAGACATCCTTGGCAACCATTTCAGCCTCATCAGCTGGAAGCCCATTCCACCCCTAGCAGGTCAGTGGCAGCGCGGCCTTGCTTCTGTTTTGAGTTTAGCCAGTGCTTTCAGGCTAATCTGTGAGAACCTGTTAAGAGTGAAAAATTTGGATATTTTCCCATATTTTTAAATACTGTGTATTTAGTTTAAAATGACTTTTTCTGGGTAAAGGTAAATGGTTTTGTTGGCCGCTATATTGGACACCGCTTTATTTGGGAAACTGGTCCAGTGAAATTTCAGACGTAAAACATGGTCAACTTCAATGATTGATGACCTGAAAATATTTGAATCACATCTGGCCTTGCTGCCATGCCCAGAAAGGCCACCTGGAACAGGTTTAGAAATTCTTTGTTTTGTGATCTTGCTAACTCAGCTCGAGCCGTTCCCTCCTATCATGCTTCCACTGCTGTTTTTCTTACAAAGCTATTCATTAAAACAGAGAGCTTTGGGAGTTACCTGACACTGTGTTTCAAATTGGGGTTGTACTATTCTCATTGTAATCATTCAAATTTATCACTGAATGTGTGTCATGACACAAATCCATGTTTTTTTTTTTCCATTTCAATATTCATATCCATTATTATATCCCACTGGCTGTGTCCACTTATCAGAATTGTTTCATGGTGGCACCACTATCATTCAATACATTTAGCTCTCTGCCACTGTTATGGATTCATTTGAATCATAGGATTCATAGGAATGAGGGTATTTTTAACCCTTGGTTTCTGATACGCTGTTTCAAAGAGACCCCAAAAAATGTCAGACCCGACTGGGATTTGCTTATCGTGGCTATACTGGTCAGTGGAGTTGTTGGTGAACTGAAAATTGATTTTTTTTTTTTAAATACCCTGATTGCATTATTCCTTTATCTTTTGGATATTATAAGCCTAAATAAGGTGAATAATTACATGATTAATATAATTAATTAACTAATTAAATATTTTTTTGATTTCAGCTGAAATTGAATGTGCTAAATGAATGACTGGTGGGAATGTGATGAAAGAACGTCTTTGTTACATATGATAACCCTCGTTCCCCGAAGGAGAGAATGGAGATGTTAAATCAGTGACTAATGAATTGGGATCAAGAGTGTTAACAAAACAAGCCAATGAATGTTGGCGTGAGTGATTTGCATAGCGCATCCCGCCCCCGTAGCATGGGTATTAGGGGTGTAACGGTTCACAAAATTCACGGTTCGGTTCGATACGATACACTGATGTCACGTTTCGGTATGGTTCGGTACGTTTTAGATACAGCAAAATGTTAAAACATCTCAACTTTTCAAAATGCCGCAAGCGCACCGCGGGTCATGTGACAAGAACTAACCAGTCAGCTTCATCCTTTCCCGTAACAATGTTGAAAGCTCAGCCAAGATGAAGGAACAGCTGATCATAGTTGTATATGGATTGCAATTTTGAAATAAATTTAGTAGCAGAGCTAGCCTACTGCAAGCAGTTTTTAGAGCTGCAAATCCATTTATCCTTTGCTGAAATTTCCACGTCTTCATGGAGAGAGCACCTCATTGTTGCTTAGCAAAGGCAGACCCCAGGGGCGCTTCTGCCCGAGCGCTTTGGAAAAGAGGAGAAAGACGCGCCTAGAGTTTTCCACACGTTTTTAGGCGCGATATGTGAACGGATCCTTAAGGCGCTCGCTCACTCAGCATGCGCTGAAGGCTCGTTGCGAAATGTCTAATGCATTTAACAGACCAGAAATAGAAGATCCTCCAATAACCATCAGGTCTGTTTGGGTGCACTTTGGATTCCCTGTAAACTATAATAGTGATGATAGAATGAATGGTAAATAGTTAGGTCTCAAATCCGCGGCTAAAATGTAAACGTAAATGTACCAATCGCCGCGGTGATGTCTTTTGCCCTGTTTGAGTCAGTTGGAAATGTCTGTCTAAATGCTGCGGGGATAGTTTGTTGCGTGTATGTTTCTCCTTTTTTCCGTCTTTTCCCAGATACTGAAACACTAAGGTGATGTCGGCGTAATTTAAACAATCAAACACAATTCTGTTGAGTTTAGGATTGCAATGACAAAACTGAAGCGTTCAGATGAGTCATTGCTGAAACTCAGTTTTGTTGCCTCTTGCGAATTCCCTCATCATAAACAACAAAGCGCAGATGTATGTACAAAGTAAGAGATTAATTTCACAGTATATACAGCTTCAGTGATTATAACAATGATTTAGTTTTTTTGAGAGTGCTTAAACTCATGATAGATCAATTTAGTGATAATGTCACTCCTTGTATATAATCTATTCACTGTTTAAATAATCGTGGAAAGGAAACTTTAGGCTATATAATTATGCATTTCTGACGTTATCATTAAATTGTAATCTCGTTAAATACAAATTCAGTCCCATAAAAAAAAAAAATGTATTTACCCCAAATGACACCCATGTCTGATTCTTTCCTAAAAAGACCTGTTTATAATGTTTAATATTGTTGGCTGCTTTTAGCCTTACTCTGGAGTTTGTTTACCATCCGCCTATGCTTTGGATTTATAGTAAAATAATGTTAATTTTCATATGGGTGAGTGTGCGAGCCGAAGCATTTCCAATCACGATTAACTGATTCATGATTTATTCTCGATTTATTTATCGAAAGGCAGAATCACTTCAGAAAATTTGACAGGCAATTATACAATAATAATATTAAAATAGCGCGACTAATCGGCTGCTAGGCCAACGGGAATTGTCCCGATTCTCGATGGCCAGTCCGCGCCTGATTTCCACAGACAAGCAGAATGTGCAGGATTCATATACTGGTTTAATATTCAGACACAAGTCCATATCGCATTTTGATTCAAGTGTACTGACCTAGTTTTGATTTATTCATCCAAAATGTGGCATATCCCATCCAAGTTAGACAATAGCAATTCCGTTTTTATGACTGGATTCTATAAACCAGTCTGTGTTTCCGCATCGCAGAAAATTATAGGGCGATATTTGATTTTCGGAAAGAAATCAAATAAATCTCTAGTGGATGTGTGTAAATATTCAAATGTAATCCCCTTTGTAATCGAAATAGGTACTCTCCAAGAACTAGTAACCTCGATAAAAAAAACCCTAGTAACAGCAATCGTGACCATCAGATGGAGCCAGAAAACGACCACACTCACCATCTTTAAAAAGACGCCACATCACTCGTGGAGCTCTTTTAGTTATTTACTCTTTTAAAGTGCTCTTTTTGTAAAAACACTGCAATGTTGAAGCGCCCAGGAGGAGTTACATTGTGACCACAGAATGAGAAGCTGCAGCACGCCGAGATCAAAGCAGCAGCACTGGTAACCCCAGCTGATGCGCCGTAACACCTACACTCGCAGTTCATTTGGCTGTCTTGAAGACACTCTTGCTTGGCAGCTGAAAGGATTGGCTCCGAATCAAAAAGCTGAATGTGCGACTGCATGTACCCTTCTTATATACCTGTGCTGCGATGAAAATCTCGCATGCCAACATTCATCGTCACCAGACCTGTTGGTTATTGGAGGATCTTCTATTTCTGGTCTGTTAAACGCATTGGCTATTTTGCAATGAGCCTTCAGCGCGTACTGAGTGAGCGAGCGCCTGACTGAGTAGCCTAACATAAACATATAAGTTGGTGTTTTTTTCTTCTTCGGGGGTGTCAGGGGCATTGCCTGTTACGTCGTTTGGGTTATTGGGCTACCTTGTTGAACGCATATCATTATATTTCACTTTTTTCTTTTTTCAAATATAATTAATTAGTCCAACGAACCGTCAGCAGCGCGTGCGGCAGGGAACTGAACGACTCATTCAAACTGATCCATGAACCAATTCACTCGTTTGCCAATTGGTTTGATCAGGCCTTTGAACAGAATTGACTCAAAGGAATGAATCATTCGCGAATGGGCATCGCTCATTGCCCAGAGAAAAGTAGACGGCGCGTTTGGAATAAACTGAAGCATTTAGGCTATAACATTTATTGCATTAAGATAAAGTAACGAGAGGAGCGTCGCCCACAGTAACGAAGTAAAAGTACAGATTTTTCCCAAAAAATTTACTCAAGTAAGAATATAAAGTACCCATCTTTAAATATACTCCGAAAAGTATTAGTTTACCCCAAAAAATTACTCAAGTAAATGTAGCGAAGTAAATGTAACTCGTTACTACCCACCTCTGTGTTTTGTTAATACTCAAATGCGATTTGTCTCTCTAGCGAGATCCCAATTCATCAATAAATGACATATCGTCGAACATGACTGACTGAAAGGGAACCTGTTGGTCATTGAATGATAAAATACCACATGAAATCTGATCTGTTCACTCAGATTGCAAAACCTAAATCTGACTTTAATCAGATTTCAAACCACCCACCTAAGGTTCTTGCGAAAATTCACATTTAATGTTTTTTGTTTTGTTTGTTTGTTTGTCCTGCCTGTCTGAACAAGGCCTTAGAATCCTAAAAGTATTCCCTTTTGATTTAAAGTCACTCACAAAATATCACCACAAAAGATTTTATAGCATGATTTGAAATCTAGAAAACCTTGTTTTTCCAATACAGCATGGTAACATGCAAAGAGTCATAATGTTCTCACTGTTCATACTAAAAATGAAAACATACTAAAAATAGCCACTCTGACTACACCTATAAAAACAAATAGAGTTTATAAAACATAACGCAATCACATACGCTCTCCTATCTTGCTCTCTATTGATTTCCACCTTGATTTACTGGCCATAGTGTTTCCATTTTAGATGAATCACAGTCATTTATTTAGCACAATATCTGTCACATGTGGTGCCTGAGGTGAGGTCGCCATTGTAATAAAATGTAAACCAGGAGTGGAAAGCATGATTTATATCAGGCTAAATAGAAAGGTTTAGCTTGTATGTGGGTGGAACATCAGTATCCTGTTTAGCTTGAGCCCATTTGTCAAATCAGCATTTGAATGTTTAAGAAAGCCTCTAATGTACTGTACATGAAATTCTTCTTATGGATGCTGCATATAAGTAAAAGAAACAACAACCTCCATTTATAATGTTTCCATTGTTTGGTTTCTCGTGAGAAAAACGCCTGTGTTTGCTGACAAGCATTGACGAGAGACATTGTCCAGTATCGGTGGAAAAGGCTTTTGACAAATATCAAAGAAGGAAGTGAGCTCTACACTGGGAACTAAGTCTTGACAGGACTGGTTGACACTTTTGTTGAGCATTCCAACCAGATATGGCCTTCTCCAAAAAAACCCTACATGATCCAATCTCTGCGAGTTGGCTCTATTTCAGCCCAATCAACTCTTCTATCAGCTAAGTTCATGGCAATTCAGCCCGCATTTGTTTGCTTTTTGACACAGACACATCCATCTCTTTTGTCAAGGAAATTGGGTGTCGTTAAATGTGTACATAAATGTTTGTGCAGTCATTTTGAGAAATAAGATGTCGTATTCTGATTAAGTGCTTCTATGGATGTAGTTCTGTCCCATCATTCAGTAAAATGGAGCTCTTCCAAAGCTGATTTCATGCTCCAATACCAGCTGTACCAAACCGTTATATGAACAGAAGGTCCTGTAGATCCAGCAGCATTGTAATGTGCCTCTTGTCCATCTAATTTACACAGTTTAACTGTAAATTAACTGTAAAGCCTTGAAGTTAGAGTTCAGAATGCAGAAATAAATTCAGCCACTTAGTCAAACTGCATTATTAACATACTGTAGTTTAGATATTGACCCCACAATCAACAAACGTTCTCACATGTTTTATTTGCTTTAATGCTTATTCTATTACAGGCCTCTAAAATAAAGTTTGTTACTAGGAGATGGATGGTGAAAGAAAGTTTTTTTTTTCTTATGAGATTTATTTTGGTATATATTTGATCATCAAAAAGATTTCTGTTATAATTAACTCATCTCATTCTAAGCCAGTTTGATTACACAGAATATATATAAAAAAAAAAAAAAGATTTTAAAAAGATATGTCCATGTGATTAAAGTTAAAGGATTGACTTTATGGCCTTCTGAAACATTCTTCTGAATAACTTCTTTTGTGTTCCTCAGAAGTCCTACAGGTTTATTCTGAACAAATATTTCTAAAAATAGTGGTTAGTAATCCTTTTTTAAACCCCATCTGATGTTATTTAATAATTTGGTCGAGTTGACACAAAGCTGTTTCAATATCAGTAGCTGAACGACAACAGTTTGGACAAATATTTCCACTCGGCCCGTCTGCCAATTCCATTTCTATGGTGATTACTCAATTTTTACTGCATCATAGCGTAGTCTAACCGCAGAACTGCCCTTTGACCTCAAGTGCCTACCCTACAGAGGCATTCTGCATGTTTTTACTCTGACTTTCTTTTTTGAACCGATTGAGCCTTGTCTGATTTGATATACAATATACCTCTGAGACATTCATCACTGTCCAAACTTTAAAAACAGACTGAAAGCCTTACAGGGCAGAACACTGAGGTTCTCACCCACTGATTTTCAGCTCTGGAAAGCACAAACACAAAAACAACCTTGCTGGTACTTGTTTCGATGAGTGTGTGATCTGCGTTGCACAGCGAATGACAATGTATTCAATGTTCGCGTCAGAATTTTGTTTAACCAAATCAAATTTATTATTGCACAAAAGCTATGCCCAACATTAGGTCTTTCAGAGGTAGGAACAACATATTAGCCACCAATAATACAGACATTTGGAAACCTTTAGCAATAAAATCTAGGTCAGTGTGAACGAGGCTTTGGTGTGAATGTCATCACCTCATAAACGGCTCATAATCCACCGCTGCTGCTGGCCACTGACTGAAAAATCGCACTGTGTCATAAGCGTAATAAAATGTGGCAAAGTGGTCTGTGAGACGGGAGCAGCTGCTCCTCCCTACTTTTGATGTGAAAGCAACTTGCCTCATGCCTCTCATGAGAAATTTGGAAATGCAGAGATATTGACTTTATTACTCAGCTGTTTTGGCAACATGAAGGAACAGAACACAGCTGAGAATGGAACAGAAAGTTCATCCACAACCAGCTATGCAAATCATGTCACCAACGACTGAATTAAACTCTGAGACAGTGACATCTTAAACTAATTTTGGTGAGTTTATTTGCAATCCCACAGGAGATTGAGTATCACTCTCATGGACAATATCTCTGTGCTTCAGACTTTGTACGAGAACCACCACACAATGTGATCCAAATCAATAGATAAACATAATAGCTGCTGTTTTCAGCATCTTTTATTTTGTTTTATTGTAAAAAATATTTAAACCCCCTTTAAGTTGGCATGAAACGGAAGTAGCAATTGTCTTTTTTTCTCTACTGTGACCTCTGTCTGAGTGAAACAGCATCTGAAATGAGAGAGCAGGACTTGATTTCGTCCCTCGAGAATTGATTGGATCGTTGGAAGTTGCGGGCCATTGCTAACAAAATGGAGGCAGATCTGAATGCTAGTTTGCATTTAGTTTTGGGGGGATTTCTTTCAATTGGATTCACCGCCGACAGCATAGCATGAATAATTTTTGTTATTTATTAAGGAAGACAGGGACGCAGACAATCGACGGCACAAAGAGAGAGAGAGAGAGAGAGAGAGAGAGAGAGAGATTGCCTGAATGACTGAATGTGTCCTCCATCAGGTTAAGTCATATTCATGAAAAAATAGTTTGCGATGTCCTAAAAGTAATGTTGTGGTAATATCCTGATATCCTTTCAATTTTTAAGGTTGGTGTGCTTAATGCATTGATTTCTATAAAGTGAAGCATCAGCTTCAGTTTTTCCCCTTGTTGTTAATCCCAGCGTTTACCCTTCACGTCACTAACTTAGGAATTAAGATAAATAAATTACCCATAATCCCCTGCATGTGATCACCTCCCCTGGCGACAGATGTGCATTTGTGTAATTGTTTTATCCAGCCTTCAGGCTGCTGTCATGAAATGTATTAAGTGTTTAAATGTGGTAAAGCCAGCAGGTGAATCAGTAGGTTTGAATCCTGGCTTTATTTATTGGCTGCTTAAAATGTTTCTGCGACATAAATATGTCCTCCACTGAAGGAGCTCAATTAATGTGACCGTGTCCTTCATATCTTATGAGTTATATTTCTTTTCTTTTTTTCAAAGCTGTTGTCGAATAAGCAGCGATTAGTGAGGTGCATGTAATTATACAAAGTGGCCTTGTCTATGTCTGCATATCGAGGACATTTTGAAAAATCGGTGGAATTTCCTTTTAGCTGTCGAGAAGTCTTTTTGAGACTAGAAAAAGAGCTTTATTTGTTGCAAATGAACCATGGGAAACATTTACCTCATTGCCCCCCACTCCCCTCACCGGCTGAGTACGTGACTTAGGTTAGCAATGCGTTTAATGTGTTGATGTGGGTATAGGGCCATACCTAAATCTTCTTTGGAAAGGCAAACCTCTCCAGGTTACAGGGAACCAACTTCTACACTCTCAAACACAGCTTTAATGTTCTTTTATTCCTGAGGGTTTGAAAGTACCATGTATTTGTTTCAGTACTGGAATGTGATGTTAGCGGCTGTCTGAGATATTATTCTCCTCCTTTTAGAAAGCCTTCTCCATATTGCCTGCACGAGGAGAACTCTGATCTCAGCACAAGATCCAAAACAAGCAAAACCATATCTCAGCTAATCCTTTTAACAGCTTGAATCATTATCCCTTTAACCTTGTGACTTCCCTCATTTTTATTCTCTAGCTTGATTAATCGAATATCATCATTTCCATCCTCCAGTTTCAACAAACGATTATTCACAATGCCAGCGTGCAAAGTTTCAGATGACTTTTCAGAACAAGATGCTGTGATAGTTCGTATGTAATAAGCTTTAATGGATCTATAATGCGATCTCCTATTCACTTGTCTGCTACTTGTAGAGTTCACAGAGTTCAGTGCTGAAGCAAAAGTGCATGTTTGCTTTCCAAAATCAAGACGTCCATATTATGGACGAGCCAGTGCATCAGTGCATTAATCACATTCTGCATGTCAGCAAAAAACATGATGCGTATAGATGAAGACAGTTTTTTTTTAAAAAAAAGATGTTTTGAAGCAATATCCACACAAGCAAGTGTTCAATTTTATTTTATTTTTTTTCAAATATCAGCTTGGTTGTGATTTGGCTGTAGACAGAAGGCTGACTCGTTTATTTGATCTTTAGATGTAGATGTTTTCTCAAAATTCCCTTGAAATAAAGGAACAGAACAGAATATTTAAATATCTTTTGTAACTTTGTAAAAGCCTTTTTTGTCACTTTTGAATGCATCCTTGCTGAATAAAAGTATAAAAAAAAAAAAACCTTTGAATAGTATTGTCTTAGGGTTTCCAGCAGCATAGCTACTTTCGTTATTAATAATAATCAGAAGTGTTTCTTGAGCAGCAAATCAGCATATTAGAATAATCACGTGACACTGAAGACTGGAGTAATGATGCTGAAAATTCAGCTTTGCATCACAGGAATAAATTACATTTTAGAATATGTTACGATAGAAAACAGTTATTTTAAAATGTAATAATTACACAACATTACTGTTTTTTTTTTACTGTATTTATTTTTTAGCCTTAATGAGCATAAGAGACTTATTAACATTAAAGAGCATACTTATTCCAAAGTTTTGAAAGATAGTGTATATATTTAATGTTATTTAGTTTATATTCTTATAACTTATCATATCTCCACTCCACTGTGCAGCATTGGTCATGGTAGAAAAAGTAGATTTCTACTCTTATTAAAGTCTTCTGTCAACATAATGTTCCCATTATCTGTTGGGGTAGAGACACCATGGCCAGTTTAATATAGTTTAATATACACTTATGATATCATATGCATAACTGCAGAGAGAAAGACTTCTACCAGTGGTGTATATATATATATATATATATATATATATATATATTAGTTAGTGTGACCCTGAAAATAAAGGTCCCAAAAGAATGGTTTGGTAGCAGTGCCATTGGAAATACGTTTAAGGTACCTTAAAGAACCAATCAATGAATGGTTCATTAAAAAAAAAAAAAAAAAAAAAAAAATTGTTTTAGTGTGAAGAATGTTTTATTAATGTTATCTTAATGGAACAAAAGCATTTATCAACATTAATTTTAATATTATTTTTAAAAATAGAAAAAAACTAGTAAATCTCAGCAGAACATCAGGGTTGAAGTAGCTTGTTTTAAATGTCCCCCAAAAAAGGTTAACTCCATAAACTAAACTGATGGTGCAGCTTCTGGTGATAAACCCCTCTAAGCTTACACTCAGGTGGCCTCAGTAAAGGAACATCTCCTATAACACTGAGGTCATCTCATAGCAGGCAGAAAGGGATGTCTAGATCTTACTGATTTATATTGCGGCTAAAAGAGCTCTTTTCCATATTGAGTTAATATCCTGTTGCAGAGAATTACCTCATTGCTTATTCTCTCTGCACCTTCATCAAAAGTTCTCCTTTTGCATTCAGTGGAAGAAGAGAAGTGGAATTTGGAGTGAGATGTGGGTGAGTAAACAATTTCGTTTTTAGAGGCTTTAATGTGTCTTAAATCATTTAAATGGAGCAGGGAAAACAGAAAGCGGTTTAACTCCCACTGTTCTACTGCTATACTTGATTTAAGATCTCAAACCGAAACCTGTTACACCGCTCTGTTATTTATCAAACAAGAGCCAATCTTAGCTCCCCTTTCTTGTGAAGATCAACAGTAGCCAGAGAGCGATACCAGTAGCTGATGCTGGTGATAAACCTGTGATCTGTGGAAACATGGTGCCCCACTGATGGAAGCAGATAAGCCATTATACCAGCCTCGGCTTGTCAGCTGTATTGTGCTCTTCCTCATAAACCTATTCAGTGATTTAAACACCTGTTTGCAAAGTCAGGCTCCAGGAAAATACACACACAGGTGTCAGACAGCCGTACAGTAACGGCCCAGTTCACAAATGGTTTTTAAATCAGTGGACCCACGATCAGATGGAACTGACATCTTAATTTGTAGGATGTCATAAGGCATTGACGTGCATTTATAACACAGCAAATGGAAATTTCCAGGCTTGCTCATAATGAAAGAATATCCTGATTTAAAGCTGTTCCATTTTCAAGTATACAACTGTTCATTTTCAAAGTAGAACATTGTAATCCTATGGAGTAATGCAGACAGAATGCTCTACAGCTGTGGTTCTCAACCTTTTTTGGGTCAGCGCCCCCTTCTCATTATCCAGGTCCCTCGTGACCTGGATAATACCATTCAAATGTTTGGGTTCATTTTTTTAAAGAAATTATCATTAAATTGATAAAAAAAAAATACTTTTACAGCAAATAATTTGATAATAAGTGTGATAAAAATATTTTATAGAGTTTTAGGCATGTTGGTTATTTTCATTGCTACAGCTTTGATAAAGATGAGTCATGATATTTTTTTTTTACTGCAGCAATATGTTTGAATGTTTTCAATTAGCTTTCAGTGAAAAATAATATTTATCCCTTAATTTTCAAAAATACCCTATGTTTTATAATATATTTAATTTCCTTTTTACTGGCCCAGTGAACATGGTAATTTTGGTAAGTAAATATTAAATGAACACATGTAAATTGAAGAAATGTAAACCATTCTTTTACTTTATTTTAAGAGAATATATATGTCACACACCTGGACTCATTTAGTGTTTTTGCCCCAGTGACCCAGTTTCTGTCTTCCGTGATTAGTTCCCAGGTGTGTCAATTCTATTCCTCATGTGTTCCATGTTCCTGTTAATTTAGTTATTCCATCCACCTGTGTTTCCCCATTATCCTTTGTACTTAAGCCTTGTCCTTTCAGTTCTGTTTTGTCGGGTCTTCATTTGCATTTGCCACTTACGTGTGTCTACCTCTGTGCTCCATGTTGGATATCCCCTGTGTTGGATATATTAAAAACCTTATTCCGTTTATCCTCGACTCCGTATTCCTTCAGGCAGCGTAAAACCGTGACAGAAGACCCGACCACAAAAGAGAAAATAGAAAACTGCGTGTTCTTCCCTCCGTTTTGCTTTTGTTTTTTCACAGTCTTTTCTTTTCTTAGTGTCTATGGATCCCCTCTATCGTCCCGAATTCCTCATCCTCCTGCTGAAGCAGGAAGGACGTTCTCTCGAGGACCATACCAGACAGTTTTTCCTATTAGCTAATGCCACCAGCTACCCGGACGGCGCGCTCTGCACCTTCTACAACACCAGCCTGAACTCCAAATGCAGAGCGTTGTCGTCCGAAGATGGTCCTCGAGAGGATTTCGCCGCATACGTGGAGTGGACTCTGGCGAGAAATGGGTCACCTCTCACCGTCTGCCCCATAGAGGACCTCGCCAGCCCCACTCCCGACCCAGAGACCAGCCAGCCACCATCACGCCGCACGGAGCCAGAGCCCACCGCAGCCGCAGAGCCCGAGCCATCCACTGTCAGGGAACAGGATCTCGAGAGCACGACTGACCAGGTGTGTGAGCCGGCAACACTGTGCATCGTGGGAGTCCTCGTGGAGATCGAGGGCGTGGAGGAAAGCCCTGCCCACACTCCTGCGACTGAGGGTGAACTGTATGCAGTCTCTGAAGATCATATGGAGCAAGTTCTGGATCTGATGGACTGGTCTATGGAGGTAATCCCTAATTTTCCTGTTTCCCCGCTGGTTCCGTCCAGCCCTGATTCCCCTGTATACCCTCTCAGTCTCCCACTCCTACCTCCTCCAGTCATTTCCTCTGCTCCATTTCCGCTGGTTCCGCCCAGCCCTGAGTTTTCTGTTTCTCCGCTGGTTACGCCCAGCCCTGAGTTTTCTGTTTCTCCGCTGGTTACGCCCAGCCCTGAGTTTTCTGTTTCTCCGCTGGTTCCGCCCAGCCCTGAGTTTCCTGTATCTCCGCTGGCTCCGCCCAGCTCTGAATCTTCTGTTTCTCCGCTGGTTCCGCCCAGCTCTGAATCTTCTGTGTCTCCGCTGGTTCCGCCCAGCTCTGAATCTTCTGTGTCTCCGCTGGTTCCGCCCAGCTCTAAATCTTCTGTGTCTCCGCTGGTTCCGCCCAGCTCTGAATCTTTTGTGTCTCCGCTGGTTCCGCCCAGCTCTGAATCTTCTGTGTCTCCGCTGGTTCCGCCCAGCTCTAAATCTTCTGTGTCTCCGCTGGTTCCGCCCAGCTCTGAATCTTTTGTGTCTCCGCTGGTTCCGCCCAGCTCTGAATCTTCTGTGTCTCCGCTGGTTCCGCCCAGCTCTGAATCTTCTGTGTCTCCGCTGGTTCCGCCCAGCTCTGAATCTTCTGTGTCTCCGCTGGTTCCGCCCAGCTCTAAATCTTCTGTGTCTCCGCTGGTTCCGCCCAGCTCTAAATCTTTTGTGTCTCCGCTGGTTCCGCCCAGCTCTGAATCTTCTGTGTCTCCGCTGGTTCCGCCCAGCTCTGAATCTTCTGTGTCTCCGCTGGTTCCGCCCAGCTCTGAATCTTTTGTGTCTCCGCTGGTTCCGCCCAGCTCTAAATCTTCTGTGTCTCCGCTGGTTCCGCCCAGCTCTGAATCTTCTGTGTCTCCTGTATTCCCTCCCAGCCTCCCTCTCCCGCCTCCTCCCAAACCTGCTGGTCCCTCTACTCCTCTTTCGCTGGTTCCGTCCAGTCCTGATCCTCCTGTCCTTCCTCCCATCCTTCTCCTCTCTCCTCCTCCTAGACCAGCCAGTTCCTCGTCATCCCTGCTGGTGCCAGCCAGTCCCAAAGCTCACCCTCAGTCCGCGCCATCGGGGCGCGGTGGTTCGCCGCTGGACTGCCAGTCTCCAGCTCCGCCTTGGCGTGTTAAGGCCCTGTCTCCGCCTCCAGCCTCCGAGCCCTGGACTCCTCCTCGGTCCTTCGACCCAGCGGCTCCGCCTTGGCTCTTAGCTCCCTCGTCTCCACCGTGGCCTGTCATCCCACCTGCTCCACCGGGCTCCCTCGTCCCTCCGGCTCCACCTTGGTCAGTCGTCGACCATCCGCCGCCTCGGGACTCCACTCCTCTGGTTCCACCTCGTCACTCCATCCCTCCGGCTCTGTCAGGCTCCTCCTTCCCTCCGGTTCCACCTCCATCCTCGGTCGCTCCGGCTCCACATCGGTCTGCCAGGACCCTGCCTCCGCCTTGGTCGCCTGAGCCTTCTGCTCCACCTAGGCCCTCCGGAACCTCGACGTCCCCCTGGCTCTGCGGCTGTGCTGCTCCATCTTGGGCTCCTCACCCACCGGTGCAGTCTCCGCCTGTCGGCCCCCTGGTGTCGTCGACCCTTCCTTCACCATGGCTCCTCCCGCCGTCGACCCCACCTTGGATCTCCATCCTGGCTGGTCTCTGGTGGACCATCTGGCTCCTCCTGCTCCTGTCTCCTCCCTGGCTCCTCCCTCCGTCGTCTCCTCCCTGGCTCCTCCTTCTGTGGTCCCTGTCTGCTGGCCCCCTCCTGGGAGTCCGTCCTCCACCGGAACCTCCTCCCAAGTTCCCACCCACGCCTCCCTCTGTTGTTTCTACGGTGCGAGGACGCACCTACCGGGAGGGGGGAGTACTGTCACACACCTGGACTCATTTAGTGTTTTTGCCCCAGTGACCCAGTTTCTGTCTTCCGTGATTAGTTCCCAGGTGTGTCAATTCTATTCCTCATGTGTTCCATGTTCCTGTTAATTTAGTTATTCCATCCACCTGTGTTTCCCCATTATCCTTTGTACTTAAGCCTTGTCCTTTCAGTTCTGTTTTGTCGGGTCTTCATTTGCATTTGCCACTTACGTGTGTCTACCTCTGTGCTCCATGTTGGATATCCCCTGTGTTGGATATATTAAAAACCTTATTCCGTTTATCCTCGACTCCGTATTCCTTCAGGCAGCGTAAAACCGTGACAATATAAAGTTTGCTTACAAATACTTCAAACATTGTGCATGTGCAATAAGTGTCTAATAATAATAAAATTAAATGCCAGTAAATACATTATTAATATACAATGACAATAACATATTTGTCAAATTGATAATTTATTAATAAATAATAAAAATAAGAGCGTGAAATGAGATAAAAATAAGTTTTATATTTTATTAGTTTAAATTCACATATCTATTTCCATTACATATTTATATTTCAAAGAACGAATGACCTCCACATATTTCCAAACATATTTTATTGAGCAGCTATAAACAGCTATAACAATAATAAGAATTCATCTTTGAGCAGCACCCAGCTTGATTTCTGATGGATCATGTGACATTGAAAGCTGGAGCAATGGAGATTTAGAATTTATACATTTATACATTTATTCAAATAGAAAGGAGTTATTTTAAGTTTAATTAAATTTAGTTTTCAGCGTAATCGTATTGATAAGGCTTACTGTACAAGAGATTTGTTTCAAAATCATTAAAAAACTCTATCTGACCCTTACTGACTTTTGTAATGGTGGTGTATATTGTAGGTCTATTTATTTTGTATGTTTTATAATATATTATAAATAATATGTGTACATCTAAAACCCATAAATATTTAGCCCATAAATAACAGCACACACTAGGACGTATAATTGTAAAAATATGTAGTTGAATGCCACATGACATTCATCTTTTGCTACTTTGTCTTTATACGTAAAACTTTACTGTGCACTATGGTTTGTTGGTTTTTATGTGGTTTTAATTTGTATTGTTTTTATTTGTATGTTCCTTTTTTCTGCAATACAAAAAGACATTTGATTGGACTGCAGTTGAAATATCATTATCATCCCTCTTAAGAAATGTAGCATTTAAACCAACCGCATCAGCCAAACAAACAGACGACAAAAGGGCGTTCATATTAATTATCACAAACAAGAACAAGAGAAAAGCATATAGTGCTTTATTTGTGTCTGAATGCTATGTTTTCGCAGTAAGTTCGGCTGCTGCACTACAGAAAGCTGAGTGAACACTGAAGTAAAGAGTCATTGCAATGGAAATGATACACCGTCTAGTCCAGAAGCATTGGTGTAAACTGGCAACTACACTCGACTTGGATGGTGCGACATGTTGTGTCAAAACACATCCACCTGTAGATCCCATTATAATCAGCATTTCTGTCACTGAACACACCAAATCGAACTGATGCAGCATTATATTTCTGATGTAGTCCACGCACTTGTGCTAGTTTGGTTTGATGCATCCAGTGTAGAGACGGCTTTAGGATGTTGCAGACCATTTTCTTTCGCAAGTTTCAGCTCATACGTCTTTGGTGTAAACCCGCTTTAACCAAATGACCTCAACGCACCCCTTTCAAAAATATTGCTTCCAGTACCCCCCGAAGCTCTCCGAATGTCCCGTTGAGAAATATTACTCTACAATTTAGATAATGTTCTAGTCTCCATCTACATTAACTCATTAGATTTTTCCCCTACAAAACTTTACTTCTGAAGTATCCGTCTAACATGAAGTTTGCAGGGATAGGTGAACGCAATTTATTTATTTTGGCCGAGCATGAGCACAAGTGGAGAACAACTGGACGTGCTCCATTCAAAACAGACTTTGACTTTAGTATGCAAATGTGTTGAAGGAGTAATTTCTTCACTTCTGGCTGTGTTTACTGACCTCTGATACTTGCAAATGATATGCAAAGATCAAGCACAAACCAACACTATGATACAAAACAAAAACAACAAACACATCCCAAATTAAACAGCAAGGTTATTTGCTAATACGACAAAAAAGCTTATTTGCAATGATAATTTAATATAACAGTCTGGAAAACTTTGAGTGCCTTTTATGAAAGGTTTCATCAAAGAATACGCCAGTGTTTGCTGCACGTAGCACAAGCCGTGAAGTTTGATTAACAAGGAAATGATTCTTAGGGAATTGTATTTTTTATTTTTAAATGGGCTGCGTCCAAAAGTCTAGTAGGCAGCTGACTAGACTTTGGACGCAGCCCATTGAATCACACAATCAGGCAATGACTTTGCGTGCAGTATTTTTTCGGACAGGCTTCGGAGGCAGCATAATAGTTTAATGATGTACAATAAAATAATCAAAATAAAACAATTTTTGGTGACTATAATACTGATTTCTCACTAGAACTAACATCAAAAGTGCAAAAAGTTAGTCAGAAATATACATTTACATACAAACTGATCACCAAATGAAAATATTCAGACGCTTTTATCTTGAAGTGAAGTGAGATACAGCCAAGTATGGTGACCCATACTCAGAATTCGTGCTCTACATTTAACCCATCACTTTTACAGAGCAGTGAACACACACAGAGCAGTGAATACACACACAGCAGTGAACACGGAGCAGTGGGCATCATTTTTGCTGCGCCCGGGGAGCAGTTCGGGGTTCAATGCCTTGCTCAAGGGCACCTCAGTCGTGGTATTGCTGGCCCAAGATTCAAACCCACAACCCTAGGGTTAGGAGTCAAACTCTCTAACCACTAAGCCACGACATCCCCCCTTTATTACATCTTATGACATTTAAAGTTTTTGATTTAACCACCATGCAATAGAACGCACAGGGTTGTGGGATATCAATGAATCAAAAAGATACACATGCTGTTTTGGTAAATAATTATAATTTATAAAAACTATACGGATAGTAAATATCATTATACTAAATATTAAATAATAAATAAAAAAGTGATCATTTAATTTGTCAGCTAAATAAATAATTAATTAATTATTTTAAAAGCCTTTTAACTTGGGTTCCAGTGGCTCCCTCATCTTTATTTATTCATTTATTTTATATTTCAATTAATTAATTAATTTACTTTGTTTTGCTCTGTTAACTTTTGTTAGTTGAACTTTTTTTTCATAAAGTCTTTGAAATCCTGACACGAAACAAAAACATTAATCTCTAATCTAGTTTCGTGTCAAGGGTTTGCTGACTATCTTGCCTTTCGCTTTGAGCGTTGACTGCGCTTGCTCAGTTTAGGTCATAAACAGCTTCTTCTCAAAGGTGGAAGTGTTGCGTTCAGTGATAAAGTTTATCAGCTCCTGGGGGTGTCAGCAACAGAGGGGCCCTAAAACTTGCCAAAAAACACTACAGAAACCACCTCATTCTTACCCATACAACTTCCTTAGTCGTAGCAACAAATTTATAGACAATCATATATATTTAGCTTCTACAGCAATTACATCATGCTGCCAAAATCCATAATATTAAAAAAATGCATGTTTGTTCGCAAAAAAACAATTGCAACAAGTGCTCTTTCTCATGGAGAGGTTATCAATACACATTCACAGCATTTCAACCCTTTCTCATTGCGCTGTGAAACACAAAGCAATCATTGTGGCTTAATTTATGTGTTTCTGCCGGCAACACAAAATGTACCCATCAGCAGCACAGAGTGGGAAAATGTTGACTTCCTGTTAAACAAAACACACTGCCATTATCTCCCATCTGTCATTATTTGAATTACTGCATGTCTACAAGGACAACTTTCATAACGCACTGCACCAAAAAATACTCAAAATGCTCATTTTGTCTTATTACATTGTACTAGACATAATGTTCAAGCTGCCCTGTGTTTAATGGAGCTCACTTGAGACCTGGTCACGGTGTACGAAAAACAAAGTACACAGTTTACGTAAAAGGGCTTCAGACTTCACTGGGCTGATCAAATTTTACTCCATGTACTCATAGGTTGGTGAGCTATATGCTGAATAATGTGATTTGTTTGTTGAAATGGGCGACCTGACACCAGTGAACTCACTGCTTCAAGCGTTTAGAGATTGAAGTTGCTCGGAATGACTTGAAGTTGTTCCTTTCTCTCTGCTTCTTTCTTTTAGTTTTCACCGCAACATTTTTCTCCTTTCATGAAGTCTGCCGTGGGTTCAGCAGCTTGAACATCATGTCCTCAAGAAAAAAAAAAAGTACTTTATATTTGTGATATAAAATACAAAACAACTGTTTTGTGTTGTGTGTTTACAGTGAGATCAATTAAGATTCTAATATAATAATTTGAAATTATATACTTATAAATAGTTAGCAATAATTCTCGTAAAAAAAAAAAAAAATTGGTTTAATGAAAATCTGTAATTTACTACAAAAGTGCAAAATTGTACCTAGTTTTAGTAATTGGAATAGAGAAAGATGACATTGTGCTCTTTTTTTATTATTATTATTTCCTAAAAACTCAAGATTCAAAAAAAGTAAAAAGTCTCTCTTTTAATGACTGGCATACATGAATGTGTTAACATGTGAAATGTGTATGCGTGTGCATTGTTTCCACCTCATTGTGGCTAGGAAATGTCTCCAGGGCTTGCTCACCCAGACCCCATAACAGCTGCTGTAAACCCTGTACTCTGATAGTCAAGTGTGTCTCCCCCTTCTAGGAAAAACCTTTCCTGAAATGCCTCTATAAACAGAACAAAAACAATATCTTATTTAAGTAATAGTGAATTGAAAATCCTTATATTGATTTATGTTTATTATTATAATCAGTGATATTTATTATAGAGCACTGACACTAAAAACATGTTTTTTTTTGTTGTTGTTAATATTAGGAAATATAAAGTGTAGTTTATGTATTTACAGTAGTTTAAGCAGAGTTCATACTACTGAAAAAACACAAAAACACAACTACTTTACATTTGGCCTCGTGCAGTGCAGTGAGTCATTAAAATAACTACCGTGTTATCTGGATAAAAGCCAACTATTTACATTGTAAATCTGACAGACTAGTGCAAATGCATTAGGAAACAAAACAATACTGGAGTGTTTGTAGGTCCCTGCGGACACTGTTGGATTAATTATCCTTTTGGTCTGGGATCGGGGTTAAATCAAGATTTGGTTGAAATTTACAAGGTGTCTCTTTTCTTTCTTTCTGCATTCTCTCTCCTTTTTTATTGAGATGAAAATCTAAATATAGTTAAATATTGTATGTAGACTATCTGGTGTCGGGACTCATTTAAAGACAAATATCTGTATATTTCATGATGATATACATTATATCTAATTTAGTAGTTTTAATTTTTTTCTATTTTTAAGAATTTTTACAGTTAAAGAGACTTTTTAATAAAAATAAAACAATAATAAAACAATTTAAAGTCAAATGAAAATAAACAAAAGGGCAATTCTGCTTCTTTTAAAATGGTCAGTTCTCTTGAGCATTTAAGAGAAAAGAGCACATTTAGAGCACATGGTTTCCCTTTCATAACAGCGCTTATTCCATTCCTCATACCTTTCTTCTGACACACATTCTTTTAAAGATAATGCCAACATATTCAAACCAAAGCAAAAATTCATGCTTGTGCCAGTTTCCCTTCAGAACATTAAGTGTTGTAGCTCTCCCGAGGAAACTTTATCTGAATTAGGTTTGACTGGCAAGCTTGTTTCTGCGTATTCCAGCTATAAACACAAGCAATTGTATTTTGTTTTCCCTGCACAAACTTCACCTGGCTGTTTTAGATTCCACCACGAGCACTACCTCAACAAGTCATGATTTTTTGTGTGAAATGTAGTACACGTCCAATTGCTCTGTAATCCGAGACGAATTCAACACTGCCCGGCTCAACCTCAATACACTTCTCACAGGTCTTCATCTCCCCTGAGAAAAGTCCCCAAAAGCACATTCACAACTATAAGTCATATGATTACAGCAGGTTTGAAGTTAACCTGATGTGATATAGAGTAAAATGACCTTACTGACATAGCACTGATTCATTTTTTGTCAATACAGACCAAAAACTTGCATGCATAATCAAGAAGTACAAAAAAATGATCAGACACATTGTGAGTACTAAAATAAATCTTATCAAGGTAAAGTGTAAAAAGCACTTAAGTAAGAAGAGACGGAAACTCACAACTCTGCCTCGGCTTCGGAGAATTCACTGAAGAAGGTGCTGCCACTGGAGTGTGGCAGTCCTGGCAATGCCTCCTCGCTCCTGAAGCTGCTCTGGCTGCTCCCTTCTTCAGGCAATGTGGGGGTCTTCTGGAATGTTCCAGGCATTCCTGGCTCCATAGACCCCAGGAAGCAGGGGCATCGAGTCCGAAGCCCTTTGAAAAGGAAGTTCATTTTTAGAAAGGGCAACCAGGGACAGCCAAGAAGGTTCTTGAAGGCAATACGAAACTCTGGGCTTCGACAGTAGATGATGGGGTTGAGGCCGGAGTTGATGTAGCCTAACCAGTTTAATAAACGAAAAATGTCCCTGTTCGGCACATCTCGATAGAAGACATTGATGATGTTTGCCACAAAAAAAGGCAGCCAGCAGAGTGTGAAGACACCCATGATGATGCCCAGTGTCTTGAGGGCCTTGTGCTCCTTGACGACCGATGGACGCCTTCGGGAATTTTTCCGCCTTGCCGTCGTTCCTCCGAAGTTATTGCACGTCGAAGGCAAGTTGTTGTTGCCATGGTGCATCGGCTGTACCTGATTTCCTATGCACTCGTTTTGGAACCTCAAATGGTTTTTGACGATTACCTGTACCTGTCGTGTGGCAATGAGAAAGACGCGTGCATAGACAAAAATCATGATGAGTAGAGGGATGTAGAATGAAACCACTGATGAAATTATAACAAATGGCACATTTGCTATAAAGTCACAACAATTGGGGTCCTTGTTACATTCTATCAAGTTTGTATCATTGGCAAAATCCACACGCCAGTACTGATTCATAATGGGGACGAAGGAGATCAGAGATGAGACCAGCCACACGACACAAACAATAATTCGAGCCCTACACTTATTCAGGAGCACTTTATGTCGCAGAGGCCGCGTGATTGCAATGTACCTATCCAATGCGATGATGCAAAGTGTCTCTATACTGGCAGTGACGCATAACACATCAACTGATGTCCATAACTCACACAAAGTCTTGGTGAGTTGCCATTTCCCTGTTATGACAATTGTGGCAGCCAGTGGCACCACCAGAACCCCCATTATGAGGTCAGCGCATGCCAATGACATGATGAAGATATTCGTCGTGGTCTGCAGCTGGGAGGTGTATGCGATAGCGATGATGACCAGAAGGTTACCCACAATGATAATGGTGATGATGATCACCATGAGGACCAGCAACAAAGACTGCAACTCATGTTCTTCACCCCCTGTCAGAGTTGCATTGTTTGGTAGACTGCTGTTCACATAAGTTGGTAGAGTGATGTTCATCAGAATTTCCATGTTTCAGTATTCAGAGATCAAGGCATGCAATTTTTTAAACTGAATATCAGAAACAAGCAGCAGCAAAGAGGCATAGCTAGGTGCTGGAATTGTCTAATCTTGCGATACCATGACGATGTTGTATTCAATCTTCCATTTTATACCACTGTCTTTCCAAATCTCGAACAACAGCATCAGTTCTGTTTCACCTCTCCTTCAGGCAACCTGAAAGTCATGCACATCCCGAAACTTGTACGTCCTGTAGAATTTTAAACACGTTCCACACATCTGAACTGAAGATGTAGGAGGCAAATAAGTACCTTCTATTCGGAGTTAAAACTGGTCCATGAGAGATGGGGGGAAAAACAATTGAACTTTTTGAAAAGCTCTTGAAGCCACCAGAGTAAAGGCAGATAAGCAGCCGTCCTGTTGAAGTATTCCACTGAAGTGGAGTTTGAGCTGAAGTGGAGGAGGTTCAGTCAGTATGTTGACACTGCATGTGTGGAGCGGACGAGTGGAGGTGCCTCTGCTGCCAAAAGAGTGACGCTGCCGACAGTCAACAGTGGTAAAACACTCTCCCACTCTGATAATGCTTGCTCTCTCTCTCGCTCTCTCTCTCTCTCTGTTGGAGTTGAGCTTTCAGCATGCTGTAGTTGCAGTCACATTTCACCCGAGGGGTGGAGTTGTAAAGAGTGTCTCACACAGACACACCCCCTCTCTGGTTCTCTATCCAACAAGTACACAATCAGCAAACATAAACCACTTTTTATCTTTTCTGTCATGCATCACAAATAGACATACATGCAATAATACACACACACACACACACACACACATACAAAAAAATAAATAAAGGGAAGTTACTCAAGGAAACAACATCAAAACCATACACATACATAAGTTATTAAAAAAATAACTTGAAATTATTTCCAATTAAAAATTGCTAGTACATTTCACAAAAAACAAAGAAATGGCAAATAACACATTAAATTAAACATTACATTTTGAAAAAAGTCTTGTTAATATTTAACTCCGTTATCATGGCCACCCCGCTTACAACCATTGCTTCTCCAATTCCATTTTTTAGAAATAGATCAGCTTTTAGACCACGTCAAATGGCAGACTTTTCAGAAGTGCTCTCCAGCCTCACCACATCGCCAGGCACAAACCAAATGAACTGGGAACCCGGCAGCTCAGCGGTGGTACAGCAACCATGGTGACAGGACGTGGCGTCTCCGTTCCCTCCTTCAGGGAACGAGGGTTACCATACGTAACCGAGACGTTCCCTTTCAGTCGGTCACTCTCGACGCCACGTCAGTGACCGACGAATATGGGATCCCTATCAAAGCGCCATGGGTGCTGCCCCTTCCAGTGCCCTGTGCGAGCCGCCTGTGCCCCTATTAGGTGTAGGCCAGGGCTCAGAACAAGTAGCTCCACTCACCGTTGTCAAAGCACTACCTCACTGGGTGAGATTGGATAACACTGGGAAAACATACCCGGTCCGCTTGGAGCCGGGACGCTGCGGAAGCCCCATCCTTCCCGAAGGAGGTCTCGGAGGCAAATACACATATAGCATCCGTTTAGGAGTATACGGAGAAATTTGAGGTGATTAAAACCCTCTTGAGAAGGCAGAAGTCTGCCGGGGAAACACGGGCTCTAAGGCTATACCGTGGACTATACATATACGAGTAACGCTTAGGTCTCAATATGGAACCCACCCTTCCATGGTTCTCACGGATTCATCATGAAGGTCCGGCGCCGGACATTCCGCCGCATCCAGCTGCTTAGGGTGATGGAGGATCTCAACAGGGTCTACAGAACGGACACTTTGAAGTGGTTTAAGCAAGCCGACACTAACCGGGGCCTCTCAGTGCCACTACCCGTTTGAGGTGAGAACACAGGAGGATACCGGCTCTATATGAAGGCTATAGAACCTAGCAAACGTATAAGGGCTCGCCCAACCCACAGCTCTACAAATATCTGTCAGCGAGGTGCCACGAGCCAGCACCCAGGAGGATGCAACACTTCTAGTTGAGTGAGCTCATAACGATATGCGCAGGCACAAACCAAATGAACTGCATTAAAACTATGCATGTAAGAATCTAATATATACGAGTCACATTAACATGTCTCTGAAGGGCATTTGTTTTCCAAACTTTCCTGGAGTAGCACACAGTCTCCCTCATCTAACACACCTGATTCAACTTGTCAGCTCATTAGTAGAAACTTTAAGACCTGAAGTGGGTCAGAAAAGGTTGTGAGAAAGTACAATGTGTGTCAGATACATGTCATATTCAGCAGCGACTGCTCTTAAATTAGCCAAAATAACCAAATAACCAGCTTCTGTGATGTCTGTTTATCAAAGAACAAAAGAAAAAAAAAATCAAAAACTTTTGTAGCTTTAAGGATTCATATATATATATATATATATATATATATATATATATATATATATATATATATATACAAAATCCATCCACCTCACAGTTGTGGCATGTCAAGATGCTGACAGCATGATTATTGCACAGGTGTGCATTAGGCTGGCCATAAAATGCCACTCTAAAATGTGTAGTTTTACAGAATTGGGTGGTCCAGGATCCTTCTCATAAGAGTTGTTCAGATTGTGGCCTGTGGTATGTTGGTCCACTCCTTCAATGTCAATGCGAAGTTGCTGGATATTGGCAGGAACTTAAACATGCTGTCGTATACGCAGATCCAGAGCATCCCAAACATGCTCAATGGGTGACATTATTGGTGATTATGCTGGCCATGCAATAACTGGGATGTTTACAGCTTCCAGGAATTGCGTACAGATCCTTGCAACATGGGGCCAGGCATTTTCATACTGCACATGGTTAGACATGGTCGGCAGTTGTGAGGCTGGTTGGATGTACTGTCAAATTCTCTGAAACGCCTCTTGAAAACGACTTATGGTACAGAAATGAACATTCAATTCATGGGAAACCGCTCTGGTGGACATTCCAGCAGTCTGCTTACCAATTACATGCTCACTCAAAACTTGCGAAATTTGTGGTATTATGCTGTGTGATAAAACTGTACATTATATAGGGGCTTTTTATTGTGGCCAGCCTAAGGCAATAATCATGCTGTCTAATAAGCATCTTGATATGCCACACCTATGAGGTGGATGTATTATCTCAGCAATGGAGAAGTGCTCACAAACTAAGATTTAGACAGATTTGTGAACAAAAGTCCTTAGATCTTTTAGTTCAGCTCATGAAAAATGGGGGCAAAAACTAAAATGTTGCATTTATAATTTTGTTCGGAGTATATGTAATTAACAATTTATTGTTTGACAACTTCATTAGATTTCTGTATATTTAATTTTCTACTTACTGATGGGCACCTGTAGCTACGTAAATATGACATTTAGTCTAATGGGTTTATGTGAAGATTGTTTTAAGTTCACTTAAATGAGTTGTTATTTTTTTATCCAATAAATGTTAAAATTCATAGCTCTCAATTTTATTGAAATACTGAAGGGCTAATTAAATGTTAAATTATAGGAAAATCTTAAAAAAAAATTGTGATACTCGCCTTCAGTCATAAAAAAAGTCTTTAATCTATTGACAGCACTAAAGTTTCACTTTCTGAAGATGAAAAGTATGAAAAAAATGCAATGTCTTGCAAAAGGCATCAAAATAAACAATTATTTTGCGAAAAGCATGTAGAGATTATTGAACTGTCAAAAGATTTGTGACTTAGAGCACAGAAGATCTTGGTCAGATAAAGATTTATTAAGCAAAGTTTCTGTCAAACAAATGATCTATTGTAATCCCAGCTGTAAAAAAACCCATTGCTGAGCAGCAGACAGGTGTTTGAAGCTACTGGAGTCTCAAGATCCTCTCCGTGCAGACTGACAGTTGTTTGTAAAGCTACATTTCAGTCACTCTTACCAAACCTCACAAAGCGATACTTGCAAAGTGGCTGTAGAAACACACAAAGACTTGTTTTTAAATCGCTTTATTCACTTACGAATGCTGTAGTACAATGGATACTTCAGATGAATGGATTTCTGATAGTTGATGAATGGCCATCCTATTCCAATTAGACTGAAACATCAGCATGGAGGCGGTGGGTGATGATTTGGGTTGGAGTATTGGGAAGTGAGATGTAAGGTCATTTTAGGGTGTCAAAATGACTTCTGCAAGATATGTGGTGTTCATAACTGACCCATTTTCTGCTGTGGTATAAAATTAAGAATAGTGCTCTCAGAAATAGAAGGATTTTAATGCAGGATAACACACTATCCCATGCTACGTAACGTAAATACCATTGTGCTTAACAGTTTGAAACTGTGTTTCTACAGCCACTGTGCAGGTTTCTTTTTGTGAATTTTGGTTAGCAGTGACTGAAATGCTTTTTTACACAGTCTGCATGGAGAAGATCGTCTCGGTTACGTATGGTAACCCATGTCGGTGACCGACGAATATGGTATATCGCTTCAATAGACCAATCTACTTTGAGTGTAAACTAAACGAGCCAATGCACATTGGCATGCAATTATTGCATCCAGCTGCCGCTGATCACTGCGTGAGTATAAGAGGGCAGCAGGTGCAATGCATACCAGTTTTTCGCTGAGGAGCCGAGCCGGGAACCCGGCAGCTCAGCGGTGGTACAGCAACCATGGCGACAGGACGTGTCGTCTCCGTTCCCTCCTTCAGGGAACGAGGGTTACCATACGTAACCGAGACGTTCCCTTTCAGTCGGTCACTCTCGACGCCACGTCAGTGACCGACGAATATGGGATCCCTATCAAAGCGCCATGGGTGCTGCCCCTTCCAGTGCCCTGTGCGAGCCGCCTGTGCCCCTATTAGGTGTAGGCCAGGGCTCAGAACAAGTAGCTCCACTCACCGTTGTCAAAGCACTACCTCACTGGGTGAGATTGGATAACACTGGGAAAACATACCCGGTCCGCTTGGAGCCGGGACGCTGCGGAAGCCCCATCCTTCCCGAAGGAGGTCTCGGAGGCAAATACACATATAGCATCCGTTTAGGAGTATACGGAGAAATTTGAGGTGATTAAAACCCTCTTGAGAAGGCAGAAGTCTGCCGGGGAAACACGGGCTCTAAGGCTATACCGTGGACTATACATATACGAGTAACGCTTAGGTCTCAATATGGAACCCACCCTTCCATGGTTCTCACGGATTCATCATGAAGGTCCGGCGCCGGACATTCCGCCGCATCCAGCTGCTTAGGGTGATGGAGGATCTCAACAGGGTCTACAGAACGGACACTTTGAAGTGGTTTAAGCAAGCCGACACTAACCGGGGCCTCTCAGTGCCACTACCCGTTTGAGGTGAGAACACAGGAGGATACCGGCTCTATATGAAGGCTATAGAACCTAGCAAACGTATAAGGGCTCGCCCAACCCACAGCTCTACAAATATCTGTCAGCGAGGTGCCACGAGCCAGCACCCAGGAGGATGCAACACTTCTAGTTGAGTGAGCTCATAACCTGAACGGGCAGGGCACACCCTGAGCCTGATAAGCCAGGGTTATGGCATCCACAATCCAGTGGGCCATTCTCTGCTTAGGGACGGCACTCCCCTTCTGCCGGCCTCCATAACAGACAAAGAGCTGGTCTGAGGTCCTGAAGCTTTGTGTCCGGTCTACGTAGCACCTTAATGCTCGGACGGGACAAAGCACAGCCAGGGCTGGGTCTGCCTCCTCCAGGGGCAGCGCTTGCAGGCTCACCACTTGGTCTTTGAAGGATGTAGTGGGAACCTTGGGCACTTAGCCAGGCCGGGGCCTCAGGATTACCTGGGAGTCAGCCGGCCCGAACTCTAGGCACGAATCGTCGACCAAAAATGCATGCAGATCCCCTACCCTCTTGATGGATGCCAGGGCAAGCAGGAGCAGAGTTTTCAATGAAAGAAACTTTAGCTCAACTGAATGCAAAAGCTCGAATGGGCCCTGCTGTAGTGATTTGAGCACTAGAGACAGGTCTCAAGAGGGTATACAGGGGGGCCGTGAAGGATTTAAACTCCTGGCCCCTCTAAGGAACCTGATGCAGCCTTCGCTCCAACCCTTGCTGCAGAAAGGATAGCACGACCGCAATCGGCATCTTCGAGGGTCTTCTTGGCGAGAACACCACTCAATGAACAGGTTCCACTTCAAGGCATAAGCGTGTCTCGTAGACAGTGCTCTTGCCGAAGTGATGGTGTTCACTACCTCTTGGGATAGGTCACCTAGAACCTCCGCGTCCTGTCCAGGGACCAGACATGGAGTTTCCAAAGATCTAGACACGGGTGCCAAATGGTGCCCCGTCTCTGAGTCAGTAAATCCCTCCTCAGAGGAACCGACCAAGGAGGGGCTGTCGAGAGGAGCACTAGTTCAGGGAACCAGGTCTGAGTAGGCCAATATGGCGCTACTAGCAAGACTTGCTCCTTGTCCTCCTGGACTTTGCACAATGTCTGTGCGAGAAGGCTCACTGGGGGAAACGCATACTTGCATAGGTCCTGCGGCCAACTGAGTGCCAGTGCGTCCGTGCCGAGAGTTCCCTCGGTCAGGGAGTAGAACACCTGGCAGTGAGAGGTCTCTGGAGCAGCAAACAGGTCTGCCTGAGAGGCTCTGAACCGCCTCCAAATCAGCTGGACCGTCAGGGGATGGAGTCGCCATTCTCCCGGGAGCATTGCTCGAGACAGCTCGTCGGCTGTACGACTGAGCAGGCCTGGAATGTGAACGGCACGAAGTGACCTCAGAACCTTCTGCCTCCAGAGGAGGAGGTGGCAGACGAGTTGCGAGATGCGATGAGTGTGCAGACCACCTTGTCGGTTGATGTACGCAATAGTCGCAGTGTTGTCCACTCGGACCAGCACATGCTTGCCTCGTAAGAGACCTTTGTGATGGTTCAAGGCAAGGTGCGTTGCTAACAACTCTAGGCAATTTATGTGCCACTGCAGCTGTGGGCCCGTCCAAACCCCTGAGACTGCATGCCCGTTGTACGTGGCCTCCTAGCCGGTGGTGGAGGCATCCGTGTAAACCACAATATGCCTGGAGATCTGCTCTAGGGGCACTCCTGCCCAGAGAAATGCAAGATCTGACCATGGAGTGAGGGTTTGGCAACAGGCTGGTGTAACTTGGACCCGGTGAGTGCCGCGCTTCCATGCCCACCTCGGGACTCGGCCATAAAGCCAGTGCTGGAGCGGTCTCAACTGTAATGGGCCAAGCGGTGAAAGTGCCGCCGCGGCCGCCATATGCCCCAGGAGCCTCTGAAAGAGTTTCAGTGTGACCGCTGTCCTGCTCTTGAACGTATTCAAGCAGGCTAGCACCGACCACGCACGTTCCTCTGTAAAGTGTGCAGTCTGTTCGACCGAATCCAACTCCATACCGAGAAAAGAGATCCTCTGCCACGACGAGAGTTTGCTCTTTTCCCAGCTGACCTGAAGACCCAACAGGCTCAGGTGCCAGGGCACCACATCCCTGTGCTCGCACAACTGATCTCGAAACTCTGCTAGTATCAGCCAATCGTCTAAGTAGTTGAGAATGCGAACACTCTGCTCTCTGAGAGGAATGAGAGCTGCCTCTGTGACTTTCGTGAAGACACGGGGAGGCCGGGACAGCCTGAACGGCGGGACCTTGTACTGATATGCCAGTCCTTCGAACGCAAGCCACAGAAAAGGTCTGTGGCGCAGAAGGATGGACACATGAAAGTACACGTCCTTCAGGTCGATCGCTGCAAACCAATCTTGGGGACGGACGCACCTGAAAATGCGTTTCTGTGTCAACATTTTGAACGGTAGCCGATGGAGGGCCCGATTCAAAACTCGCAGATCCAAGATCAGTTGTAACCCACCGCCTTTCTTGGGTACAATGAAGTACAGGCTGTAACACTCCGTCCTCATATCCGCTGGAGGGACCGGCTCTATCGTGTCCTCCGCCAGTAAGACTGCGATCTCTTCCCGCAAGACAAGGGCATCGGATGCTTTCACTGTATTGATGCGGACACCGCAGAGCTTGGGGGGATGCCGGGCAATTTGAATCGCATAGCCGAGGCTGGTGGTTCGCAGAAGCCAGCGAGACGGGCTGGGTAGCGCTGACCAGGTGCTTAAGAACCGTAGAAGCGGGACCAGCGGAACCACAGCTGTACCCGCAGTGGGGCAGCGAGGTGGAACACAGGGACCCAACTTGGGCGGCTTGTGAGCAGGCCGGAGTGTGGTGAAAGTGTGGGGTGCAGGGCTCACCTGGTTCCATGGGTTGGCAGAGGGTGCGTGAGTAGGGCCTTTGTTGACGCTCTCAAACCGCCCACTGCTGCCATCTGGCGAAGGAGGAGGTTGAGTGAGGTACGGTGTTTGGCCGTCCGCAACTCTCCGTGCCCTCCTGGGACCCAGAGAGGGACAAAACTGCTCTCCTGTCGAGATTTCCAGATTCTCCGCCTGGCCCTCCTCCAGGGGATGGAAAGGTGCCTTCACCATCCCCCAGAAAGCAGCTACCTTTCTCTGGGTCACCTGTACCGGGGCCTCTTGCTCTTCTGCTCACCGCCCAGTTTGACGGGGGCCAGGACGGGAAGGGCAGCCTGTCTGCGCCCAGCTCCATGGCACCACTTGGAGGCTGCTGCAGATGCGATGCGTGAGCGGGGCAGATGCAGGGGGCTGCCCTTGGCGATGAGCAGGCTTGGGCACTGCGGCCGGCGGGTGGGTGGAGGCAGCAGCTGCCCGCCGGGGCAGGATGTGTCGGATCGCCTCAGTCTGCTTCTGGGCAGCCGAGACTTGCTGGGCCAAGTTCTCGACTGCGTCGCCGAAGAGGCCGGTCTGGGACACAGGGGCATTGAGAAACCGGACCTTGTCGGTGTCCCTCATGTCTGCCAGACCCAGCCAGAGATGTTGAGAGAGTTGGTTCCCTGCGGGGTTTGCCACCACTGTGACCCTCAAACCACTCGCGCTACTGCCGGAGGTGGTTCTCGTCTGTCGGCCGCCAGAACGAGCCCCAGATCGCGGCAACGGGACTCCGCCCCCCTGAAGGTAGCGGAGCCTGGTTTGCAGCTCCGAGATGGTCATATTCCCGCAGTGAGAACATGACTCATCCACGAAAGCCACCTCAGCGTGCTCGGCGCCCAGACACGTGAGGCAGCGATCGTGACCATCACCCGTTGCCAGGTAACGACCGCACCCAGAAACGCACGGGTGAAACGGCATCCTTATAAGGACGATCCGTCGTCTTTACAAAGACGCACCCGTGAAGCTCTTTTAGAGAAATTTGCTCTTTAGGAAATGCTCTTTTAGTGCTGAGGCGCACAGGGGAATGGGGCCCTTGCAACACAACAGGGGTAGTGCAACCTAAAGTGTGCAATCCACTCGACACAGGAACGACCGCCGCTGAAGCGCCGTCTCGCCAACACACGAATCTTCCGAGAGTGTGCTGAACTCGTAGTTCACAGCAGACACAGTTGAGCAGATCGAAACTAACGCTCGGCTCCGAAGCGAAAAGCTGGTATGCATTGCACCTGCTGCCCTCTTATACTCACGCAGTGATCAGCGGCAGCTGGATCCAATAATTGCATGCCAATGTGCATTGGCTCGTTTAGTTTACACTCAAAGTAGATATCCCATATTCGTCGGTCACCGACGTGGCGTCGAGAGTGACCAACTGAAAGGGAACTTGAGACTCCACTAGCTTCAAACACCTTGATTTTTATACAGCTATTACAATACAGTTAATTTGTTTGACAGAAACTTTCCTTAAAAAACATTCCTGTGCCCTGTCACTCACAAATCTTTTGACAGTTCAATAATTTCTATTTGTTTCTCACAAAATATTGTTCGTTTTGATGCCTTTTGCAAAACATTGCATTTTTTCATACTTTTCATCTTCAGAAAGATATTTTTTTCCCCATATTTCATGAGAACTATGACTTGTGATATATATATATATATATATATATATATATATATATATATATATATATATAGGTATGTGTGTGTATTGTTCAGGAAAAACTCTTGCAGTGGTCAACAGGTATATTTAACAGGTATAAATATTGATGTATTTTTACCTTAATACTATTAATCTGATAACAGGTGCCATTTTTTAGGATTAACATCAAGAATAACAAAACACTTTGTCAAAATGATTTTTTCTGTCTCAAGAGATTGATAGATAATTATCCATTGTTTCCAAGTCTAATGTCCCATGATTTGGTTTCATTCTCACCCTAAGAGTAGCTGCAGTAACCTGAAAGGCCTGTTCAGACTATATTTGTTCATATCCATCTTCTTCTGTACAGTCCTGGTGTTACATTTACAAAGGAAGTCAGAAATGTTTTTGTATGTCAAGAATTCAGTCACAAGGCTATCTGAGGCTCTGTCAATCATGCTGTGCTCAGATTAGTTGGAGTCGAACTGATGGCTGATAATGCATGTCTGCTTACTGTGGATTCCTTCTTAGTCGAAGTCTGGCTTTAATTAGAAGTTGTAAATTGCCTTCCATAGCTGCCACCCCCAAAATAAATGTAATGTTATAGTTTGTTTAATATAATTTATTTGTAAATTTCAATTTACTTGTACTACTACTAATAATAATCATGTATTTTATAAATATATATATATTTCTTTAACATAACATCATTTAATTAGCTCAGTTAACTGCTGTGCATTAAAAAAAAAGCACAAAACCAATTCTTGAGAGAACGGCTGCAAAGACTTTCATGTTATAACCCAACCTGTTGTGGAGTATCCTTCATGATCACATTCTGCTGTGTTTCGCGATATGAACAGGATACCAGCTCCCTTGGGGCCGTTGTTGAGCACTAAAAATAATAGATGTTATCTGGCCTGCGACTCACGCCAACCCGGCCACAAGCAGGAAGAACAATCAAGACAAATGCCTGGCATGCCATTCAGCTGCGAAAATCTGGGCAGAGTAGTCGTCAAGGTCTTTGTCATCAAGTACTTACTTCCCTCTTCTGTCTGTCTTCCTCCTCTCTGTCTTTCTGCCTGACATTATCTTATTTTGTTCACACCACTCAATACATTAGCGTTTGCTCTCACTTGCAAACCCTTGTGAAAAATATGTACAGAATATACTGTATGTAGAATATACTTAGATGCAAACTGAATGCAATGTTCTTTAGACATTTGACTGCATGTTAACTGCAGATAAATTAAAATGTAGTATAGTTTAAATTTATGTTAAATTAAATTACATTTATGCATTAAGCAGACGCTTTTATCCAAAGCGACTTACAGTGCATTTAGGCTATCAATCTTTACCTGTCATGTGTTCCTGGGGAATCGAACCCCCAACCTTGTGCTTGATAGCTCAGTGCTCTACCACTTAAGCTACAGTAACACATGTTAATGTTAACACTCATGTTAAATGCAATTAGTTTACAAAGTGTTTTTGACTCACTTAAGTAGGACTGATACTTCTTTATATGTGATTTTATTATTACTCTTTTATTATTAATGTGATTTTATTTATGTTTAGTACAATTAATTAGTCTTTAATTTGATTCATTTCATCTTATGTACTTATATATTTGAAGTGAACATTCAATACAAATCAGCACAGTTTATTTTCACAAGGGAAGTATTGACTAACTCTGTTGTCTTAACTAGGTGTGAGGCTATAAAATGACATTTAAAGCTTCATGTTCCATAAATCTGAGATATTTTTCCTAGCTGGGTGTGACTGCTGGTCAAAGGTGAAATCTAATTGGCTGCGCATAGCTGTGCTTTAAACATTAACTCTCTTCCACTGGCCAGTGTTTTGTTGCACTTATTTAGTGTAGCCCGACAAGTAGCTTATCCCTGGAAAGTGGTTGCATCCCACATGAAGATAGAATAAGTGAATATTCACATTATATTTGATCCATGACAATAGAACATTGATCCATAACAGCACATGATTTTAAACTACCCTGGAACTGATTGTACAAAATGTATTCATCTGACAAGAATATTTCCTCTCAAACTGTCTTAACCGTCAAAAAAGAGTTACAGTACAGCAAGGCTCACAATTAGTTCTGGTCACACGGTGCTGGATATGGACGAACACAAGATAAAAAATAAAAATAAAACTGCAATAAAACTTTCCCCATAAAGAGTTGGCAGCATTATTCTCTCTCTCTCTCTGTTTTTTTTTTTTGTTTGTTAGGTTTTATTGCATTTACTTTTCTGTTGGGACCTTTAAGCAATGAAGCGCACTGCAAAATTGTGGAACTGACAATCTAATACATTTAGTTAAATATGTTATTGACACGAAGGTATTTAAAAATATCAAAGTGGTCTAATGTATTTAAAGGTCTAGACTTGACTCAACTCAGATGACCTGAAGATCACTGTGTCTCAGTCGGCTCACTATGAAACTTTGTCGGTGCTCATTACTTTCAGAAAAATTCTTCCGTAAACCCTGATGTGACTTAAGTGTTTTATTAGATTTCAGAATGATCACTGACCCACAAGCCTCATGCCACCCTAAATGAGTTTGGGCAGAGGCTTTAAACCGGTAAACACTGATGTCCTCAGAAGTCTAGTGCTTCATGTTAGCTTAGACTACAATTGAAGCTTTTTGTTAGTGCTCAGATATATCATTCAGACCTGCAATCATGAGATAAAAAATGCAGTCAGTTTGCATTACAGTTTATTATGGTGAAATTAACTGATTGTGCTCAGAAATGTTTTCCTTAAGATTTTACCTATTTTGCTAAAACCATTAACATTGACTTACAATTGACATATATGACTAAATAAGATCAAAATAAGATTTAAAATGACTTTATTCAGCATTTAAAAATCTTACCAACATTGATGCCATTGCATATTTAATCTCAAGGAAATGTATAGAGTTCATAGTAAACTTTAAGATTTGGAAGTAAAACTAAAACACACATGAAAAGCTGACAGCAAAAGTTTGTAGAATTCATTTTATACCTCTTTCCTCACACAATATTCAGAATGTGACACGGGGCTTATGGTTTGGAGTGGCCATTGCTGGCTTGGAGTCCATTAGTAAATGGGCTGATGAATGTGTTGTGCGAGTGGACTGACTCATTAGCGAGAGGCTCATCTGAACTTGTTAAGGGCTTAATTGGATTAAGCAATAAAAGCTCTTCTACAGTCTCTTATTTTGATTGATGACAATGCACAGATGCACCCTTCTCTCTCTCTCTCTCTCGCGCACACTCGCTTGCTTGCTCCGCTTTTTTATTTTTAGTGAGATTTTAAATTGTAGGCATTGGTTATGATCTGTTTAAAGGAGACTGTGAAAGTCATAAGGAGCACACAGTTACAAGCATATGGGTAAATGTTAAATAAAGCATCTAAAAGGTATAAAAAAATGCATGCATGTTTTTGGTTTGGGAACAGTTTAAAACAAGTTTAATTAGTTCATCATCAATTTAAATGCATTGAGAATTTTCATTAAAAATATCAAAAATGCATTCACCAGTTGTTTCCAAAGATAACAACACAAATGTATGAAAAAAAATGTATGATAAATATATGCACACACACACACGCACACACAAAAGTGAAAAGTGGGGACATCCCATAGGCGTAATGGTTTTTATACTGTACAAACTGCATATTTTATGGCCCTACACCTAACCCTCACAGGAAACTTTGTGCATTTTTACTTTCTCAAAAAAAAAACTCATTCTGTATGGTTTCTAAGCATTTTGGAAAATGGGGACATGGGTTATGTCCTCATAAGTCACTCTCTCCTTGTAATACCTGTGTCATACCCATGTCATTATACAGAGTTGTGTCCTGATATCACAAAAACAAGAACACACACACACACAATAACTAATTTTATGATAAAATAGAATTTTTCCACTGCATTAAGATCAGTTGGGCTTCTCTGGATAATGCAAAAACATACTTGCTGTTATCACATTTTCACTTCATAATAATGGAAAAATGTTTCCGGTTGTGCCACCCTGACATTTGAGAACATACAGATTGTCAGACATAGTCTCAAACAGTGTTGGGGAAAGTTACTTTTAAAAGTAATACATTACAATATTGCTTTACATCCTAAAAAAGTAACTACCGGTAATTACATTACCTAGTTACTTTTATTGAAAGTAATACTTAACGTTACTTTTGCGCTATTTTTTAAGTCTGTGCTGGGCTTGCTTGTTTGCTTTTAACATAAAAAGTTCTGTTTTTGGCAAATATAAAAGCCCTTTCACACCAAAAGCCTCATGCTGAATGAAATGTCAATTCACGTCTATACAGTAGAACACAGAATTTCATCACTCTTCAGCCATTAATAAATCTTGTGTAATTTTTGCTTACTAGTACGGTTGAATGGACCATCAAAGCTCAGCAGGAAATTGGTTAATACAGTGGGATTAAATACTTAAAGGATATATGTTTTATTTAACATATTTAATTATTGCAGCTTTGAGTCATATTCTGAGCTGCTTTTAATTGTTTTAATTATTTTTGAGGAAAACTAAATCAGATTTTTTTTTTTGTGTGTGAGTGTGATAAATTTATGCTTGTTCACATTTATTCTAGAATTAAAGTAACATCTTACTCCTGATTTCTCACAACATGGGGACAGGAGAGTTTTCTATCAATATATGGGGTGGGGGGGGTGGGAGTAACTGACGTTACTTTTTTGAAAAATTAACTTAGATATTCTCTTGTAAATTAAAAAAAAAAGTAATGCGTTACTTTACTAGTTACTGGAAAAAAAGTAATCTGATTACGTAACTCGCGTTACTTGTAATGTATTACACCCAACACTGGTCTCAACAGCTTTAAAACTACTGGTATTTATGATATTTGTTTATAGGAAATGTTTTAAACATAAAATCACGCCACAGTATTTTATTTTACATTTATTATCTCTAAAACACAACTGTAAACAGTTTTCTTAGCTTGTTCATATGTGCACACGGTTGCACTACCTGACGTTTTGGTGGTTTGAGATACCAAAACATAAAATAATATTTATAATAAAAATGAATTCAAATTAAGTGGATTTTATGAATAAAGTGATACATGTCAAGTGGAGTGAACTTGTACAGATTTCCCCTGCTCAGCAGTGAACACTATGTGTAAAATGGAAAGATTCTGTCAGCACTCGTTGCACCCTTTTTTTTTTTTCTTTGGAGGATGGTGGATACTCCCTCCCTGAAGGAAACAGTGAAGTGAAAAGCCCTGAGGAGTGGCAGTATTTCTCAAATAGTAGCATTTGTGGGATTTCCTTTGAAACCGCATATACAGTAGAGGGCATTTTGCTATTTCCACCATATGTAGAAACAGCACATATTTGCAATTGTGTTCTCAGCATCTAAGTGTTTTCTTGTTCTGTGTATATATGTTTTAGGGTTGTCAGTGGGAACCGAAGTATAAGTGTCAGAGCTGACAGACTTGGCAGGTGGTCATTAGTCTGTGCGTGAGAATGTGCCATAGCTGGCTGTAGTAATAGACCAGAGGGCTGGGGGATGAAGACTGGCACAGCTTGAGGTGTTGACAACCAGTGGCCCTTTGAAAAAAATCACCTCACTGCTTTCATACCAAAAAAAATAAAATAAATAGTAATGAACTTTTAGAAGTGGCATGCTTGGCTTGTCAAATAACGGTCAATAGATACAGCTCCAGACAAAGCATATCTCTGAAATTACATTTTAACTTGGTCAGTCTTTGTCCATTGATCAAATGAGCCTTTGCTCAAGATACATTGAGGTACTGACTGACACAACTTGTTTTTGATTGGATAACAGTGACCAAAATAGTCTAGCCATTAGTTGGATTATGTTTGGTTTTCTGAGCCAATGACTGATAAGCACAGTGATCTTTGGAAACCAGAAAATATTTGGTGTAATCACCTGATAATCTTTTGGCAAAGCAGTCAGATTCCTCCAATTTTATTGGTCATGGTAATTGTAACAGTTTTATTGAGCCAATATTTGTTCTCTTACATTGTGTTTATTCATTTGACAATGAAAGTTGGATGCTGTGGTGAACTTCCTGCCTTTAGAGTTTCTCAAACATTGATTGTAATCTATATATTTCCATTGAAGTATTCATCATGAGATTCTACAGTACATGATCAAAAGTATTTAAGCTATCCATTTTGGTGGTGTTAGCTACACGCTTAACCCATTTGTGCCCACATTTTTCTGATTGGTTCATGCATATAGTCATGTTAATAGTGACCTATGTGAACATGTTATGCATTTTTTTATTTTATTTGTTTATTTTTTTTAAAATCGTATTTCAATTTGAAGTACCTGCTTTGTGACGTGTTCGCTTCACAAGAACTAGGAACAATTTTAGTTCTAGGAACTCCATTTGGGGGAACTAAATAAGCTCATACTTTAGAGTAGAGTAGTCTCAGCCCCAGACGTCACATTCACAGACTGTGGGCTGAACATCTGATGCAAATGCCACACAAAATCGGAAATACTTCAGGAGATTCGAAGTTGTCATCAGATTGGTTGAAATATGCAGTATTTCTGGGAGATGTGCATGTTCCATTCTTTAACATTGCTCCTGGAAAAAAAAATGCTGTGATGCCGAACCCCCTCATAAAAGAAGAAAGATGTCATGTTTATAACAGTGACAATGAGCGCTATCATAATCAACTAAACGCTGGATTTTACAAAGTATGTGAAATTTTTAAGTGTTGATCAATATTTACATGTGTATAAAAGCCTAAAAGAAATTCATCCGTCATGTAAAATGATTTTGTCTCTTCAGAAGAGTTGGATTAAAACACTCGCTTTATTTGGATTACCTTTTGATGTGCGAAAGTGTTGGTTGACTGGAATTCCAATGGTGGGACAGAAATCTCTCAGATTTCATTAAAAATATATTCAATTATGTTTTGGAGGTGAATGAAAGTCTTATGTGTTTGAAACAACATGAGGGTGACTAAAGGACAGCAGAATGTTCAACTCTTTAATGGCAGGGCTTTAAAATGTAAGTATTTATGCCAGTGCTTTAGAAAAAATATATATTCATCAAGTGAATTTCAGTGTGATGTCCAGGTCCATTCTTGTGATTGTGTAAGGAACCTCAAGAGGTGTGTTTCATCGCGGGACTCCCGCAAAAGCCTATTTTGATTGTAATTCAACACTAAAACACCAGCAAAAAGGACCTTGATTATTAGTCGAGAAGCTCGAGCACATGAGATACTCAGTATCCTCATAGTCCTAATGCTTTGCTCTCTCAGCATTGCCTTAGAAGAGCCTAGCCGGATTGTAAGAAGTTTAAAAGACTGCAACTCTCTTCTTCAAAGGGTGGAAACACTGTTTACAAAGAGCAGACCTCCTTGAATTAACAAGATGCTATCAAGCTCGGCAGTAAGTTATGAGCACAGTCAGAATGCCTTAGTCTGCGTGTTTATCACACACCCGCCACCAATTTGTTTCGGGATGGTTTCATTAATTGCCATGGAAACATCTGCGCACGGCAGGATCAAATTATAGACGTCCCTCTTCGCGGAATAGCGAGGTGATCCCGTTCCTTGAGAGGGAAAATCAGAGTGAGAAAAGTGGAATTAAGTTTGAAAGGAAAGTTCAAATTTAATTTAGAGACTGAGATTGCTTAACTTGAATGTGCGGCATGCGGCATGTGGTATTGGTCAAGAGAGGACACATTAGAAAAAAAGTACTGTGAAGTAAAAACTGCAAATAAGGCCAGATGAAGGGACAGAGAGAAAAAAAAACATGAGAAAAGGACATGATAAATCATATTGCAACTATCAGCCATGTCAGATTGTCCTCTCGGGCATGATTGGCATTTAGCTTCTCTGGGAATTCATTGGGAAAATCAACATACTATGATCATATATGGCAAATTTAATAGAAACTGTTTTAGATAGACAAAGCAAACAGAAAATCTCAAGTTCAAATCAAAAGAAACTCGGCAGCAGGTAATTCTGAAGCGTTTGTTTGCATTAAACCATTTCTAAAATTTCCAAGTGTTTCTCCACTCAAAATCAGTCGGATATACTACCAAGAAAAATAATGTATATTAATCCACTTCAAACATTAAATGTTTTTCTTCAATAGCTGAGATTATTAAAGCCAATGTTTCCATATGTCCAAAAGAATGTTGGCTTGAAACGTTGCATGCTGTTTTGATATCTCTTTTTGATATTTCAAGGCTGCATGTCGTGACAGGAAATTCTCCATTAGCATGGGAGGCTAATCAAGAGCGCTGAAGGAAATAGGAAACATTCAGAGCAAAACACTTGCACCCTCTCACTCTACTTCTGCCATTCCAGTAACCTTTATATATATATATATATATATATATATATATATATATATATATATATATATATATATATATATATGTGTGTGTGTGTGTGTGTAAATTCCAACATGTTCACCTTCTCGTTTAAGAAGCTGTCTTTTATTTTACTTTAGCATGAAAACCATCAATATTCGCATCATTTTTTGCTGATTAGATGTTTCTCATATGCAACAGCATTGGCAGCTTTTATGCGTTGAATGCTCAACAAATGTGAACGCTCACATAATTTAGTCAGTCGCTGTCTAGAGACCTGCAATTAATGGTAAATATAACCACACAGGTTTTTTTTCTAGGTTTTTTTTTTATATGAATAATAAAATAAATATAAGGACCACTCGATTTTGTAATAGGCTGTTTTTTATTTTCTATTCCGTATAAAAAGGTGCATTTCTATTAAAGGCAGTCAGTGTCTGACTCAGAAAGCACTAGTTTATTAATAAAACAATTAAAATGTCATGTTCATAACCACTTTGCTGGTGCTTTGAGACAATTGCTTTATGCGCAAGCTTGAACGCGGAATGCCTATAATAAAGTACAGTACGGTTAACATATTATTATATTAGGCTAATCAATTTAATATAAGGTGCGACTAGCTGACTAGCAAAATCTTTAGTAAAGGGCAGGCTTATTTAAATTAAATTTATGCATTTAGCAGACGCTTTTATCCAAATCGACTTACAGTGCATTCAGGCTATACATTTTTACCTATCATGTGTTCCCGGGGAATCGAACCCACAACCTTGCGCTTGCTTGCTTGCTAACGCAATGCGTCACCAGTTGAGCTACAGGAACACACTATGTAGCACAAGGAAGCTATCCATTTTTTAAATAAAATGCTGTACTGACATTACGAAAAGTGGGACAGCTACAAATCACGTCCTTATTGCACTGCACAGGTTATGCATGCATAAAGAGTCAAATGTCTTTTTTTGTTGAATTGTTTATCACCCTAATTAGATAATGAAGAATGATTTATTGATCTTGTTTCCCCTTTAATACATACTGTCCCAAATATATTTTTCAATTACTTTCAAAAGTTGTAGGGACAATATTGACTTGCCATCCCACCCGTGAATTATGCCTATGGAGAACTTACTTCTTCTGGAGGTGCAGCTGGATCATGAGCAGTGGGTACTGATCCATCCTTGAGTTTTAACTTTTTAGCAAAATCTACCTTGAATTGTCCCTCATTCAGAAAGCAGTCTGGAGTAAAATGATTTGTGCAGACATAAATTAATTTAGGTGTATTCTGTGGCCATTACCGTCATATAGCTCAGAAAATCGTAACGGCTTGATAATTGAGACTGTTTAAATTTTTTGGGGGGGATAAAAAAGGAGTTAATGGATTTTATTATTGTATGCACATGTAGGTACGTGTGCCACAGGATATTATGAGATGGTTTGTTTCTCCCTTCTTTTTGTCATGATAGATCCGGCCACTGTAGCTTGGCAAGTAACAAGTCAATGTATCAAAGTTCAGGAGTGCACCTCTCCCCACGTTGCACAATGGGGCTTTGGGAATGATGGCCAAACTAACTATAAGCACTCAAGCTGATCTATCCAGTAATTGCACAAAGACGTGCTAGAGTCAAAATCCACATGATTTGTGGAGCTCAGTTGGTCAATCTGTCTGAGCGTTTCAACACAGCAGGGAAAAATGCAATTTCAACACCCGAGTCAAAGGAGTTTGTGATCCACTCCACAAAAAAGACCACAATTTAACTGTATAAACCATTATGTCATGTTACCTACTGTAACATTCCCCTCTAAAAACAAGGAAACACATTGAGAAAAGTGCAAAACCTTTCCTGTCTCGATTGCATGCTTACATCTGGATTTAAAAGAAAACCAAACCATTGTTCAGGACATTAATGTCCTTTCTGTTAAGTATTAGTTCACTGAAGACTGTAATGAAAGGGTATTTGAGATAATTTCCCAAATATTATTTATATTTGAGTTGTTATTGTTTGTTTTTAGCAGAGACGTGGTCTTCTAAAGTAAGTGATTTGGAAGTAAGTGATTTGGAACCTGCCATCTTTACTCATGAGTGTTCTGTTCTGCTGCACAGTAAATGTGAGCCAATAATTGCTAGTCTGAAAAATCCTCTCTAATATCATTACTTTGACATCAAAGGTAGCAGGAAAAGTCCATTTCACACTTTCAAGAGCCTCCAAAACCCCCTCAAAATATAAATATCTGCCATAATGAAATATGTGTTGAATAGCCAGTTGCGTTCAGATGGTGTAGATATGACATCTACTAGACAGGGCCTGTATTCATAAAAAATCTTAGTGCAAAGAGTTGCTCTAAGTGACAAAATGAAAAATGTTTTCCCCTATAATTAAAGAGTATATCCTAGTAAAGATAAAAGTTATTCACAAAGAATCTTAACCCTTAAAATAGCTCTCAATGTCAAAAATTGTTAGAAGTAGGGAGGAGGACTAATAAAAAAGCATTTTTTTTCTAAGTGAAGGCTTATAATAGACCCCATCTAAAAGTGTTCTTGTACTTTTGCGATTGCGACCCCTTATTTTATTTTATTTGCTTGGTGTGTGTGATTATATTGTTTTTAATTCTAAGCTCTATTTCTTAACTCCTGATATGTCACCATTTAGAAAGTCAATAAGCTAAAAATAAGAAAATCACCTTAAAATAGGTAGAGAAAAACGGTGGAATCATCCTGTGAAATTTCACCAGTGTTTCTTGTTGTCTTAAAAGAAAGGATGAGATCATAAAGCACATGTTTAACACACTCTGCAGGTTGGAGCGGTCCAACTATCAGTATGTGGGGGAAATCACTGTCATTATGCAACAAGTGGAAACACATGCTAGTTTTTGCACTTTGCTTTTTTTCCCATTTTTTCAGAATCACAGTGGGCTTGTGCTGTTGTGAAAACCTAATGTGAGAGACAACATTTCAAGTGTGATGATACATTGTTAACTGGCTTCACATGGTTCCTCTCTGCATGTTAAAAGCTCTGGAGTAGTGAAAAGTTCTTGCGAAGAAGAAAAGCTTATAGAAATGAGGCCCTTTGCATATGTTCATTCCATAAGTGCTGCTTGGCTATGTGTGTTTTGTGTTTGCCATCAGTTCATATGATTCCCTTTTGTGATATTACCCTGCTGGAGCTTCTTCTAGAATCCTTAAATTTTAATTACATAAATTAGGAATGTCTGTGGACAAAGGTAGGCCATGGAGTCAAAAAGGCTGTGAACCCCTGTCTCACTATGAATATTTGAATGAATACCCAAGAGGTTTCAGAAAGCTCAGAGGGAAAGTGTAGCCTCCCTGCACATCCTCTGAATGAATGAATGTGTCATCGGTGGAGAGGAAACAGGAGGGCTGGGAATAATGCTATGGTGTGGCACAGACTTGAGAGAAAGCCGCAGAGAGTAAAATAGTGTGTGTAAAAACAAAGGGACAGAGGTTGAAAATTGAGATGAGATGAAAGAAAGCACAATGAAAAGAAGGGAAAGATTTCAAAATCAGGTGGAGGAAAAACATGCGTATAATTAAGGTAGAACAGGGGAAAAAAGAAAGAGAAAAGATCTCAACACAAAGTTATAGTGTTAAAACTGCAACAAAAAAAAAATATTCATAATGTCTGCAGCTGACTGAATGAACTGAGCTCTGTTTCCTCGTACAAATTCATCATAACAGTGACTGACTCAGTGCTCTCTTACTCAAGGTAAAACGCTGCTATAACAACTCTCTTCTGTGAACATGATGCTTTTAATAACCAACGTATATGATTATAGATGCCATATTATGAGGTATTAAACATACATTTTTATATAAAAATGAAAATAATGTTTAATTGAGAAAATAAGATACAATCAAAAATAGAACAAAAGAATGATTAAGAAAACTGACAGGACGTTAAGTAAACAAACAAGTTAATAAATAGGAATACTATTTTTTATTAATTAATACATTTATTCAAAAACACTTAAGTTTAGGGGCCAATTCTCACTATTAACTAGTTGCTTATTAGCATGCATATTACTAGCATATTGGCTGTTTATTAGTACTTATAAAGCACATATTAATGCCTTATACTGCATTACCATATTTTAGAATCCTAAATCCTATCCCATATCTAAACTTAACAACTACCTTACTAAATATGTTTATAAGCAGCAATTTAGGAGTTTACTGAGGTAAGTAATTGTAGTTGAGTTGTAGTTAGTAGTTAGTTAATAGTGAGAATTGGTCACCGAACTAAAGTGTGACCAAATTAATTTAGACAATGGCAAATTGGCCCAACTATAGGATGTACAGTTATAGATGTGCATTTGTAATCATTTTACAACAGCTTTGAACATGCCAATTTATATTTTATATTTATATTTTGAGAATTTAGTGCACTTAGGTACTAAACCATTAAGAGCTTTTCAAACTAATAGATTTAATTGCAAACAATAATAAATAAAAAAATGCAAGTATTTGACAGGTAATAGCACTCATCATTCTGGGATTTTTAGTGTGTGGAAGTAATTTAGAGGATAACTGTTACGGTACATGGACTGGAGTTGCACGTCGATGAGAGTCGTTTGAGTACGGGCTTTAACGACTATCATGACGTAAATGTGGTCTCTCTGCAAACAGCGTCCAAGATGGTGGCAAGCCTGCTCAAATTCAGCACAAACCGTGACTGAATAAAGGCAAAATGATCACACTGTGTAAATGTTGGACCGTGTTTAATGCAGTGAAAATCAGAGATTGAGAGAACGACACCGACCAAGTGTTGAATCATCCTGAGGATTTGCTTCAGACAAGACGCTTTTTATTCACTGCTTCTGCCGTGCTTCTCTGCATTTTGATGTCTGAAGAAAACTTTAAGCATACCATATGCAAACTTTTTTTCTTTTTTTTTGTGTGCATGCTCGGGTTGTTCTGGAATATCAAAGATTGGTCTTTGCTTTTTAGTGGTATAGGGAAAAATGTTCGTAATGACATATTGTAATAGTCTGATCCAGGTTTCAGTGCGTTTTGACTATTGTAATTCTTGTTGATGATGATAAATGATGTGTGTGAGAATGTTTTAGATGGTAATGTGAGGAGTCTTGAATATGCTTTCCTTATGTGATATGACCCTGCTGGAGCTGAAGCTGCTCATGTGAGGGTGCAGCTAGCTTTTATTGAATAAAGTAGTTGTGGTCAGTGCATGTCTACTCAAAGAGATCCGGTTTGTTGGCTAGGAAGGGACTGTGAAGTTCCTGCAGTGGCAAGAAGAGAAATATCTGGAATTTTTGAGGGTAAACAAGTAAAAGATATTGCAAAAACAAAACCATTTAAAGGAACAGTCTCGAGTAGTGTATAGATGCCATTTATTGTTTGCTCTGCCTCAGATGACCCACAGACTGATGCTTAGACAGACAGAGTCCATCAGTTCAGATCTCATTGACTGGCTGAAAACTTTGGAAGTCAGCAGTTCTCAGTGTCTTATCAGTCCACATTCACCACAACGCTGTAAAGACTCTTGTTAGAAAAGTAACATTTTAGCTTATTTAGTGCAAGCAGCTTGTTTGAGCATAGTCTGGTAGTGAGACATGACAGACTATTTAATTTGCCTTATATTTCTGATTTCGTGTATACGTTGCTGGATATATATAGATAAATAAATAAAAAAACATGTCTTGTTTGGTGGTGAGAAATAATGAATTACTTAATGATCCTTATATTTCTGAACTAAAATATAATTTGGTTCATATTTACATATATTGAAAAAAAATGTTTTTTTCATTTTTATGAATAAAAAAAAAAAAAAAACAGCATTTAATTGAAACAGAAATCTTTTGTAACATTACAAATGTATTTAACAGCGGTTTGTTTGCTAATGGAGAAATGGCAACATGTTGAATTGTCTGTATGGAAAGTACTTAATGTAATTACTTTTCCAATGATTAAAGTTTTATTTTCCATACTGCACAAAGAGTTTATCAAATGTCTTTTCTAAAAGTGAAACTTATTTGTCGTTTACAATAAATTGTATGCAATCATAATGAATAAAATATTTAATTTTGCTTATTTTGTTAATTTACTGAATGTACTGTATGTAGATATACAGGTGTCCACCTACTTACCAAAAAATAAAATAAAATAAATTGTTGGTTGTCACTGGTTTGTTTTCCTGATTGCTTGTTTCAATGTTTCCTCATCTCAAACAGTATTTAAGCAGCCTAACCAAGCTGGTTTTCAGCTAGCTGGCCAGCTGGAGTATAAGTTCTCAAACCCCTCTTAAACCATCAACACATTCCAGCTAACCACCCTGGACTGGTTTGTGCTGGTTCTAGGACCCGGCCAGTAAACAGCTACTTCTTTTCCTTCATTCATGCAGCCAAAGTGCTTCATTAATGCTAATTTCCTAAAAAACCCAAGTTCCTTGGAGTCCTGCTAATAAATGGAGGCACCATACAAGATGTACCTGTAGAAAAACTAAAATAACTTTTTCTATTTTATTCCGACCTGTCAGCATTAGCGAACTGTTACATTCGAGAAGTTTGATTGAACTTAACACCAAATATATATATTTTTTACAGCCTCGGTGAGACTTTATGTACTGTCTGATCTGTCAAAATAAGCCTGAATGTTTTTGCACAGGGCTTTACTGGACGACCCGAGTCCTGTTCTTTTTCATAACCTGCAGACGTTACCTAGGCTAATGATCAAAGCTTGCATTAGCGAGCCGGACCGGGATGGACAGAGGAGAAAGAAGTGTTTACTTTCCAGTCTGCCGTCAAAACGCTGATGCCATCATCAGAAGTGTCTGGCTCCGGCATAGTTCCTGTCCATCAGCCAGACCAACTCCACCCTTATTAGACGCATACACACACACATGTACACAAACTGTTTACCTCTTTCTCCAGCCCCTCACATCCCTCCCCGTTTGTTTCTCTTAATTCACCCGTGAGCCAGCCTTCAGATGTGATAAAGCATTAATAATGCATTTAAGTCACACAGACAAAGCTTGCCTTTATTGGAGACAGAGGCTCCTTTGATTGACCAAAGCTTACTTGAAATGTCCACTCCTGTGGGATGTGAGGACGTGAGGTCTCTTTGTGTGGACAGAGGATGGTGTAATATGTGTGTGTGTGTGTATGGGTGAGGTGCATTTCTCCATCAAAGTGGTCTCTTTATGTACTTCAGCAATGAGGACCAACCTTGTGTACGGTCTACACAGCAGGCATAAACTCACTCAAGTGACATCCATTTGCTTAGATATTTATTAATCGTGGCACTAACGTGACGCAGTTTTAAATAACTTAGAGTGACGGAGTTCAAATGTCCCAGTGAAGGATGACATAAGGTAAAGCCTCTTTGTCAGATGATTTGAAAGTGCGTGCCAGAAACAGCGACTAAAACATTAGGTCAAGTCACCTTTATTCATAGCGCTTTAAACAGAATAAATGATGCAAACTTCAAATGTGTGACAAAGTCAAATTCTGCTGTAAAGCAGCTCTGAAAAGACAATAGTGTTTTGTTCAGCTCCAGTTCGTTCAGTGTCGGTTCAGTCTGGTTCAATAACTGTATAAAGTTCATCAATTATTCAATTATGAGACAAATTCTGTTCAGCGAAAAGCAGCACTCTAGAAGTCAACGGTGTTTTTGTTCAGCTCAAGTCAGATCAGTGTTTGTACACTTCAGTTCTGTAACAGTGTTTTGACTAAAATATGTCATCTTCAGCTGTGCTACAGACGGTGTTGATGTAGCTTTGATTCTGTGTGACAGTACCACAGGCGTGCAGTGGTTATTAAAAGATAAACTTTGACTTGTTAAAAAGTTCAGATGCAAAAGCCTCTAAGGTGCTGTCTGAAAATTTCTTCCTAACTTAGCATTTTTGTCAATTGCTTAGATTCAGTAATTGTAAATAGGTTATTTTCTATGCCATTAAAATGAAAGAACTGAAAATAAATATAGGAGCCTGATAAATATAGTAATTTTAGATGAAAATTTTATTTGGCACTTTTAATTTGGATTTTGCATCTGAACTCTTTGTTTGTTACTCTTTGTCCTAGGCCTAGACTTTCAAACATATCCATTATAAAATTATAAAATCCAATAAATAAATAAATTATTACATGTTTAAAACAAAGATAATCTGAACAAAGACAGCAATAAAGATTTCAGCACATTCTGTGTGAAAACGAAAGAGGAAATAAAATGATAGCTGATAGCTTCTAATGTAAATCATTGAGATCTTTATAACAATATAACTGATTACTTACATAAATTGCATATGAATATCAGCTGTCACTCTATATCTCCTAATAATATTATTATCTAATAATATTTTAAATGCTTCGCTTAGTTTTCTGGTAAAAGCTCTGCAGTTTTTATTGTGTGGGGCTGAGAGATGAACAATGCATCCTGTGTGAAAGTGATTTATATCCATTTCCTAAAGGTAAAGTATGCCTAACAAGGAGTCTTACTCTGCATGTATATAATGTGTGAAGAAAACCAAACACAGCAACAACTATCAAGGTAAAAACAAACCATTCTCATTGGAAAACGTAACTATTTTATGAAGTGAAGATTTTGTACGAACATGTTTTATGTGAATTTTGTTAAAACGTATGATTTTTAGAAAAAAAGAATGCATGCATGTCCACTTTTAAACTTCATCAGTGGGGCACAAGCAAGCATAAAACATATTGAATGAGAATGAATATGAAATATCCGAATATTTATATTCATTATGTGTCATTTCCATTGTGAAAGTATAAAGTATATATTTAGGATACATAAAATGTTAGTTATCAAATCAGCTTCAGCAAGACCATTTGATTTAAACAGCCTTTAAAATATAATTTCACCCATCATCATTTCTATTACAGAATGAAATTATACATAATACTTCAGATGTAATGGGGTCGGTAATGTCATGTTCGGTTCTGAGATTATCTTAAATGAGGCTCCTAAAATATAACCTCTGTTAATGTAGGTGTGGGGTGCTCTGTCATAGTGGCTGAAGATGGCTGGTTTGAGCTGGTTTGAAGGAGGAACCCATACACATTTATCTTATCACACCACCACCTTAATGCTGTAGGGCAGGGGTCTCCAAACTCGGTCCTGGAGGGCCGGTCTCCTGCTTGCCTCAACACACCTGCCTGGAAGTTTCTAGCATGCCTAGAAAGACCTTGATTAGCTGGTTCAGGTGTGTTTAATTAGGGAGCTAAACTCTGCAGGATACTGGCCCTCCAGGACTGAGTTTGGAGATCCCTGCTGTAGTGAGAGGAGGAGTGTCGTAGCAAGGGCTTCATTGTTACAACGTTACTTTAAATCAGTTAGAAATTATTTACGAAGGGGAGAAGACATAACATTTTTATTTTAATTAATCTCCCCCCAAAATTGATGACAAAATGTCACTAACTGTTACTCACCCCAATATGAGACAGGCTGTATGTTTTATGCAAATAAAATTTGTTCATTCATTCATCCAAAAAAATAAATAAATATTAAAAAAAGAAAAAAAAGTATATATATATATATATATATATATATATATATATATATATATATATATATATATATATATATATATATATCTTTCAAACATGATTTTTCTTTAAAAAAAAGATGAATTGATAATCAAGTAAACCTAAGCTGCTTCAGTCAAGTATGTGTTCATCTTTAATTATTACTAATAATGGTAAAGTTATTCTCATGTTTACTTTATAAAATCATTAAACCTTTCACAGCAAGAAGACAAGTGAATCGTAACCTGATGGTGGACATTTTTACAGTTATACTAAAAGGCTTTTACTTGCTAAAGAAGTATCAACTCTCAATCAGACGACAGAAGATATGTAGAAACTTTAGAAATAATGTACCAAATATGATTCTGCTTTATAGGGTTAATCCCACAGACTTTATTTAATGGTTTCATCAGCCACCAGTGAATAATTACTGTAATTCTCCTCAGTTGTTTTCCTCAGCACTGCTGTAAAGTGCTGTAGAGGATCGGTAGGTTAAGCAAGGCAAGTATTGGGGGTATTCCCCTGTGATGGAGGCCTGTACAAGGGCAGAACGTTCTTATCTCGGTCTGTATGGGAGGCGATTAGCGGACCGTCTGACAGCTTCTCGGGCTCTCCGGACTCCAAGTCTGTGGTTTAGTCTTGATAATTATCCACCAAACTGAGACCAAACCAGCGCGTCCCACCTCAGACCAGTGCGTCGACTGTGACTCTTTGCAATATAGTGCGTGAATGTGTATACAAGTTAGTCAATTTATAGCACAAAAATAGAACTGTGCTATTAAGCTGTGGGAAAAAAATTAATAATTGTCAATAAAATGACCACATCCTGCTTAAGCTGTTTCTGGTGTCCCACGCTCTAACCTGATAGCTGTGTAGCCGCATTGTTTGTTTTACCAACGTGCCCTTTTATGGGCTGCACTTGCACTGCTGAATTATTTCCTCAGTCCTTTCCTATTACAAGCCCCAAATGAATATGAGTCCCTTTTGAAAATACACACTCATAATGAATGCTCACATGCTCAGACCTGTACATTTTTCTGACATATAGTTTGTTTTGCTTACAATGCCTTTCATTTTATTTTGATTATGCTAAGTACAATTGCGCAACAGTTAGATCTGGTCCTCTAATCTGATTGGCTGATGCATAAGTGCTGATATTTAGACATTTCACCGTTTGTCCATGTTTGAGCTTTTCCAGATCAAAATATGAGAGCGGAGCGGAAGAGGATTTTTCTAGGGCTGTCAAAGTTAATCTGTTTAGTTAATACATATATATGCAATGCAACACAATAATTTACAAATATTCATATAGTTTTGTGGAAAAAAAACTTGAAAATATAAATGAAAATATACTATTGTATTGCATTCTTACACCTCTATATTAAAAAAAAATGGTGTTCACTTGAACTTTTTCAAAGAATCCCAATATAAGTTTTCATTTTAATTTTAGTTAATGTTTTAGTAATTTTGTTATATTTTTTGCTTTTTTTTATATAGGTATGTGCGTGTAGATTATTTGTCAGGATTATTCTCAGAAAGCAGTGGAAACTCCGGCGCAGTTTCCCTGGCATTATTTGTGGTATATTTGTCCAGTGTTCTGCGAGCAGAGCATGGTTTGTTGTCTTTGCTTAACCTTCGGTCTGGTTTACTCTCCACTGTATGTTTTGTCTGGTTTGTTTTGATTGTATGAATCAGTGTGAGGTCCCTTCAACAGAATCTAAACAGACATCAGCATGTTATTCCTGTCTCACACTTGACCTGTTTATTTTATTGAAATCGTAAGACTGTTAAGCAACACAGCATGTATAGTAATTCGGTCAAGCGTGCACATAGACTAAAGAGGAGCTGTTTTTGCCTTCCATTTGGTGGGGATACAGTTTTGGTTTTCAGTTGTTGATCTCTGGCGCCGGCTCCTGCATGCTGTAATGAGCTTCCAGAGTTGCTGATTGCTGATAAGATCCACATAAAAAAAAAAACCACAAAATAAAACATAGAGGCAAATAGAAAAGACATGCAACCGCAACACCCCCCCCCCCCCCTTTTATTTTTATTTTTCTAACACAAGGACCAGATTTCGCCCTCAATTTATTGAAACTTAACATGTGATATTAAGTTTCACAACAACCATTTTGGCCTTGCAGAATTGTCATCATACTACACAGATGCCAGTTTTTCCATTCTTCAGATGATTTATGCTCATACAAACTAACACATGCACATGAACCATAACCAAGACCATGTTCAAGTGGTCTTCTAATACATGCAAGTGTTTTTACAGCTAACGACAATATGTGCCAAGAATAGGCCCATGGGAACTCCTTTGCATGGCTTGCTGTGTTCTGCTTGAAAAGATTTGAACCTGCAGCCCTGCTGGTTAACGCTTCAGCAGAATCCAGGAGACAGTGAGTTAGAGGAGATGGGATAGGTGAAAAAGGGAGAGTTAAAAACCCATGTCAAGTTGAAGGACAGCATGGCAATAGCTCTGTTTAGACAGAAGGGCAAAAAAGGAAGAGAGACAGCGAGTTTGACTGATTGCATCTGCCCGCTTCTTCGCAGCGGTACATTGCTCACATTTCTAAACAGGAAGATGCAGGTGAAATACACAAGCATGGACATGCTTGTGTGCTTCTGCTGTTAAAAATGGATTTGTAGTTTTCTGGTAATCCTCTTTAAGCCTAAACCACACAACGCGTACTGTATTTTTAGATTATTTGTTTATTGCTCTCCGTCTTTGCCTATTTCTAGCTCTCTTTCGGTCTTTGATATCAAGTATGAAATGTCCCTCAGGACACTGACATTTGTTCTGTGTAAACTGAACCATTATCAGACAGCATTCATAATTTTGAATAAATTGTTTGTTGGGTTTTTCATTGCTGATTATGAATGTCTTGATAATGAATCCCATTGAGCATTGTCATTTGATGTCCTCTAATTCTAGATTTTACGATACAATACAATACAATATTTATTTATAAAGCACATTTAAAAACAACCAAGGCTGACCAAAGTGCTGTACATAGCAGAGAATAAAATGCAGAACAGTACCGGACTGAAAAAACTGAAGAAAAAAAAAATAATAATAATAATAATAAATAAATAAAACAAAAAGAAAAAATAAGCAGTAATCGTATCAGAATCAATGAGCATCAAAAGCAAGAGAAAGCAAATCTTCTTCAAAAAGAAGATTTGAAGATGGAAACTGAAGGAGCCAGTCTGATATAGAGAGGCAGACTGTTCCAAAGTTTTGGGCCTGCAGTCGCAAAAGCACGGTCACCTCGTTTTTTAAGCCTTGATCTAGGCACGATGAGAAGACAGTGATCGCTGGATCTCAAAGTACGAGAAGGAGTATATGGACAGAGCAGATCAGTCAGGAACTGAGGGGCCAAATTATTAAGAGCTTTATACAATTAATTCAAAAAATTTAACAGATAGCCAATGGAGTTTGAATAAAATAGGGGTGATCGACTCATACTTGCGTGTCCCAGTGAGTAGTCTAGCTGCTGCGTTTTGCACTAGCTGTAGGCGAGAGAGAGAAGACTGAGATAGACCAAAGTAAAGTGAATTACAGTAGTCTAGTCGTGATGTTAGGAATGCGTGAGTCACTATTTGAAAATTACTCTGAGTTAAAAACGGTTTCACTTTAGAGAGTTGGCAAAGCTGAAAAAAGCATGAATTAACAAACTTTACAACAGCACTGATCTGTTTCTCAAATTTTAAGTTGTGGTCAAACAGAAAGCCCAGATTTCTTGCGCAGTGGGTTTCATACGGTGCAAGAGAACCACGCTCAACATCAAACACACAGTTTTCCTTGGGCCCAAAGATAATTATTTCAGTTTTATTTTCATTTAGGTTTAGAAAGTTACTTGAAAGCCAAAGTTTAAGATCACTTAAACAGGCAAACAAGGGATGGTAGACCATTTTTATCATTATGTTTTAAAGGAAAATAAATCTGAGTATCGTCGGCATACAAATGGAAGGATACTTCATATTTATTAAAGATGGAAGCCAGAGGTAACAGATACAGAATAAACAATATGGGGCCGAGGATTGATCCCTGTGGGACTCCGCAGTTCAGAGGTACACTAGTGGAGGATTGATGACCAATATGGACACTTAAACATCTATTGTTCAGATAAGAGCGGAACCACTGCAAGACAATGCCTCGAAAACCCACGGATGTCTCCAGACGTCGCAACAGGCCCTTATGGTCAACTAAGTCAAATGCAGAACTCAAATCTAATAAGACTAAGGCCATTGATTTCCCAGAGTCAGTTTCAGTGAAAATATAACTTGACACTCTTAAAAGAGCAGATTCAGTACTGTGTAGAGCTTTAAAACCAGATTGAAATGTTTCATGGAGAGAATTTGTGGATAAGTATGATTGTAGTTGAACCAGTACAACTCTCTCAAGGATCTTCGAAATAAAAGGTAGATTAGAAATAGGACGATAGTTAGAAAGAGTGGAAGGATCGAGATTAGTTTTTTTTTAAGATATGGTGTCACCACAGAAACTTTCAGACTGTTAGGGAAGGAACCAGTTGACAGGCATTTGTTAATTAAAAGTAACAGGCCCGGTCCAACTGTGTCCATAATTTGCCTAAGAAAAGCAGGTGGAATAACATCCTGTGGACAGATAGTGTGTTTTAAATGACCAACAATTTCATTACTGGTGTCCAGATCAATCGACTCAAACTCAGACCAGATGGAGGAACATAATGGAACATCATGTGTATACACTGAGTTAGACAATTGAGATCTTAAAATTGTGATCTTATCAACAAATAACTTTGCAAAATTGTCACAGAAAGCAGTAGAGGGCTCTAAGATGGGATGCACAGGGGGATTTAAAACAGAGTTAATAGTAGCAAAGAGAACTTGAGGTTTATGGCAATTATTAGAAATAAGTTTAGAAAAATGTTTGCATTTTGCAGACTTTGTAGCTTTGTAGATTTTGCATGATTTCATACGAAACCTGCAGACGGTCCTTTTTCCATTGCCGCTCCGCCTGTCTACATACCCGTCTAAGGGTACGTGTAGTGTCAGAGTGCCAGGGCACTGGTGCAGGCTTGTGATTTTTGTACCTCAAAGGTGCAATAGAATTCATGATATCTGCACAGGTGGAATTAAAAAGATTAAGATGTGCATCAGCATCCAGGTTATGCAGGGTAGAGACAGATTCCAGGCAGTTTCGTACATCGTGATAGGCTGTGGAAAAATCTTCACTAGAGCGTTGGGTAAGACAACGAGTTAAACGTGCCAGTGATGGATTTTTAAGTGTGCATCCAGTGAGAGGAACAGTAAAAAGTACAGGCATGTGGTCAGAGAAAGATGCACTGTTAATTTCTATTTTCGAAATAGAGAAACCATGGGTTAAAATTAAATCAAGGGTGTGGCCATGGATATGTATTGGACCAGAAAACCACTGAGTAAAGTCAAAAGACTCAATCATATTTAAAAATTCAGCTGAATATGGTTTCGGAGTACAGCAAACGTGAATGTTGAAATCACCCAGCAGTAATATTTTGTCATGTTTGATAACTAGATCACCCATTAGAGCTGCAAGCTCACTTAGAAAGTCCTTATTTTGCTGAGGAGGACGATAAATTAGAGCTATGGCAATGGGGTTAACTAAGACTAATTGTAACGATTGCACATCAAAACTGTGGTAAGAGCCGGTAGGTAGAGATCGACAGTGAAGAGTGTTTTTAAAAACAGTAGCAAGACCTCCACCGCGGACAGACAAACGCGGGGAGTTTAAGAAGTGACAGCCGCAGGGCACCAGTTCCGAAAATGGAGATAACTCGCCGGGCTTTGTCCAAGTCTCAGTAACACACAAGAAATCAAGGGTTTGAGATGCAAAAAAGTCATTTAAAATGAAAGTTTTGTTTACCTGAGACCGGGCGTTGATGAGCGCGAACTTCAGCCGCGATGAAACAGATGCTGGCTGTGTTTCTCGGCACAGCGAGCGAATGTTGTGAAGATTAGCTCCACCATGGCCAGGGTGACTGTAAATCCGAGCAGGTGCAGAGAGGAATCCGGGTATAATAGGGTGCAGCCATCGAAGACGGCCATCCAGGGAAGAGTGGCCAGCAGTAGAACTGCGCACAGACTCAGATCCCCGCCAAAGCAAGGCGAGCCACGGATGGCAAACCGGCAAGAGGGCCGATCTGAGTCGTACAGCGATCCCTCCGCGTTTGCCGCGCCTTATCCGCCGTCTCCGGCGTGGTAGATCGACCTGGAGCTGGCACAGGTATGCAGGGGGGAGAGATGGACAGGGTGGAAGCTCGAAACGCGGTCCACAAACATCGCACCTAACGTTAGGCCAGGCAGTGACCGTGCTACGGATGTTTAAAAGTGATAAACGGTCATAGACCAATATAGCATTACAATATAAAACTAAATGAGACATATATAAAAACATAGCAGGTACAAAAGATAGCAATGAGGCGGTCTGCAGACGGCATGCCAAAGACATCGGCGCCATCTTGTCCATAAAAACAAGATAAAGTCTAAATGGATTTTGTACTGATTATTCTCGTTACTCCTTTCTGTAACACAGTACATACACACACACACACACACACACACACACACATATATACACACACACACAATACATTATAGTTGTAGTCATAATAACAGTAATAGACAGTAACAATAGTACAATAAACAGTAATAACAGTATAACAAAATTATAGTAGCAGTATTAATCTTCACATTTCAGCATTAAAAGGTCTATATATTGATAAAAGAGCATAAACTAATTCAAACTAACTATAAAAATAGTTTAAATTCTAGAATAAATATACAGTATAAATTATAAAATAAATGGATATTGTTTCATGTATTTTTTTTTATCAGGTTCTTTAAGAATGATTGGGAACTATGTAGATTTTTTTTTATACATGTATGTTTTTTCTCCTTTTAAGATGAGCGTGTATCAGAGAAACATCAATAGGCACATTACGACATGCAGAATTATTTGCTTTTAAGAGTTTATTATTATTTCTTTTTTTTTTATGTCAGCTATAAAGGTTGGTGGAGCTATAGTGATGTCATGCCTTACAATTCCCTCCAGAATCCAAACATATTCAGGTTGTTGACTAAAATGAACTTTGACCTGAAACCCAACAGTTCATATTTGTCTAATGACTTACTCATGTTTCATCATCAATATCATAATTACACTAATTGAAGCCGACATCTTCTTATTTCCTGTATCTGGATAAACAGCTCCTCAGACCATTTTTCAGTGATGTCATCCGCCGGTGACGCACTTGAAGGTGGAATTGGTAAGACACAGATAATTAGTGTTTTAGCTTGGATTACTCAGTGTTCATTGAACAGGATGTCTTCAGATGCTGGCCTGCAATAAGATTAAGTGTTAGTGAGATGTTTATCACTGAAGCTAATTGTCCCCTTATCACCAGGTCAGTCTTCAGTCTTCAGTCTCCGTCTACAGATAGTGTGCCTTGCCGACAGGTGAAACCGTTTGGAGGTGTCATGGAGATTCATGTTGCCATGAACGAATGTGAATAAATTCTGTTAAAACCCCATTGGCTGTCCACTTAAGATGACCTTGCCGTCGGAGGTTGGCTGTCAGCTGTCCGTACAAATCAAACAAGAGATGTCCACATAGCCAGCCAAGAACAAGCTAATGTTTCACTCTAATGAGCACTTATGGCAATATGATATTGGACTCTTGTCTGGACACAACTCATCTCTCAATGAAGTTGAGCTTTAAAAGGGGTCCTGGAAGGTTTACAGTAAGACCTTTGTCAGCAGTGGCACTTTGAAAAGCACAGTTACATTCTATTCATATTGCTTGTGAAACTTTGAATAGCCTCCCCAAACCTACATTATAGGATATCCAGCGGACATCAAAAGGATCAGCCACTTATTTCTTGTAACTTTACAGTATACTTTTGTTCTCATGCCAGTCTGATGGTTTTCAAATTGGGATCCAGCAAGGTGCTAGATAGTCATTTAAAAATGTTCAGAGAAAATTGTGTAAAACAATAAAATATAAATAAATGAATTATAATAATAATATGTGGAATTTACTGTGGTATTGTTTTATAACGATTGTAAATCATTTAAGATTAATTGTTCTATTCTATTGACGGCTATAGTATGTCAATGTAGTAAAAATAATAAAACAAGCATATTTTTCTGATTATTGAACACGTATATTTTTTACTATTTTTATATTATATACTTTAAGCAGAAATAACAATAAGACTGCATTTGATTCAAAGTACCGTAAAAACAATAATATCGTGGAATATATTATTACAAAGTTAAATAGCTGTTTTCTAATTTGTATATATTTCAAAATGTTATTTATTCTTGTGATATGAAGCTGAATTTTGTGATATGAAGCAGCATTACTCCAGTCTTCAGTGTCATATGGTTCTTCAGAAATCATTCTAATAGGCTGATTTGATACTCAAGAAACGTCTCGGTTAGGTATTTTAACCCTCGTTCCTTGAAGGAGGGAACAGAAACATCATTTCAGTGACCGACGAATTGGGATATTGCTTCAACAGACAAATTTACTTTGAGTGTCAACTAAACGAGACAATGCACATTGGCATGCAATTATTGCATCCAGCTGTCACTGATTACAGTGTGAGTATAATAAGGCAGCTGAGGAGGCAAGCCGGTGACCCTGCTGCCCAGCGGTGGTACAGCAACCGTGGCGACGGGACATGATGTCTCTATTTCCTCCTTCAAGGAACAAAGGTTACCATATTTAACCGAGACGTTCTCTCTCTCGACATCATGTTGGTGACTGACGAATTTGGATCCGTACCAAAGCACCATGGGTGCTGCCCATTATTTGGTGTAGGCTGGGGCTCGGAACAAGTAGTTCCACTCACCATTGTCAAATATAGAAAAATTGGAGGTGATTGTAACTCTCTTGCGGCTGCCATATACCCCAGGAGCCGTTGAAAAGGCAGAAGTCTGCCAGGGAAACATAGGCTCTAAAGGGGATCACACACCAGATGAGAAGCACCGTCCAGCGCCACGCCACATCTAGGACAATTCGAAGTATTGCACACAGGACTATATGGTGGAGCTCAATATCGAATCAAATTCTGAGCAGCAAGATGAATGAGTTTTAACATCATTTATTATTATTATGTGAAATATATAATAATAGCTGAGGTTTGAACGTTAATTAATGAAAAGAATTTGTTATAATTTAGTTAAGATTATCATTAGCATTCTAGATTGCCATTCATCAATTGTTTTTTATTACTATAAGCTATTTCAACATTTCTAATGCTGTAGCTACTAATACTGATTTGTTTGCTTAATAAAAACAAAGAAGCTACATTTTTTTAAATAGGTATGCTTATTTCATAAAGTTTCTAAGGACTGTCACTGAACATATTACCTCAGATAGAAAATTTGACATTCTTACCTGAAAAACCGATGACAAACGCTGTCTTCCTCCATGTTTATGACTTCCTCATGTTGTCTTTAAAGAATCTATGGTTGGTTGCATATAATTCTGGGTTATTTCCCTACATCGTTGATTAGTTTTCTGTCTATGCCGTCAGCTACATCGCTATTTAAATTACCTGAAGTGTCTTATGTTGTACACTCATAGAAAACAATGTGTTAGAATTTTAAAGACATGGTGTGATGCCGTGCTGCACTTCTCATCCGGCGTGCAACCCCTTAAGGCTATACCATGGACTATACATACATGGGTACTGCTTAGGTCTCAGTATGGAACTAGTCTTCCATGATTCTCAAGTAGAGATGCACGATATTGGGAAAAAATGACATTGCAATATTTTATTTTTCTGAGATATATATTGCGAAATGAAATCTAATCAAATTTTTTCTTACAAACAAAAATGGGGTGAGCACACTTACATTCTCATTTTAAATTATTTAAACATTGACACCATCGTGTTAATTGATTAATATGCACGAGGGAGAGAGAGCAAGACAGCGCTTGTGTTGTTTGAAGACGGTGAGCATACCGGGGCTTGCTCGCTCCCTCTCTTTCTCTCTCTCTGTCTCTCTCTCGCGCACGCGCTCTCTCTCGCTCTCTCGCTCTCTCGCTCTCTCTCTCTCTGCCCTGTTAAACTGACAGATACACTTTCACTCTATGATGGTTAAGCTGTGCAATTAATCCGCAAATCACATTCATCAAGGGCCGGGGAGCAGCTGGCCCGTACAGTTAATGAATAACGGATCAACTACGACAGCCTACATCGCACATCCTGCGATGTGACTATCACATCGTCCAGCCCTATTCTCAAGGATTCATCGTGAAGGCCCTCACTGGGAGTGAGAACACCACTCAACGAACAGGTTCCACTTAAGCATAGATGGTCCTGGTGTAGGTAACCCACAACCTCCGCGTCCTGTCCAGGGATCAGACATGGAGTTTCCAAAGGTCTGAGCATGGGTGCCAAATGGTGCCCGTCTCTGAGACAGTAGTTCCTTCCTCAGATGAATTGGGATAGGGGGAGGACTATTAATCCGGGGAACAAGGTCTGAGTGGGCCAATATGGTGCCACTAGCAAGACTTGCTCGTAAGCGTCATTTGAGACGGTTCAAGGCAAGGTGCACGGCTATCAACTCTAAGCAATTGATATGCCAATGCAGCTGCAGCCCCTTCCAAACTCCTGAGACTGCATGCCCATTGTACGTGGCCCCCCCAGCAGATGGTGGAGGCATCTGTGTAAACCACAGCATGCCTGGAGATCCATTCTAGAGGCACCCCTGCCCAAACAAATGTAAGATCTGACCACAGGATGAAGGTTTGGCGACAGGCTGGTGTAACTTGGATCCAATGAGTGCCACGCTTCTATGCCCACCTTGGGACTCAGCCATAAAGCCAGTGCTGGAGTGGTCTCATATGTAACAGGCCGAGTGGTGTATGTGCTGATGCGGCTGCCATATGCCCCAGGAGCCTTTGAAAAAAATTCAATGGGACCGCTGTCCTGCCCTTGAATGTATTCAAGCAGGATTACCCCGACCGCGCACGTTCCTCTGTGAGGCATGCTGTCTGTTCCACTGAATCCAACCCCATACTGAGAATAGAGATCCTCTGTGTCGGTGAGAGTTTGCTCTTTTCCCAGTTGACCAGTACATCCAACAGGCTGACCTCAAAGGTCTGGACACGGGTGCCAAACGGTGCCCTGTCTCTGAGACAGTAGATGGGCTGTCAAAGATGGGCTGTCACGAGGAGTATTAGAAGTGGTGGACTTAGGACACTATTGCATCTGCTGGAAGTGATTTGCGTCTTTGTCTGCTGCCAGAACAAGCCCCAGTTGGTGGCAGCGGCAAAGGAACGGAACCTGGTTTGCAGCTCCGAGATGGTCATCTTCCCAGAGTGGGAACATGTCTCATCCAGTGCTTAGTGCCTAGACATGTGAGGCAACGATTATGACCATCAAGGAAACGACCACACACAGAAACACATGGGTGAAACGGCATCCTTATAAGGACGATCCATTGTCAAAGGTGGTGTTCATTGCACCTGCTGCCTTATTATACTCATGCTGTGATCAGCTGCAGCTGGATGCAATACTTGCAGGTCAATGTGCATTGGCTCATTTAGTTTACACTAGAAGTAAATTAGTCTATCAAAGCAATATCCAATTTTGTTTTTTGTTTTTTACCAAGAATAAGCTGTAGTCAAATTTCACAAGTATAAATAAATAAATACATCTGTCAAATAAAAAAAATTCAACAGTTTAGTGCCCCATCTGTTAGTGTCTAGTTAGCAGATCCCATCTCTGTACGCAGATGTTCAGCAATTTCCCCTTGCACAGCAGCCCTGCGAGAGAATTGATTAAAGTCAGCTGGTTTGAAAACACATCCCTTTTAATATCCTTTTTCAATGAAGCCAGATACTGTAGTGCTGTTGAATGGGTCAGTTTGAGCCAAGAGGAAGTTGTTCATTGAGATATCAGACAGATGACTTTCACCCTTTATGCTAGTGCAACCACCTATAGGTCATAGAATCAATGACTAACCTCTTTTTCTTAATGTTGGCCATTGTTTTCAAGCAAGAGGTTTTCAGAGAGAAAAGGGAAGCTGGTTGAAATTAAGTCCCTGAAGTGGTTTTTGTTTACCCTGCTGGCCATTTCCTGTTCCTGTTTTTTGTCCTGTGCACCTTTTTACTCTAGTCAGTGTTGTTGTTGTTATCTGAGGTGCATGAGACTCTAAATCTGTTTTGACTAATTTGTTCCTGTTGGCAGAAGAGGATCAGTCAGTAAGCAGCCTATCCTTAATTAGCCCTTTAGTTGTTTTGCGATGGAAAAGCCTGAGAGAAAAGTCCTTGTGAGACAATCCACTTGCAGTACACTGACATTTCCTTTGGCCCAGAGGCATTGATTAAAGGTGAAGTGTGTAATTAGTTTGAGATTTAATGTGCAGAGACAACTGTAAGGCACTCATAATGCCAAGTGTACTCTGTAAGGCACATTAATACTTAGTTTCTAATTTTCTGTCATGTTTATCTGTTATTTAACTAATTGCAGACTAGGTCATTCAAATACAATCATTCTCCTCCGCAAGTGAAGCTACAATTATGAAATGCACTCTCCTATAAAATGTAGCACATATTAATGGTGGAATTCATTCATGATAACCTGTCATGAGGAGGAGCTTGCAGTCCGTTTTCACTCATTTGCATTTGATGAGTAGTCGGTCTTGATGTTTGTGTGAAATATGCAATCAGAAAATAGCTCAAATAAACTGAAAAAAAGAAAATTATAGTATATATCAAATCTTTCCAACATTTTTCATTAAACATGAAGAACCAATACAGAAATGTAATACTGTTAAATGGTTACATTTATATGTAAAAATGCAACTAATGGCGCAAATATACACAATTCAAATTAGTAGCTTTGATAATGCCATTGGCACTTGTCTAGCTAAAAATACAAATCAAACCTAGTGCCTCCAGTGATCATCCATATGGTGTCTAGTAACTGTTGAGGTTTTGAACCTCCTGAGTTCCCCTATATCTCTTATATCACTCTCATTAAACTCACAGACAGACAGACCTTTGGCCTGAATACATCATCTTACACACATGCAACTCACCAGTGAGTGTGTGTGTGTGTGTGTGTGTGTGTGTGTGTGTGTGTGTGTGTGTGTGTGTGTGTGCGTGTGTGTGCGTGTGCATGTTTGTGGTCATTGGTTGTCAAAGATGTAGGCCCTGACACAGGCACTGAACAGATGTGAAGTGTAGACAAATATTTGTCAGAGAGATGTATTTTTCCATCCTGGGATTAGCATTGCAGCTAGAATGGACAGCCAAAGCCATGGAAGCAAGTAACTAGACACCACCCTTAAGACTTCAAGCGTGAGGAATGATAGAAAAAGTAAACGAGTACCTATGTGAGAAGCAGCACTTGGACAAGAGCAGGATTATCTCATAATGCCTTGCTTTTGTCAAATGCCACTTTGCCTTGATGAGGGAGCTTGGGCATTTCTCAAACTTTCAAGTTTTGGGTTGAGAAAATGGCAACTCTAGCTCAAGATCAGCGGTGAGCGAGACACGGAGAGTTGTTTTAACATAAATCTGGGAAAACATCTTTCCACTTGAACATTTCACTCACGATTCTGCTTGTAATAACAGTCAGGTCACATGTTACTCTCTCATTGCGAGTAGCTGTCACCTTTGGGCAGTGAAGGAGTTTTATGAAGAGGTTCACAGACTGCTGAGCATGTAATAGGAGTCCCGCAGAACTACATCTCCATCAACACGTATGAAACACCTGGAGAAACACTCGCTCAAACTGCTGTGAGAAGATTAATGGGTAGAAGAACATCACGGCTCCAGCCACAAATTCATTGTATTGTGCTAAACAGATTTCTGTTCACACTGGTTTTAAAGCAGATACTATTTTGCCCCTTTATTTTGATCTAATGTTTCATGGTCATGTAATAAAACAAATATTGTAATTTTAATGGTAAAATCCAAAAAAAATGCTATGACAAAAACCTGTTAATTGGTTAACGGTAAGTTCCTTTGCTAAATACGGTGAAAAACTGTGATGAATCTAAAGGAAAATTTAATGTAATTTTACAGTAAAATACTGTTAAAGTCCTGCAGTCATTAATTTTATCCCTTAAAGTTCATCTTTGATAAACAATATGACACATTTACACATTTTCTTTTTTCTTTTTCCCATGAACATTTCTTCATGCCTTAAAAGGGTCCTATTATGCCCTTTTGGTTTTTGGGGTGTGCTAGAATAGGTTTTCATGCTTGATTGTTCCAGAAACCCTTTATTATTATTATTATTATTATTATTATTAATAACATATTTTATATTACTGCAGTACTACTTTTCCCACTCATTCTTGAATGCTCTGTTTACTTCCTGTTTCGATGAAGCCCCTCCTTCCGAAATCCGCAATGTAATCTGATTTGTTAGCTGTCCCAGTGTGTTGTGATTGGCGCATGCATGGGGAAAAGACCAGTCTCCATCGGAGAGGCGTGCTCGGCATTTAAACAGCGGCGGTGATTAGGCTCCATTAACAACAGGTGTGCCTCATCACATGCCCACCAACCCAGGGTATTTCAGTGCCCCTCCTCTCTCATGCACCCACTCCTGTCGGGAGCCTGGTGAAGGGCGGCGATTTAGGGACATGACGATGATAATTAGGGGGGAGGCAGACGACTACTATATATACATATATATATATATATATATATATATATATATACTCCTGAACAAAATCTTAAGACCAGGGGATGTATTGCAAGTTTTACACATTTCGCACTAGTGGACCATAACCGGGTTGTAAGTGCTGCTTCAAAAAAACTGTATTTAATCTCAAAAAGGGCTGTTCATCAGCTGATCAAAAGTTTAAGACCTTAGCCCAAAAATAAACGCACAACAGAACTAAAAGTGTCAAAAAAGGACTCAGTAGTGAGTAGGCCCACCGTTCTTGTTGATCACTTCAAATACTCGTTTCGGCATGCTTGATGTGACTGTTTCCAGGAGGCTGGTGGGAACGTTGCTCCATGTGGTGAAGTTGGCTTCACGAAGGGAATCCACGGTCTTGAACTAACGTCCGTTTTTGTAAACTTCCCTTGCCATCCATCCTCAAATGTTCTCAATGGGATTTAGATCAGGGGAACACGCAGGATGGTCCAAAAGAGCAACGCTATTTTCCTGGAAGAAGTCCTTCGTCAGGTGGGCGTTGTGAATTGCAGCATTGTCCTGTTGAAAGACCCGGTCATTACCGCACAGAGGGGGCCCTCAGTCAAGAGAGATGCCCGCTGCAACAGATCCACATAGCCAGTCGCCGTTGAGAGAGGCCTTGCTTGTGCAGCTCAACAATCCTGCCACGTTCAAAGAGAGAAAGCCTTTTTGCCTTTGCCATCAGGAGATCTTGACAGTATGACTGCTTGAAGAACAATGACTTGAAAGCCATATTTTTGTGCAGATTTGACCTTTTATGGCTATGGTCTTAACTTTTGATCAGCTGATAAACAGCCTGTTTGAGTTTTAATGCAGTTTTCAATAAATTGCCTATACTCTATTTTTTGTCTCTTGCTACTGTTTCTTCTTTTGGCATTTTAAAGCAGCATTTACAACCCGGTTATAATCCACTTGTGCGTAATGTGTAAAACTTGCAATGCATCCCCTGGTCTTAAGATTTTGTTCAGGAGTGTATATGTATGCATATATACAGTATATATATATATATATATATATATATATATATATATATATATATATATATATATATATATATATATATATATATGTGTGTGTGTGTGTGTGTGTGTGTGTGTGTGCGTGATAAATTTGTTTTTTATGACATCAAACTATTTTGACGCACTGAAATTTCTTGTTAACAATTTTAATATCACATTTTTTTTTTTTTTTTATTAAAACCCAAACTTACTGAACACAAGTAAAGTCACAAATTATAATAGAACAAAGATGCATACCAATTCAACCTACTTGAAAACTTTTAAAACTAAATTAATAAGAAATGTTATGTTGTAAAAAGTAAATGTACATATAGACTGAATAGTCTCCACTGTATATATTCAATATACATTAATTCTTACTTATCTTACAAAAGTGTTTCAGTCTAGGGCAGTAAGTGATTTTCTTTGTGATGTTTGATTAACATTTTTGACACAAATGGCTGCTTTAAAGGAATAGTTCAACCAAAAATAAAAGTTCTGTTGTTGTTCTAAACTTGAATTTACCTCCGCTGTTGAATGCAAAATAATATATTTGGAACAACAGGCCTACTGGTAACCAAAAATAAATAAATAAAAAATAAATGAATGAATACACTACTGGAGTAAATGGGGACCAGAAACAGACTGGTTATGAACATTCTTCAAAATATCTTCTGATATGTTGAGGAGAAAAAAGAAATGCATACACGTTTAGAACAACTTGAAGGTGAGTAAATGGTGACAGTACTTTCATTTTTGGTGGAAGATCTCAATATATAATGCCAGGATCTCATATACTGTAGCCTACTATTACACATGCTTTATCTTTAACTATGTAAGACACAAATGATTGTGTTGATGAGGATACTCTCAAAGACAGGCATTTTGACACATAACTATGTGTATTTGTATAACGTGTAAACACAAGGCATGAAAAATAACTAAAGTTTTCACTGGCGCTGTATGAGCTGGTGTGCGCTGCACATATCAGTCTGAAACTGTGTTAACGCTAGTTGCACATTTACCAACATTAATTCTGCCCAACTGCTTAATGTCCATGAATAGTTTATATTTACATTTGTGCATTATGCAGTCACTGTTTTCCAAAGCTACTTACAGGTACTGGTCATATAATTAGAATATCATCAAAAAGTTGATTTATTTCACTAATTCCATTCAAAAAAATGTAAAACTTGTATATTATATTCATTCATTACACACAGACTGATATATTTCAAATGTTTATTTCTTTTAATTTGGATGTTTATAACTGACAACTAAGGAAAATCCCAAATTCACTATCTCAGAAAATTAGAATATTGTGAAAAGGTTCAATATTGAAGACACCTGGTGTCACACTCTAATCAGCTCATTAACTCAAAACACCTGCAAAGCCTTTAAATGGTCTCTCAGTGTAGTTATGTAGGCTACACAATCATGGGGAAGACTGCCGATTTGACAGTTGTCCAAAAGACGACCATTGACACCTTGCACAAGGAGAACAAGACACAAAAGGTCATTGCAAAAGAGGCTGGCTGTTCACAGAGCTCTGTGTCCAAGCACATTAATAGAGCGGCGAAGGGAAGGAAAAAATGTGGTAGAAAAAAAAAGTGTACAAGCAATAGGTTTAACCGCACCCTGGAGAGGATTGTGAAACAAAAAATATAAAAAAATGTGGGGGAGATTCACAAAGAGTGGACTGCAGCTGGAGTCAGTGCTTCAAGAATCACTACACACAGACATATGCAAGACATGAGTTTCAGCTGTCGTATTCCTTGTGTCAAGCCACTCTTGAACAACACACAGCATCAGAAGCGTCTCGCTTAAAAAAGGTCTGGACTGCTGCTGAGTGGTCCAAAGTTATGTTCTCTGATGAAAGTAAATTTAGCATTTCCTTTGGATATCAGGGACCCAGAGTCTGGAGGAAGAGAGGAGAGGTATATAAAGCCATGTTGCTTGAGGTCCAGTGTAAAATTTCCACAGTCAGTGATGGTTTGCGGTGCCATGTCATCTGCTGGTGTTGGTCCACTGTGTTTTCTGAGGTCCAAGGTCAACAAAGCCGTACACCTGGAAGTTTTAGAGCACTTCATGCGATATGCGATAGGAAGATGCGATATGCCAGACCCAAGAATGCAGAAGAGCTGAAGGCCACTATCAGAGCAACCTGGGCTCTCATAACACCTGAGCAGTGCTACAGACTGATCGACTCCATGCCACGCCGCATTGCTGCAGTAATTCAGGCAAAAGGAGCCCCAACTTAGTATTGAGTGCTGTAAATGCTCATACTTTTAATTTGTATACTTTTTAGTTGGCCAAGATTTCTAAAAATCCTTTCTTTGTACTGGTCTTAAATTGGATTTTCCTTAGGTGTCAGTTATAATCATCAAAATTAAAATAAATAAACATTTGAAATATATCAGTATATGTTTAATGAATGAATATAATATACAAGTTTCACGTTTTGAATGGAATTAGTGAAATAAAACAATTTTAGATGATATTCTAATTATATGACGAGCACCTGTACAGTGCATTCAGGCTTTACTTTTTTTTTTTCAGATCGGTTTAAAATCATTTGTTTTTAAACCACAATTCTTAAAATGCATTTTACTGATAAGCTTACATCATGATGTGTAAAGCGATTGACATTTTTCTAACAGGTTATTTCACAATTCTTAAGCGAATACATAGAGTTTGTGCAAACACAAAAAGCCAAATACATCCATCAAGTTAATAATCAAACTGACCTAAAATCCATGTGGCACTGTGCCCGGTCCACTCGCTGTTCCACATCTTCTACTCCATTATCAGCTTTAGTAAAATAACCTGATAACTGGGGATTTTACTGACTATGTTTTATCTGCTGTTTGTGTTTTAGTTTTTTTTTTTTGTTTTTGTTTTTTTTGAGCCCCTCTCTCACATTTGTTTAATTAAGAATGGCGGACATTTTTACTTATAGAAGTTTGTGAATTGCATTACCAATTCCAGATGATGCCAGAATGAAGTGAAGAGTGGAGGTGAATGTGAACATCAGGTGCAGCAGCGATCACCTAATAGACAGTTTGTTAGACAAATAGACAAAAGTCCAATACAGAATAAATGCATTTGATTGGTAAACCAAATTTAACCATGACGTTTCATACTTTAATGGTAATACATGGAATTTACGGCAAAACTCCTGCTGACCTGATCTTGTCATCTAATTGTGGTTGTATCTCTCTGAATGAAGAGGTATCATATCAATCACAAGTGCAGTATGGAGTATCTCATGTTCACGCTTTACATGTTATCCTTGGGAGATATCATCAGGAAGCATGGTTATGCTGATGATACTCAGCTCTATATTTCTTCGAGAATCTGAGAAACATACCAATTTGAAAAATGTACAGAATGCATGGTCAATGTATAAAAAAAGCTCTTATTGCACTATAGTCCTCCATGTCCGCTGTGTTCCCAAAACTCTGGCAATTTCATAATTCCTCGTATATCAAAATCAACTGTGGGCAGCCGATCCTTTTCCTAATTACAGTTGATCCCTTACTCTGGAATAACATATCCAACATTGTTCGAGAGGCAGAGACACTCTGTCAGTTTAAATCTAGATTAAAGACTAATCTCTTTAACCTGGCTTACACATAACATACTAACACATTTCTAATATTCAAATCCGTTAAAGGATTTTTAGGCTGCATTAATTAGGAAAACTGGAACCAGGAACACTTCGCATAACACACGATGTACATGCTACATCATTAGAAGAATGGCATCTACGCTAATACTAGTCTGTTTCTGTCTTATTACGAGGTCACCGTAGATCCACCAGATCCAGTCTGTATCCAGATCAGAGGGTCACTGCAGTCGCCCGGATCCAGTATGTATCCAAACCAGATTGTGGATCAGCTCACCTCTACAACCCTGAATGTCAGCGGAGACCAGGACAACTAGATGAGCTCCAGATATATGTCCCCAGTGAACACCTTGTCTCCTAGATTAAAGTGACCCATACTCAGAATTTGTGCTCTGCATTTAACCCATCCGACGTGCACACACACAGAGCAGTGAACACACACACACACTGTGAACACACACCCGGAGCAGTGGGCAGCCATTTATGCTGCGGTGCCCGGGGAGCAGTTGGGGGTTCGATGCCTTGCTCATGGTATTGAAGGTGGAGAGAGAACTGTACATGCACTCCCCCCACCCACAATTCCTGCCGGCCAGGGACTCGAACTCACAACCTTTCGATTGGGAGTCCGACTCTCTAACCATTAGGCCACGACTTCCCACCAATAGATGCGAAGTCGATGGCCACCGGTAGATGGCCACCGGTACAAGACCACAGGAAACAGATCATTCTTCTGCACAATCTGACATTGCAGCCTGGAATTGAACTGTTGGTTCGTCTGGTCAGAGAAGAACTGGCTTCCCGACTGAGTCCAGTTTCTTCCAAGGTTTTTTCTCCATTCTGTCACCGATGGAGTTTTGGTTCCTTGCCGCTGTCGCCTCTGGCATGCTTAGTTGGAGACACATAATGACCAGTAATTTTGTTGACTTGATTGCACAGATACTAATTAAACTAAACTGAGCTGGATGATGTCATCCTTGAATTCAACAATAAACTGCATTTTTGTTTCATTGACACACTATTTTCCTATTGAATGCTGTTGAGTTGCTTTGTTACAATCTATATTGTTAAAAGTGCTATATATATATATATATATATATATATATATATAGCACTTTTAACAATATAGATTGTAACAAAGCAACTATATATATATATATATATATATATATATATATATATATATATATATATATATATTAGTGGTGGGCATAGATTAATATTTTAATCTAGATTAATCTCACTGTGATCTTGAAATTAATCTAGATTAAAATGGCTCATTCGAATTCTACCGAAGGCATTCAGAATATGTGTGTTACGCAAATAAAATTGTCAAACAGTAAGTCTTTGAGAAAGGGTTTATCAAGCTAGGTGGTGCATTAGAAAAGGGGCTCATCTCCTGTTTCCAAAATGCATCACAAAGTGCTTGAAAAAGCTGTAAACTAATTCCACATTGCACAAGGTGCAAACAACTTTACGCCTGTTTCACACATACACTTGTACCAGTGGGCCATGTTTAAAAAATGTAATTTGTATGTTTGTTTATTTTTATTTATTTGTGCTATTTACACAATGTTTAAGTTTTTTCAAGTTTGTAGGTGTCAAGGTACAGAAACCAAATAATTAATGTAAAATAGCACTGGATAGTCTTCAATGTAAAAATGAAATATACAATCAAACCTACATTTATTCAGACACCTTCAACATTTCTCACATTATTACAGTTTTGCTATATATATCAAAAATTATATCTGGTTTCTGAATAATATTTGGTTTTACTGTTAAAACTACAAAGTAATTCAGTCAAGAGCAGTGAATGATTTTCATTTTCATTTTCTTGGATTAACATTACAGCAGCCAGTAGCTAAATTAGGCACGGTCACTTGAAGAGACGGTGAACGCATCCAATATAATACACATCCCATTTTTTACTTTCACTTAAGAAATAACTGACAGTTTTTTCGAGCATAATTTCCAAGGTGGATATTTTGACATATTTTTTATGTATTTGTATGTATTTGTCAGCCGATAACGGCCCACCACTAATATATATATATATATATATATATATATATATATATATATATATATATATATATATATATATATATATATATAATATAAGTGACTTGACCTGACTTGACTTAATAATAGCGCTAATAAGTGGGGGTGTGGTTGGGCATTTCCGCGATCTGCGCTCCAGTCAATCTACTCCAAAGCCAATCATCCTTGCTTGGGCCTTGGGTCTTCGCCCCACCTAGCCCTACTGTTAACAATGCCGTCAAATTTGCCATACCAATCAGGCCCTGATAATGTTTACGAACAAGAGGATCATGCACAACCTCTACAAGAAAAAATAAATAAAGGGGTTTTAGAACCAGGGTGGAAGGCATCACATGTCTTTGCCATGGTTTCAATTTGACATCACAATATCTGAAAGAAAAGCACTGTAGTCCGAACAAGCCATTTGTTGTATTTCTTGAAAAGTTTTTTCTGTTAAAGAGATTATCTCCTTTACTTAGAGATTTGTAACCTTGCAGATCTTTTTTATGCTCAAGCAGCAACATTACAACATTACACTTTAACTAAAGTTAGACCCTTTTCACTTTTGTAAATGCTACACAATGGCAAATGCAGCATTGGATTAATTTAGCCGTATGTGAATAAGAAACTGATTCTGAAGAAGAAGAGGAAGATCGAGTTATACAGGGTGGTCTAAAAATCAGATGGTATTGCATGCATGCTATGTATTACTCTCTTCAGTCGCACATGTAATGATAATTGAATTGGCCTTTGGCATTCCCATTATCAAACAGCTAATATTGTTTTGCTTACCACATTATTACACAAACCACATTTCCATTCACCATCTCAGACAGGTTAATGATAGGAAAACTGCAGTTTTATGGAAAAAAAGGTGTTGACTTATAAATTTACACATGGTTTGTCCTTAAGCACATTAAAACTCCAGATTAACGTAAACAATGTTAAAAGCTTGATTTTCACTACTGTATGAGGTTGTTAACTTTACAGTTTTTGGAAGTGAAAAATAACAAAACATCTAATAATTTACAGTGGAAATACTGAATTGATATTACCAAAATCCCCTTTGGAACACTTAACAGGATCATATGTACTAAACAGGGCAAATGAGTGTGAAAGCGCAATCCCATAAAAGTGCAGATGGGAGTGGACAGTGATGCAGGGTGTGATCTACTGACAGTGACCAAATAAAAGAACACAGACACAGCCAGATCATAATGACCAGGGCCGTGGTTATCTGGGAGTTAGGGTGTCATGATTCTCCAGGGAAATCACCAGGGTACCCACATCCTCACATCCTGCAGTCCAATGCAATCTAACACGAGCAGTGCAAATGAATGCAGAGTCACAAACAAGCAGAGCTGATGATAATTGGGTGTGGCCAATCAACTAACAACAATGACACAAATCACAGAAAACTGACTGACGCAAACCTTAGTACAATAAATCACAGTGATTCATGATTCATTTAACTGGTCTCCTCATAAATTGAAAGGGAAACTACTACAAATGCATATGCAATAAGGTTAGCCGCTAAAATAACTGTACACACCTATTTACTGCTGAAGTTTCATTGCACTTTAATAAATATTGGCAGTGTTTTTTTTTTTTTTTTTTTTTTTTTGTGTATTTTTTTATGCCAAAAGAGGGTTTTGGCTCTTACTACATCTGACCCTTAATGGATATTCATTGAAATAAAACACATTTTTTCCCTAGATTTGTGCACAATAGGGCTTCATGTTGTTAAATTAAATCTTACTGTATGTTAAATGAATGTTTACTGCATTATTGTATTGTCACATGTAATACCATGATGGTTTTGTGTGCACCTACTGTATAGTATATTAACATTATCTTTGTGTTATGAGCTTTGATTCATCATATGGCTATTATAGTTTTTTTCTGTCAAGTACACTGGGTTTATGTTTTAAAATTTGGTCTAATCTCCAGGCGTCACATTGAAAACAAATGTGTATGCACATATAGACATAGAAGCAGGTGGAATTGCTTTTGACAAGAAGTAATATAGAAGGTTATTTTACTGTGTGCCTTGACGTCTAGGTGGGGCAAGGCCACATCACCCTAATATAAGACTAAATACATTAACAAACACACATGCACAAACAAGAGGGAATATTGTAACCTAAACATATGTGTACAGTGTGATTCAAAAGTCTGAGGTCAGCAAAGAAATTAGCATTGTGAAAATGCTTCCATTTTACATTTATGTAATTTCATTTTGAATTATATTATTAGCATAAAAAAAGAAAAAGTTGACCTGAAAGATTAGCATCATGCCCTCCTTTTGCTTTAATGACAGCAGGACTCGAGCTGACATGAACAAAACATGATGATCATGTTCTCCAGCATGATTTGACAATGATCCAAAGAGAATCTTGTGCTTTAATTTGACCTTTTGATTAAAAGAGTTCCCATTATCAATTACAATCAGTAATTTGCTTATATAATTTTTGCTTACTAGAAATAGTCTTACATATTTTGTTGTTTTATTAAACCATAGTTGTTGTTTTTTTAATCCTAAAATTATTTATATATTTTTTCTAGGTTTAAATTAGATTCTCAGTTCAATGTGGACTTATATATACATACACAATTACACATTATGATGTTTTTCTTAAAGGGAAAGTTCTCCCAAAAATGAAAATCATTTACTGACCCTCCTCGTATAAGTCTGAGAAAATTTTAGTCAGTGGTGACTTATATTCTTTAAAAATATCTTATTTTTTGTTCTGCAGTAGAAACAAAATCTGGTTTGGAATGACATAAGGGTGAGTCAATGATGACAGACTGTTCATTTCTAGGTCAAATATCCTTTTAAGATCATGCATTTTGTACACTCAAAGTATTTTATCCCTCCTGTCCCCTGTGTCTGCAAGAGATGTGTCAGTCACGGCCGCAGCAGCCACTGTCACAGTACATTACTCACCGCTCTTACGCACTTCACTCCCATCACTCGAGATGGAGTGAGATAGACCCGGTCATTAGTTTATCTTCTGTCATTTTACAAGACTGTCACAGGCACATACCTACACGAACATGCAGCATATACTGTCTTGTCTTAATCTCAGACTGTCTGCTGCATTTAGCATGTTTCTCATTTTTTCACCAGAATAGTTGATGCCTGTTGCATAATGTGCTTGTGCAACTGTATTTATCTTATTTATCTTATTTTATTTTTCTCAGCATAGCCAAAATACAGTTATATTGTACCATCTTATTATGTGAATCAATTAAATTCTGAATTGCTCAAGAAAAAAAAAAAATATTATCACTGTGGAAAACACTGCTGGAAAAAACTGCTGTATTTTAGTAAAAATCATGATTCTTTTTTTTTCATTCAATATTGTGTTTATATATATTAAAAAAGAACAGCATTTATTATATATATATATATATATATATATATATATATATATATATATATATATATATATATATATATATATATATATATATATATATTATAGTAATAATAAAAATAAATAAATAAAAATCCTACTGACCCCAACATTTGTGATAGTGTATATACAATTGAATGACAATATTTTGTTGGCCAAATCAATGGCTTTATATTTGTTTGTTACTTTTAAACCCATTTTTATTGTCACCTGCATTATTAAGTTTCATAACTGTACAAAAGTTTGTTGAAAAGCTTATTATAGGCTATTGATTGCAATGACCTGGATGAACAATGAATGCTACAGCATTTTAGTATTTATGTCAAATTACAGTATATTCACTGGCCTAAATATGAGACGGGTAGTCCCAGTCTCCCCTATGAATTTTTAATAATAAAAGAAATATGCAAGCTTTTGACTTGTCAAAGATTGTCTCCTGGGAGTAGTAAACAAGTAATTGTTGTGTCCATCCCATAATTTAGACCAGATAATAAGATTTAATCTTAATTTATGTCTAAAGCTTTAATAACAGAATAACATATTAGAGATAAAGATGTTGTTATTGATCTCTTTATGGAGTATTGCTCAGCTAGAGCGTTATACTTCCTCAGACACTTTAGCCGTCTGACCTGAAGACTGTTTGGTTGTGGCGTAAATCAAAATACTGTCTGTTTCTGTTTCTTGTCTGTTGGGTGTTATCCTAAAAGTGTTATCAAATCCCTTCTTAGACCTGTGCAGTGATGTTAAGCCTGAGTTAAGCACAGCCACTTCTGTGAGAGGAATGTTTGAGTCTAATGGTGGTTTGTGTAAATGCACAGCAGGTGTTGCTGCTCAGAGACGTGTAATTGAGAATTTCCAGACCAAAGTAAAGCATCACAGACTTTGGAAAGCACATCCCATTCTTTTTTTCTATTATTCTTTTTATTTTTTAATTGCACTAACACAGTAGCAATCATCGAGTATCCATTACCGACCATGAAACAAATCATTAGTTATATTAGTGCAATATGCTCATGCTCTGTTTAAATATTGATGGTCAGCTGTTTTTTTCATTGACTACAGCATGGCTGTTTGATTGAAATGAAGCGTCTGGTTTCTGGAAGTCATTCTGCATGATATCATCTGCTGAAAGCATTCAAAACAGATTTCTGAAATCATCTTAATGCCAAGACTTCCTGAGACTTCATCCATCAGTCCAGAATACGCCAGCACAACTAGCTGAAATAGAAGAAACTGTGATATGACCCAGAAAGATTTCTTAAACTGAACCAGTCATTGTGATTTTTGCCGTGATTTTGTAATTATTGTACAGATCTTTGCATGTCAAATTACACATTTATTTATTTACTTATTTATTCATACATTTATTAATTCATAATTTTATAAAAATCCTACTGACCCCAACATTTTGACTGGTAGCGTAGTTTATTAATTACAATATTTTGTCGGCCAAATCAACGGGTTTATAATTGTGTATGTTACTTTTTAAACCCATTTTGTGTTTGACCTGCATTATTTAGTTTCATAACTGTTTACAATGTTGATTGATTTGCAGAAGCCATTGTGACAATTGAATTGTTAGTTGTTTGTGTTGTTGTAGATGTGTTATGGGGGAAGGGCAGATTCTTTTGAAATATGATGACATGTCAGACGCCAGTGAGTTGTCTCGAAAAGTATCTCGTCTTAGTCACAGGAAAAACATTCCACAGCATTGTTTCTAGCTATGTGCTGATCATAGATCAAAGGATGAAGAGATGAAGCCATTGTTAAGAGATGAGTCTCAAGCAGATGTTTCTTGTTTATGACACAAGGAGGAGGTCTGATGGTTGTAAGGAATTAAGTGTAAACAATTATATGTGCATGTAAGAAAATAATCAGTTAGCAGATGCTTTTTATGTGAGCTAATTTGTATGACTCTTCATGCAAAACAGTTTAATTTCAACTATTTGTATTGGATTGGATATTGTCTTGCCCCATTCTGCTTCAAATCATGCTTTTTCACATTTAAAAAATTAATTTCAGCAAATAATCAGTAAAACAAGGTTCGTAACCTTCAGAAAATGTTGATTGTGAACTCAAGAAAACTAAATATCACACACACTGGAGTAATGATTCTGAAAATTCAGCATTGCATCGCAATACATATCATTTGAAAACTTTAAAATAGAATATGGTTATTATAAATTGTGATAATATTTCACAATATTACAGTTTTACTCAATTTTTGATCATGTAATTAATTGTATTTTGCAGTAATTAATTGAAAATTAGTTCCAACAGCTTTGCAGGATTTTAATGATTTTTTTGACAGAACAAAGATATGCCAACATTAGCATTCTACTTTTTTATGCTAGGATAATTTTAGGTTTGATACTAGATTTTCTAACATATTCTCCTAACAAAAACTTGGCATTTGTGCCTTTAAAGCTTAAAAATATAGCTTTGAATGAAATGATGAAAATCAGATGCCATTTTTGCAGAAATATATCTATTTTATTTTTAGCATATTTCCAAACATGCTCTAAGTGGACAGTAAATCACCAGTTCCTCTTTCGCTATCAACAGTCATGAGTGTGACAAACATGATAGGACAGCTCACGATAAGATTGCAAGCAGCCAAACTTTTTTTCCCAAGTCATTGGTCTTTTTTTTTTTTTTTTTTTTTCTCAAGTGGCTTCCAGACTTTCCTAACAAGAAGCTGTGTGTGATAATGTCAGTGAGAAGTGGCTTCACTGGTGAAATCATTTTAAATTGTCAGAACAAACAAGACTGCAGTTTGTCCAGGACAGTTATCAGTGGTGGGAGAGAGACGTGAGTGTTTTTACTGGAGGAAACAAAGGGTGAGGTGGAGCATGAAGCCATTGTGAACAAAAAGTGTTTTATGCCAACATGATTTATCTGTACATGCTACGCAACAAACCAGTGGGGTTTTGTGGGAACCCTGTCCTAGCACAGAGGAGGTCCCGGACTAAAACCTACAGGGACTGAAGGTATCCTTTGAAAATGGAGGAAATGACGGTTGTTCACTCATCCTGTGCATTTGGTTTGAGATTCCCTTCTGAAGATTTATTGCAGGGTTTTATTGTTGTTCCGGTTTGTTTTGTCACATTCCTTTTTTTTTTTTTGTTGGTTCAAAGGCTTCCCCTCCCTGGAGTTTCTCATAAGCGAATGATTCAGTTCAACACTAAAGTAGAGAGCTACAAATATTTATGCAATAACCGTTTCTCTTTTTAGCTTGTTATTCATTATTATAAGTTCATCTCTGGACACATGCTTAGTTAAGCGCAGGCCTCTGTCTGTCATCCAAGACTTACATATCATCACTTCAAGCACATGTTCTCTTTTCGCGGGATGTTTAATGATGTGAGAAAAGCCTTGATGCCTCTCACTGTCTCTTTATAGTTGGCACTTACAATGTGAACGGTCATAATATAGACACCTGCTTTGGCAAGTCTGAACAACCTTATCTGACCAGGTCATTCCAGTTCACAATTTTATGCTCACATACTTAATAATGCATGCCAAGAAACAGCACTGATGTAGAGCTTAAGTGGTCCTTAAGAAGGGACGGAGGTTTTGAATCCAGGTTTGGGTGACTAAGGGCTTTGTAACTTCATATCAAAGGATCTTTATGTGTCCTGTCATCAGGGCTTGGAACCTAAATTACATTTTTACTCTTTTGTTTTGAATAAGACAAAAACCTCAATGTACCTCTTAATTTAATTTAATTTAATTTAATTTAATTTAATTTAATTTAATTTAATTTAATTTAATTTAATTTTGAAAGTGATTTTCCATTCTGTTTATTTTTGAAGTTGATTTTGGGTGCAACCAGATGAATAATACATAAAATAATAATCTAAAGTTGATAAAGTTTCAAATTAAAATTAAAAAAAAAAAATTCAAAATAAAATTAAATTAAATTAAGTACATATCAAATTAAATTAAATAAACAATTCAATATAATATAAATATTTAATTAATAAAATTAAGTAAAATAAAATTTTAATTAAACAAAAAATTTACTACATTGAAATAAATTGTGGAAGTGATTTTAAAGTTGTATTTTTAAATGTTTTATTTGGAGTATTTTTATTTGGAGTTTCTTTTTTTTTTTTCGTGTCCATACTGAAATGTATTCTGCAGAATTCCACAGATTTTTTCTTTAGAATCTGGAGAGAGAAAAAAAAAAAAAAAAAAAAATATATATATATATATATATATATACATTCCTGAAATAATATCAATGATGATGATGATGATGATAATAAATCAATAAATGATTTTCTTTTTGTATAATTTGTTTCTATTTTAGTTCAAATGTTTACTCCTTTCAAAACTATTGCCTTTCTGAAGACCTGCATGGTTTGTAGTTCACCCGTGTTCTTAGTTTGGATTTACTTGGGGCAATTCAGGGCATTTAGAATTCCATACTTATTTTCTGCTTATTTCAGGGACTCTTTGCAATACATTGACAATGAATGAAATACATTGACAAGCAGCAGTATACTCAGCCTAAGCCCGTTTATTCAAGTGTTTCATGTTCAACTAAACCACCTCTGATAAACAGTGAAAAAAGGTTAATACAGTATATACACAGCATTGTCTGCAGCGCTCACTGCATTCAACCTATTTCACTCAAGAAAGACAAATATGTACAGATTTAGTTTTGAAACTGACGTCACACCCAAACTGATCAGAATGTTTAGATGGGCATAGGGGTTTGTGTTTGGATCTAAATAACAGGAGATGAGACATTTATGTTAGATGCTGTGCTCTCTTATTTTCTGTTTGCATATCATCTAAGTTCAACTAGTTCCTTTTGTGGTGATTCATTTCTGGTTAACATCTAATACTTAATTCAAAATAACACTAAATCAGACTTCACCACAGATGTTGTATAAAAATAATGTTTTATAAATCTCTTTTTATAAATTTCCAGCTTCCAGTTTATTAATTTGTCAAATAACCCGGGTTTAAAAATGTACAAACATAATGTGATTTTATGAAAGATGTGCTCTGCCTCTCATGCATGCACATCCAGCATTTTTTTTTTTTTTTCGGCATGAGGCAATTAGCACTCATTGTGTTGTTGTGACCACTTCCTCAGCCACAAACCACAACTGTTCCCCACAGGCTGTGTGAGCGGTTATGAAAAGGAATAATAGCACATTACAGACAAAATTCAGTAGGATTTCCTGTCCTTCACCAATCATGTCGCAATGTGTCAGATGACACTTTAAGCATCAATGATAAGATCTTAATTAGTTAGACTCATTGGCCATTATTTGATAAAGCTGTGATAGACAAAGCACCAGTGCAGTTCTCCTATGTACCATAATGAAGTATAAAGCAAACCCACAGGAAAGGAAACCATGTGAGATCTCTTTATTAGCCTCATTGTTTGTGAGAAAATGACAGCAGGGAGAATAAGTGTTTCAGAAAGTGTTTTTCAGAAAACACTGTATTTTTCCTACAGCTTCAAAAGAGATTGGAACAATATAACAGAAAAAAAAAAGTTGGAGATAAACTTATTCAATTCTTCCAATACTGAATTATCTGAAATGCTAGCAATAATTATCAAATATTTCCAAGCAATACTCAATTCTGATTGAGTCCTTGCATTGAGATCAAATAAGATAATCTAACATTCAAAGAAAAAAAAAATGCTTATTAACTAATACAAACTGATAAATAATATTTTTTCTCTTTTTTTATATATTTGTCATATTATATACCGTGTTCAGGATTATAGTATTAAAATATGTACAATTTAAAAAAAATATATTATGGAAGCTTGTTTCTGCCACAGGATAAAAATAAAAATCTCACAATTTTTTTCATGCAATTCTGAGGTTATATTTCATAATTCAGACTTTGTCTCTAATGTAGATATAAATGTAGATTTGTGAGATGTGAACTGAGAATTTAAGAGGATTTCTTCTTGCATTTTCATCTATACATCTCTACAATTCTGAGTTTATGTAACACAATTTTTCACAATTCTGAATTGCTGGATAAATACTCAGAATGTTGCATTGCAGTATTTGTTCTGTGGCAGAAATATGCATCCATTACATGTGTATTAAAAAAAAAAACTGTTTTGGAACAGTCATTATTTAAAATAAAAATAATAATAAAATGTTACATCATTCAACATAGTAATGCATAATGCATATTCATTTTCAGCTTATTTAACAAAAAACTTTTGGTATGTTTATGTCATATATCGAAAATCTGTTTGTCAAAAAATGTTTTGGAAAAATAAAATACTGTAATAAAACTCCCAAATCTCTGAGCAATAAAAATCCTCTAGGAATTATTGTGGCTTGGCAACATGGACAAGTTTACTTCATTGTAGTTTACTGTTTCATGCCTCCTCAGCTTTAAGCTCGTAATTGTCTGCTCTCAATCAACTAAATAAAAAAGAGATTGCATTTGATTGCAGTGCCAACTTTTTTCAGGAAAAGAGTTGGAAGTCAGCGCATGCTTGCTGCTGAGCGTAACGCTGACCGTAATGACAGCAGATCCCTGGGTGAAGCATTCAGGCTGTGCAGCAGCATCTAACATTACATCAGTATCAGGCTCCTCTAGCACACAGGTGTTGGCCTGCACCATCCAGACGTCTTAAACTACTCATACATGAGAAAACACAGACCTGCGTTCTTACACACACTCATTTAGTGCTGAGCAGAAGCTCATGGAAAAGAAAAAGGGGGATTTTTCTTTGCCTTTTTCAATTCATGTATACTGAAGAACTCCCCACCCATCGGATTACGTAAGAGATTTTGGACTATAATCGAGAGGTATTATCTTGGAGGGAAATGATTTGCTATGTGGGACTTTAACTGTGTCCTCTTAGCCTTGGGTTCCCAGGGGCCCCTGCTTCCCCCTTGCTAATGGATATAATCAAGGGCACAATTAGACGTTCTGTCCTGCCGCGGAAAATAACAGTCAGGGCATTTACGGTATCTAAATGCCCTGAAACAGGGCTGCTTTTGTCATAGTGCAGTCTGCGATATTTTAATAATAAAATTATCAAACCAGTGTTTATCTGCACAGTGCTCAGTTAGCTAGTGATTAGAATTGCTTGCTGAAGACGACTTGTACGCAGAAACAAGAAACAATGGACATCTTTCATGTGAAGTATTTTTATGAATAAATGAAAACATTTTATCTTGATAATAAGCATAAAATAACTTTTTTTTAATCATTGAAAACATATACAGTTTATGGTAGCACTTTATTTTACAGTCCTGTTCCTCATGTACATACTATGTACTTATTATAGTGATTACAATAACTATGTAATAACTAGGTACTAACCCTGAACCTACCCCTAAACCTAACCCTACCCCATGTAGTTACCTCGTGTTACCAGAACTTTCTTAGATAAATACACTGTAAGTACACTATAAGTACATGTTAGTACACGTACTGTAAAATAAAGTGCAACCCAGTTTATTTATTGATTTATCCATTTATTTATTCCAATCATCCAAAAGTTGCAACAATTAATTAAAAAAATAAATAATTCTTAAAATGTTAGTGTTAATGTTAATGTTAAGAATGAATGATTATGTAATAATCAGTAGCTTTTTGGAAAATATGTACGTATTTAACATTCAAATAAATAATATTTTTAAATAATTCTAGGAGGCTGAAAAGTTCCTGCCACTGATTCACTCATACTATTCAGATATGTATGTATCCATGATTTATTATTTATAAAGCTGTATTAATTCATTCAACATTTTTTGTCCTGTCTTAATGACTGTTTTGAAACTTCCTCATTGCTTTTTTTCTTTTGCTTTTCATTTCATTGCTTTTCCATGAGAACTTTGAGAAACATTTTCATGAGAAACATTTTTCCAGTTCATTACAATATTTTTAGAATCATTTATAAACATTTATTTATTCCAATCTTTCAATACTTTCAATTATATATCACATAATGTCAATTAAAAAATATATTTAAAAAAATTGCGTAAATAATTTTTTTTTTTTGTTTTTTTTTTGCATTTTTAAAGACCTTTTCCTATTTACTGTACTAAATTTACTTTATTTTTGGCTTTCCTAAAATCATCCACCTCTCTCTCTCTCTCTCTCTCTCTCTGTTTCTATTTATCCGTCTATCATCTTCTAATTTTGAAGAGTGAGAAAGATAAAATTTAAAATTTCTATCATTACAATTAGTATTAGTAATATTTGTTTGTTTGTTTATACTGCTGTCATTACCACAATAAAAAAGAGAAGAGCTATTATAACAGGAACTCCAGTAGAGCTGCAGAATAACAGTCTAAAGATAAATGTAGTTAAATACATTTTTACATCATGATCTGAGAGTAGCTTTATTATTTACTTTTCATACATTTCCATTTCCATATCTTACACAAAATAGTGAAATCTGAACCATTCTGTATGAAGATCTTATATTGACATTTTCCTGTTTATGCTTTCAGAAATGAAAACAGAGCCTTTCAGTGTAAGTCTTTCACCGTGTGCCCAGCACACAGCTTCTGTTTGGAGTTTGTCAAGGCTGGAGCCGAGCCTCGTTCCTCATTAATCCTTCTCCAGGACAGACTTTCAACTGCATGATTAATTGTGGCAGAAAACTGGTGTAGTCTCCACTTCATAAACCCATGTGATTGTGGCTAGACATTAATAAAAACTCTGAATTCATAAATGCTATGAACGTGGTCATTCTCCTTACTGGGACTGGAAAAAGAAAAGCAGTTTTGATCCATTCAGCTGCTGGTGTTGAATAACAAAGCAACTACACATAATGATGCAATAAGATCAGAAAATTATGTAGTCAAATATCCACATATCTGACTGTATGTAAAAAAAAAAAAAAAAGAACCACATGGAAAATTTGTATGACAATATAAATCTGCTGGTAAATGTCACAGCAATATCAATAGGACTTGGGGACAAAATGTTTGGCATGGCATAAGAGACATCAGTGACACAGTGATGGATATAATACAGTACAGTGCCATTTAGTCCCTATAGAGCAGGTCAGTGTTGATCTAACAATCATTTTTAGAGAAGAACGTGCTAGGTATTATTGCATAGGTTGTTACTTCACTTAATATTATCTTTAATATGTTCATTTTAGCAAAACACTTCTTTTCGACACAAATTAGAGTCCGTGTAACTCATGGTTTGCACATTTAAGAATGAAATAGTCCACATTAGCACAAATGAAATAGCAGCTGTGGAATATTGGCAAAGTGGATAATTGGAACGAAACTTTTAATCAAATGCACTTTAATTTTACAGCTTCTTGTCACTCGCAGTCCTAGTGAATTGGTCAAGTAAGCGGTCTTGTCTCTGTAGCTTGGCAGGTAAAAGTGGGTTGCAGCGCTGATGGAGCTTCAGTGCAGTTTTCACTGAGCGTTTAGTGGGGAAGCTTTGTGGTAGGAGCACTCAAGCATGACTGTTTTGTGTGGGATTGGCTGACAGTGAGATCATGAAAGCTTGTCTGCACCCTGTCTGTGTCCCACCCTGCTCACTCTTTTCTTTAAAACACAGGACTCTCTGTCAACAGAAGTTATTTTCAGTTCCAGTTGTTACTGAATCAAATGCATTGTAATACAAACACTTGCCTGCATGGTGTAATGAGGGGGGGAAGAAAGTTATTTATTTCAAATAGCTTGGAACTAACTTTCGCTGCTATGAAAGCTTCAGAAATTAGATATAAAATGTCCCTGAAAATAAATAGAAAAAACATCCTTTCTGTAGGAAAAGATAAATACTTTTTTTTTTGACTATAGTAATTATAAATAGCATTTAAAAAGCTGAAGATAAACAAATGCACAGGTGGCTACCTGAAGAAATACTATTAAAAGAACCAATCAGAAACATAATAACAGATTACTGTAGACTGTGCCACAAATAATGATTTCTGTTCGATTATATTAAATAGTATAATAAAAAAATATATTATTTTGTTATATATATAAATAATATTTATTTATACAATTATATTACATATTTTTATAATACATTTTATTATATAAAAAACTGAATGAATAAATATTTTATTATTATTATTATTATTATTATCCATGCTGTTTACTTTGCTTATCAACAACTGTAATATGGAAATCAAACAAACTTTATGCAGCACTTTAACACTTTAATTTAACAGCTTGCAATGCATTCCTTTTGTTTTGTGTCGCCATCCAAAACCACATTTTTTCAGTTTCAAATGACTTTATAGAAGTCAAATAATCGGAAGTTTGGAAATTAAATGACCTGAGGATTGAATAATAATAATAATAATAATTCCTTGGTTTCATATGAACAGTTCTACAGCCAAGGCAACTGTACCAGTCTCCTCCATTATTCAGATAATCTGTCTGAGATGTTTGCACACATCCACTCAAGAATACATGCAAAATCCAATATAGACAGATAAGAGATTTTCTTGGCTTTTTTTCTCACAAGGTATAAATAATATTTATTTTCTTGTACAGTAATAGCTTGTGCCTGTTAACTGCAGCCGAGTCCAGTGTCTTTAAACATGCCTTATCAATAATCATGATAACTTATGCTATGTTTTTTCCCCTTCTGTCCTGCTCTGACCGTCCACTAATTATTTCCATATTGTTTGACATGCATCAACTGGACATGATATCATGACAATTCATTTGGGCCTTGGGCTCCTCTGGGTCATCAGCATTTGCATCCACCACTTAATTCTGTAAGTTTGGAATCAGAAACACACAGCTGCTCATCTGAGGAGGCCGTCCCTGTGAATCTGTCTATTATGGATGAGGTTCTCAAACATCTGCATTGACAGTGCATGGCCCTGCAGACCACAGTGGAGCATCCTTCATGTCATTGAACATCTCCTGAGAGCTTTGTCGAGCTGGGAGACAAAAGCCTCTGCTGATGCTTTCCATCTGGCTAATGCTGAAGCACTGGAGTGCAGTGGACTTCTAAAATGAGGCAACGTCCCCTCTCTGTGTCATATATTCCAGTTATATTGAATGTTTACACGGTTTCTGGGTTAAATGCAAATGGAACATCATTTATCTTTTACTATCAACAAGCAAACAAACCATGCTGTTTTTTATGTTTATATTAAAGGAGTAGTTCACCTAAATCCAAAACATAGATGAGCTTGTTTCCTCACTGGAACAGATTTGGAGAAATTTAGCATTACATTGTTACATTTCAGGGTGCCTCATTGACGTCCTCCATTGTCTGTGTTTATCCTGTTATTTTCAGTGGCTTGTGACCAACCTGTCCTCCAACCAATACCCTCGCACAGGTCATTTGTCCAAAATCCCTGAAATACGACCCATCAGAGCGTATACTACAATTGTGCCCATATCGGCAACAGGATGTTTCGATATTAATGTTTTGTACTCTTTTATTTGCGCTATAATTTGGATTTCGTGTAGCTCAGTTGGTAGAGTACTGCATTATACGACTATATGTGTTCATGGGTTCGATCCCAAAGAACGTTCATGCTCATAAAATGTATATGCTCTATAATTCATAATTTTGCATGATTTTGTTGAGCGGTAGGTTCAGGGGAGGGGTTAGGTGTGGTCATTTGAGCGAATAAGAAACCTAGTAATTACTGTCAGATCGGTGTAAATAGTCCACACATTCCATTTAAATAAACGCGCATTTTGATTGGTAAAGACATTACACGTCGTTTCATGATGACAGACGCAACACGATACTGTCATTATTCTTACACTCACTAGAGGGTGCTTAACTTACGACCTATAGACGGTTTCAACAGTATCAACATAAACAAACGTTACTGCGCATGAGCGCTTTTGTGGACCTAACTTAACTTCCGGTAGACTCCAAATAGAATCAATAACAACAGCCAAGTCCCTCTAGAGTAGATATTTTTTGATTACAAACTAAATATGTTTGCTGCGTGGATCAGGCGGACTTAAAGAAAATGCTAATTCATTCTTTGCCAGCAGGAGATGTTTTAAAGCATAGACATAAAGCGCGAGAAATAGAGGTTTCCCCAGTAACAGCTGTAAACGAAGCAGAGCTGGTACGCTCATACGCTGCTACCAGGCATATAACATGCAAGTCTTCCTTCAGAAATACAGTGATATAAAAACACCCGTGCCTTGTTTTGGTATTTAAACATATAAATGTAATGAATTATTATTAATAAACATGCAGTACTTTACATTACTCATGTTTATTTATCGAAACCTTTTTGAAAATCGATCAGTTTTAAAATTGTGGTGAGTCTCCAAAAATAAATAAATGTATGGGAAACATCCCGCAGCACAACCAGCTGAGCCCAGCTTCAGTCTACTCATCACCTTGCCTTTAACTGCGTTTGTAGAAGGCACCGCAGCCAGACCGATATACACAACACAGACCGGAAGTTAACTTAGGTCCAGGCGCGTGCGACTGATGAAACCGTCTATATGGTCATTTTTTGTTTGAGGACAGGCTCCTTCTGACCTGGGCAATCAGTGTTGATCATGCGGCATGGGTGCACAGATCACGAGCTGTTTCTCCCTCACCTGTCGCTCGTTCACCCTTTCCTATATAATCTCAGCTGTGTCTGTCTTTTGTTGAGAGTAGATTGTTTTGTGTTCTGTTGCATTTGGTAAGGTTGTTCTGTGTGCATTAATCAAACACTTACCACTGTTTGCCTGCCCTGTACCCCAGGACGTGTTGAGAGGAGAGACAGATGCTCGTTGCCTCACTGACCTCTCTGTTTTGTTTCCCATCCTGTTTGAGCGCTGGGTCTTTTGCATCTTTCACAGCCTCTGTAGTACGCAGTAATCGGCAGGATCCCCCAGAGACTTGTTCACTATTTTTGTCACTTTTGAAGATTCTTTTGTTTTTGTTTCTTGCCCTGAGAGAATAAATCTCTGTTTTCTCGAACTCCTCTTCATTTGAGTCCTCTGTTATTCCATCCCTCGCTCACCAATGGATCCTCTGCAGTGAATGGGTGTCATCAGAATGAAAGTCCAAACAGTTAAACTACCATAATTCCTCAAATAAAAACTGGTGGCCAAATAAACGCAGGGCCTCTGATAGTAGACTGGGGTGTGGTCAACATGGACAAATGAAGGCCGGTCTTAAATAAAGGCCGGGGAAAATTTGTGTGGATAATGAGCAGAGTCAGATAACAAATGTACATGATCACTACCGGAGCGGTTCTCGTTCTTGAGTCAAGAACTGGTTGCATCAGTTTTCGGATCACCAGTACACTGAACTGAGAACTGGTTCTGTCAGACATGTCCGATTCGAGAACCGAGGAGCAGATGATACTGTGCATGTGTGATTCAGCGTGAAGCAGACTGATTCTTTTGGTGATTTACACTGAACTGATTCTGTGCTAATGTTATGATCTCTGTCCTGGAACGCTATTTCTTTTAATTTAAAACGGTTTATTTAAAACAATTATTTATCAAAAATATGGAATTAGAAATAAAGGCCTGCCTCTAATAAAATCCTGCTTCAAATAAAAGCATGTTACCTTCTGCAGTTCAGGTAAATAAAGGCCCCGGCTTTTATTTGAGGAATTACGGTAGTCCTTTATCCATAATATCGCTTATTATTATTGAAAAAAGTTTGTTTGAATCAGAAGAGAAATATGCACCGATCAAGCACCGTTTACAAGTGTTTTTATGGATTATGGACAGAGGTTAAAAGTTAAAACGGCTCTATGGATTTGTTTCTTAAACATACAGCTTTTCACTTCACAAGATGTTAACTGATGCAAGTCGTGTAGAATACTTGTTGATTATTGTGGTGTTTTTATCAGCTGTTTGGACTCTCATTCTGATGGCACCCATTCACTGCAGTGGATCCATTGGTGAGTAAGTGATATAATGCTGCATTTCTACAAATCTGTTAAAAATCACAAATTCAATCACATCAAATAAAATCACATCTCAGATGGCCTTGGTTGGCACTATACCTTTTGCATACTGTGAAGAGTGGGACAGGGCCGAGAGCCGTGAAAACGGAGCGAGGCCGGTGGAGTGATTGGAAATGATCGACACCTGCGCCACTCACCGGTCTCAAATATCACTGGATACAAAAGAGGAGCGACGACAGTGAAGGACGAGAGAGGACCAGGCCTGGACTTTATTTTGTGTTTGGTTTTTGTTTGTGTGCGGCAGTCGTCTGTGAGGGGCTGTCGCGCTGTTTTGTGTTTATTTTATTATTAAAGCTTCATTTGATTGTCAGCCGGTTCCCGCCTCCTTCTTACCATGATTGTGAAGTTTTTACATTGTTGCACATACAATTATTAAAATCAAGTTGTATCATTTTTAATGAAGTTAATAGTTTTAGTAATATTGCATTACATTCCTTGAAAATAAAATCTTTAATATTACAGTAAAAGCATATTTCATGTTGATTTAATTTGTTTATACTAGCTGTTACTATTAATAGTCACCTTTCACTACTTTTCCCCCAACACCAGTTCATTTACTTAAAATAATTGTGGAATAAGGCACAATTCAGTTCATGCCGTTGGAATTTTACCCATTTTTAACCCATTTTTCTGCAACTGAATGTGGAAAAATGATTAGCTCTTAACATTTTTCAGCAGTTGGTTTGAATGAAATTGATAAATACTCTCATGCAATAGAAAAAAAACACTGGCACTCGAAATGCGTTATGAAGTGGAAACTTTTCAAAAGTTGATATATTTGACTAATGGGGTGTAGAGAAAGATAAATAATAAGCGCTTGTGCAATATATATATATATATATATATATATATATATATATATATATATATATATATATATATATATATATATATATATATATATATATATGATTGCAATGTCTGTCTTCTGTTCATTTGTGTTAGTTCAGTATATTCTCTCTTTCTCATTGTTCATGGTAGTCAATTCACTCTTGTTTGAATTTGGCAGACTATACAGTGCCCAGGTGCATCATGGGCCATCTTTAAATTGTTGACAGGATCAGAGAATGATGGGCCATTTGGTTTTATTCAAAGTTGACCTTTCATCTGAAACAATTCTCTCAATCGCTTCACAAGTTGTCAAGAATCGGTGCTTGGGTGAGAGTAGCAATAACTTCTGCCCAGAATAATTTGCTCATGTGCCAACCAGGCACCAGTGGCCATGGTCCAAGAGCAACTTAGACAGTGGAAGATGAATTTATTTCTACATTTAGACTGTTGTGAAAGGTTCTCTTCTTTAAAATAATGAATAGCCAAAATGAGAAGGAAAAAAATTACACTTGATGTAATTATTATCATACTTTGGAATGGGATCCATGCATTAGAACTTTTAGTAGCAGTAAATCTCTTGGTCTGATGAACATTATCTTAAAAGAAAATATATTAAGTGTGCTGTGGAATGCTTTGTAACCTTAATCAGTCATTACAATTAATTACAGATGTTTGTTCAAAATTTTTTCCCATACACGACTGGTTTGGGACTGCTTGAAGGCCTCTGTGATACTGATGCTTTCGGTGCCAGATGCTGCAAGGAGAGCATGACAATTTTACATTTTCCTCTTCAGTTCCACGCGACTCAGCATGAAACATGTCGACACTTAGATCATTCTGGGATGGAAAACATCATGCCATGACCTTTTCTGATCAGGGAAAACAGTTAAGCTAACATGAAAAATGGTGACAGTTTTTAAAGGGGCTCTTGTTTACTAAAAAAAAAAATATATATATATATATATATATATATATGTATATATATATATATATCAGTTTTACCTGAAACGTTTGTACTAATCTAATAATAACTAATCTTTATAATTTTTTGGCATGTTGCGATTTTGAAGCACTTTATTATTATCCACTTTATTAATGTAGAAAAAAAGCTATTAGTACTTAGCTTTTTCAGAAATGTAATGGAAGTATAAAATGCTTGGTGCCCTATCACATAACGCTTTCCAAAAACTTTCAATCACTCATTTCTGTCATGTTTCCATCTCTCATGGACATAATTGACTTAAAAAGGCAATTTCTACTTTTTGTATTTATTTTGATGTTCCCTCATCTTCCACTCGGTCTGGGCAGATCATCAGCTTTTATTTGGCAGTCAAACATAAATATCTGCTTCCCTGTCCCTGGCCCGCTCAGCACTTGGAAGACGAATAGTGGAGCGATTATTTCCATCCGGAACATGTTCAAAATGGTCCCTGACACTTCACCCATCACGTACTTTCAAGCGGGTGTGATAACAAGCAGCTGTAAGCATCTACAGCTTTTGTAACGCAGAGGAGCATATGATATTCTAACAATACTCTGTGTGAACTGGCTGTAATCTTCATGTTTTCATGATTCCAGCAGTATTTTTGTGTTGTCACTCAGGATACCGAACATTTTACTGCTATTTACTATAAATAAATAACTATCTGCAATGCAGTTTCATTCTTACATGTACTATAATAAATGTATTATTAGGCCCAATATTCTTTATGTCAGTGAATTTATACATAGATATGCAATGAACATTTATATTCCTAAACAATCTACTGTTAGAGGTTTTGGCTTCTACTCTGCCCCCGCAGATTTTTTTCCCCTTGATAAAATCAAAGATGTTCCTCAGTGTCTGTATACCGATTGGCAGATGGGGAAAGTGTTCAGGGAAACCTTTTTGAAAACAGTCATTGTTTTCAATTCTGTTTGAAATCTAGTGGCGGATAAATCACCCATTTCAACTTTAATGCTAAATTAATCTTTTTAAAGACATAACAGAAATTTAGAAACTTAATCATTAAGTCATTTCAAACACCTCTTAAACAGTCACATTACGTTCTATTTATGCATTTGGTAGATCCAAAGTCGATTGTCGTCTAAGTGTACATTTCATCACTTACCTGCATTCACTGGTAATTCATCTTCCCATAACCATGTTTCCTTTTTGAGCTACAGGAGCATAATAAACATTAAACATATCGCTTTAAAGGTTGTAAATCATGGCCAAAGGCGGTTATGCATGAGACCATGATGGAGTCAGCACTGAAATCCACTGGGAATCTCTGGTTATGCAAGACTTCTCATTTGGTTCTTGTTAGTTCTAGTTCTCCCTCCCACGTTTTTCTTTCTTTCTTTTTTGTTTTTTTTAGGCTACTTGCTTTTGACTGCTTTCTGTCTTGATTGATATCAGTGACTTCCAGCTGAACGAGTCAGGGAGGGTTAATGTATCTGATTCACTGTGGTGTCACACTGTAAGAACGTTTTGCCCTTTTCAGATCTTCTCCAAAAAGATATCATCCTGGAATCAAGAACATGTGTTGTTCGAAAATGCTGCTGTTGTTCCAAAAGATGTTGGTCTGTATCTAACGTTAGCCTGAAACTGTTTATAGTTTCATGGCCACGAGTGGCCACAAAAATATTGATTTAGACATACGTTTACTGTTATTACAGCTTTAGTATGTCTCCATGTGATTCAAAGAGCCTGGCAGATTTCCCCATATGACTCGAAAATACTTCATAAAGTGGATTAAAAAAAAAAAATCCTTCATCCACCATACTGGATAATATGTTATGAAAACTTTTTATTATAGGGTCCAATTCAAACTAATAACTAGTTGCTTATTAGCATGTCTATTATTAACATATTGGCTGTTTATTAGTGCTTATAAAGTACATATAATGCATGACATCCATAATCCTACCCAATACCCTAAACTTGACAACTACCTTATAAACTATTAATAAGCAGCAAATAAGGAGTTAATTGAGGCAAAAGTCATAGTTAATGGTTTGTTAATAGTGAGAATTATAAAAAATAAAACAATAAAGTGTGACCAAAAAAAAAATTATGGTTTATATGCCAGAAGAAAATTATAATCTAGAATTTTTATTATTATTAACATTTGGAATAAATTACCTGAATTAGACTGAAGCAACATGTTTTGACTTAATAACATTGTTTATGACTTATTTTTTGTTTATATAATTATGTAGTTTTTACTAATAGTTATAATTAGTTTTTAATGTATATTTTAATTTATGTATTTTTGTATTTATTTATTTTTTTTACTTTTGTTTGTTAATTTGTTTGTTAATTGTTAATAGCTTTTATTAAATTTGGGTATCACTTTAGAATAATGGGCCATTAGTAAACGTTGGTTAACTACTTTAGTTAACATGAACTAAGCAAAAACAATCCTTCTACAGCATTTATAAATCTTTTTACTAACATTTACTAATGCAAAATTTGTGCTTGTTAACATTAGTTAATGCACTGTGAATTAGCATGAACTAACAATTAATAACTATATATTTTCATTAACTAATGTTAACAAAGATTAATAAATACAGTAATAAATGTATTGTTCATTGTTTGTTCATGTTAATTAATACATTAACTAACATGAACTAAAATACCATTATTCTAAAGTGTTCCCTAAGTTTGATTTCAGTTTTGGTAATTTTAGTAAAACAAGTTAAACAGAATGAAAATGAGTTGTGTTGCCTTGAAAACAAGCAGAAATAAAATATGTTTTTTTACTGAAGAACAAAACAGAAAAAAAATGAAAAAGAAAATGGTTTTTGTATGTGCACCTGGTCAACTTTTTTTCAACTCCTCTGAGTAAATAAATCAGTCAACTCTTGGTTATCAGTCATCGGAAAGTGACCAGGTGCAGCACGAGTTCATGTTTATCGTTTTTAGCTCTCATTACATCATCTTGTTCTTTGTAGTCTGTTCAAACACACGCTTCCTAAATTTGGTTACTTTGAGAGACTGCATCAGAAATCTTTTTGATGCTGGCAGGGAAAGCATTCGTTCTTTGTTAGAAAGCATTTCTTATTTGTTATTAGTTCAAAAGCATTCGTTATCGGGACTGTCTGATTGTGACCTAAACGAATCAAGTACTTTGAGATTATTTCCAGGTGTGATTTTGATCTGTAAAGGGGTTTCAAAAATTGTGTCGTGTGTGTAACTGATGACATAAAGGGTGGAAATAGATTGCATTTGGCCCATTACATGCCTCACAGGTTGAAGATGATTGATTGAGGTAGTCAAGCTCTGAACAAAAATGCTATTTGTCATCAAGTAAAAAACAAAACAACAACAACAAATAAAAAAAAACAGGCATTTTAAATAATGCATAAATAAAAAAAATATTATTAAAAAACATCACTGAAATATTTTAATTACCATTCATTGCACCTCCTATTCAGATTTTTTTTAGACAAGAAAGATTTACGTTATAATATTATATATAATTAATTCATATTACATTAATTATATAGCTTAATAATTTTTATTATTAAGATTATTTAAACAACAAAAAATATGACAATTAATAAGACAACTTGAAGTTTGTATTTTATATTAGCATACTTATTTCTTAAATTTGATCAAACAAACTGGAATGTGTTAAAAGCAGTATAAAACCAACTAATTTAATACAGATTATCTCTCTCTCTCTCTTTCTCTATATATATATGTATGTATATATATATATATATATATAGCTTATACAGTCTCAGAAAAAAAAAGTAAACTGTCACTGTTTTCAGAAGATACACATTTATACCTTCTTGTAAAGGGTGCGTATTAGTACATTAGATACATATAAAAGATCCTAAAGTGTACATATTAGTATGTTAATTGTACATATTAGTATCTATTGATAGGGAAGCACCCCCCCCCCCCCAAAAAAAAAAAAAAACTATTCAAGAGTGGGTTTGACTGTTTTTGCACTGTTCAAGACAATGAGAACAGAATGAACTGGCACTGGAGAAATGCAAGCTTTCATTTCTCACCCACATGGTTTCGCTGTGTGAACACTCACCTCAGTCTCACACACTCTGTCAACGCAGCGCTAGACTTGCCAGAAACAGCAAAGACCACTGAAGCTGCCCGGTATACACTGAGTAATTTACATTAGATAAACACTGACTTGCCCACTAAGTTCGACTACTTTTACTGAAGAGAAGTAAGAATGAGCGGTTGTGCTAGACCAGATACAGGCTGGTGCATGAGAGGAACAGGTGCATTTGGGCAGTTGTGGATTCACATCTGTCTCTTCAGCTTAAGCAGAGACCCCACACAGATTCCACAGGAAGCTTAAAACTGGTGTGTGGATATATGTAAGTGAGATCAATGAATGTGCTTACACAACAAAAAAGGGTTAATTTAATTTATTTTTTGCTTTAAGCAGTTTTCTTGCTATTCATCATTTGTTTCCATTTATTCAAGTTTGTTAAAGTCATAATTTGTTTCCTTTATCTTGCATTTGATATACATTTTTGGTACTGAATGTCCTACACTTGGGTTAAAACTCTACTATCGTATTCAATCTGCTATCCTTTTTTTAAGACTCGTTAGAACTTTAAGTTACATAAGAAAATAGATTGGTCTAATTTTAATCAGAATATTAAGACTTATTACCCCTTCACTGCTACTGATTACTTACTATTTTAATTAAAATAATTTAATTCTTTTGTTGTGCCATTTTTGTTTCATCTTCATAAGGAAGTCGTGGCCTAGTGGTTAAAGAGTTTGACTCTGTGGGTTTGAGTCTCAGGCTGGCAACACCACGACAAGGCACCAAACCCCAACTGCTCATTTAATTGAAAAAATTAGCACTTCTGATCGTTTACCATGAGCTGATCATCATTCTCTAATTGAATGAATAGCAGAATTTGCTATTGATATTTGGTCAAAAATATTATGTGTGAGTCTTTCCTTTCTATTTCTATTTGCCATTGTCAGAACAGTGAAAATAGTGGGCTGGGCTAAGCATTATGGGAAAGACACAGTGAGATGTGACTCTGGACCAAGGCCATTGCTGTAAAACGATAGGCATTAAATGAAAACACCAGTCCTTTAGAAGGAATAAAACAGAGACTAACAGTCAGCAGAGCTATGAGAGAAAGGTCTGCCTTCAATTTTCTGCATGGTCGATTTCAGCATTGCGTTCAGTGTTTTTTCTCTTTAGGAGAGTAACCACAAATTGTTGAGACCCAAGAATTGTCAAATGTGTGAGGAGTCATTTCCTGAGGCTATTGAAAATGGGCAACGATCAGACAACAAACTACCAATGGCTTTACATTTTACACTGCTGCTCAGATTTATTCTTCATTATAGATGAGCATTTCAGAAAAGGACAATACTGAGTGTGTCATCTGTGACCACAGACCTTCCAATAGTTTTAGTTATTTTTTTTATGGTTTTACTGTTTTAAGAAACTAATACTTTAATTCAGCAAAGTGGCAGTAAAGACATTTATTAGATTATGCATATATATATATATATATATATATATATATATACATATATATACACACACTACAATTTTAGTACTTTTGAACAGTACTTCTTCACCCACAAACACATTTATTTATTATTTTCAGCCCATTCAGGCATCTAGTTCTTGGTAAACAATGTAGATGTTATGAAGTCATGAAGCAGTCGGAAGCTGATCCATTCTGAGCTTATTATTAGCCAACCAAATTCCCATCCATGCTGTTTAAGGTGTTATCTGATAAATATTACACCACACTTATGTACAAATTTAAATAAAGGTGTCTTTAAGTTTATTTAAAAAACTCTTAAAACCTTTTAAATTATTGATTTAACTAATCTGATATATTTGACAAATCAGTATCAGTAAAATTTCATTTTCAGAAGCACTGTCTGTATCATCTCGGCACCTTTATACTCTAAGAAATTGTATACAATCTTCAGATTAGAACATTGCTGCTCAAACCTGGCCTGGAGTTGCCACATGACTGCATATTTCCCAGTGTTTCTATTTTATCCTTTTCCTAACCAATTCTCTCTCTCTCTCTCCTATGAGAAAAAAATATCATATGGAATGAAGAACAATATATAGGAACAATTAACCGTATACGGTTCAATTTCATTTGGCTATTTCAGTAGTTAGCATAAAATAATAAACAATCCTTTTTTTAATCTTGGTTGATATTAATTTATACATATACTAATACAGTACAAGATTTTGGCTTTTATAAAGTTTCTCAAACTATTTTATGAGAAAGCAATGCATTCAAAGGATATAATAAAGTCTGTCAAATTCATAATAAAATGCTTCAGAAAAGTTATTTCACAACAGCCACCATTACTCTGAATAATAAAGCACATCGTTTCATTTTCTGGCACCAATGTCCACTTTAGACATGGGCCACTCAGGGCAGAATGTACTGGCTTTGTGCCAGCTTGTCCATTTACACAAGACTACTATTGCCTGTGCTTATGTTTTCAGGGCATTAGGACAATTTTTGACCTGACTCCTCAAAGAAAACGCTGCTGTATCTGCATGGCATGGTACAACGAGAACCTTATGGTTTTTAATATAACTGTCAAGTTTGGTTAATTGCTTTTGCAAATCAATAGCTCTCTGATAGATAGTGTGCATATTTAAAGATGTTGACGAGAGACTAGAGGAAGCTCAGGTATTCACCCCTGACTGTGTCCAACACATGGATGGGATCCAGAGGTGCAGTGTGTCCAATACTTCATTGAGTTGAGTGAGATCAGTGCTGCCATCTGGAGCAGTGCAGGAGAGAAACCTGCATTTACATACATCTACCCCACGATAATGCTGTCACAAGAACTCAAAGATTTAATGGTGCTACGGAACCAGCTACAACAGAGATTGCACATTTGAGTTTGGATATAGATTTTTGCTGATTAATATAATTGACTTTTGTAGAAAATTATATATATATATGAGAACCTGCCTCACATTATAGACATAATCAGATATGAGGTGCCGCACCAACACGAACACACCCTTTATTTATAGTATGTCAGGTTAAGAGAGTGACTTTAACGTCAACTTGATATCAAAATCATCAAAATTTATGTACTTTTTTTGAAAATAGCAAATTAACAAAAAACAATTCAATAAACAATTAAAGAAGGGCGTGTATAAAATGTTGAAATTAAAGGATGCTTTAGTTTCTGTGAAAACTGGCTGAGCTTTCGGTTTCCATTCTGATCCCTATACCACTAAATAAGGATTATTTTGTGAAAGAGAGAAAGACCAGAGAAAGTAGAGGTGTTTCTCAATCAATTAGAATGTCGAGGAAAAGTTCATTTATTTCAGAAATTCAACTCAAATCAAACTCATGTTACGTAACGTATACGTAAGCATCCATGTTACTGTATGGGTGTGTTTGCACTCAAAAAAATGGTTTTCCGGCACTGTTCGTTTTACACATATATGTTTTGTTAAAACAACACAAATATATTTAGTTTTCCGACAAAACACAATTGTATTGTGTTTAATCAACTTAAAATGTTTAATTTTAAATTTTACTTAATTATCAATCGTTAAAGTAACGTAAAGGGTTTAATTTCGTGATTCAAAAAAAACCGGAAGTGACGATTTCCAACGCATTTGATGACGGTGTGGAGGGGAGCAAGAGGTATCAGTCAGGTAAGAAAATCTAAAGTTTTTATTGTGTTAAGTCAAAGTCTTTAATTTCTCTTAGAGTTTCTGTTTTGAGGTGCTTTTGTTTTGCAGTCTAGTATTGTGTAATCGGTTTATTGCACCGTTAATAGATGATTTTGAAGCGTTGGGAGATGTGAAAGCGCACGACTCTCTGTAATGTATTTACTTTAGTATATATATATATATATATACACTAGGGCTGAAACAATTACTCGACATTATCGACAACGTCGACGATAAAAATAAAATTTTCAGCAAATGTTTTTGAGTAACGTTAGTGGTTTGATCTCGTATCTGCCTGATTTGAAAGCCTGCATTAATGCAGTTTGACCAGTGTGGCGCTGTAGCGCAAGATTGTAATACACTCTCCTGATTCAATTAAAAAGAAGAAGATAGCACTTCAGTTTTAGGCAAACCGACCCGATCCGAACCTTGGATGAATATGTAAATATATACTGCACGCCTTCCTCTCAATAACTGCATAAACACAACAAAAAACTGACCGCGATGTAAAAGCAGCTCTTAAGAACACAGAGATATGGATGTTTGCACGAACTCTGAGGTTCTCCAGGCACTCCAGTAAAGAAAAGTCCAGTCACGTTTATTTATATAACAGTCCTTTATGCAATCGATAGCTTTTCAATATTAAACATGAAAATACAGAGTAAGTGTCGCTAGAATTATAACTTGATTTCCTTTTATAAAGCAGCTCTCCGGTATGGAGCTAGCTAATAATAAAATCATTTTATAAGTGGGGGAAATATTTCATTAAAGTCTTAGTTCTGCGCTAGATCAAACCAAACTGTTTTGATTATCATAACCCAATAAGGTATTTTAAGAGAGATTGTATTTATTAATAAAATGTTTATCCAAAAATAAAACGTCCCATCACTTACCTTAACTTTATATTATACATATGGCTTACAATAAGAGATGTTAAGAGACAGAATGATTTGTCATTCAGCTACTTCCTCATATAACTAATCAAATGGCGAATAGGAGTTTCTCTCTTATCTCATTTTGTGTGCCAAATATATTTGTATAAATTAATTGTATTAGTAATACATAATGACTTTAAAAAGTGGAAGTAATTACCTTTATTTGTTATAATATGTATATTTTAACTAATTTAAAAAGATAAATAATCAATAAATGTCCAACCATGAGATGTTGACCGAGTTTTGAGAGCCCTGGCTCAGCACAGTGGGAGTATTTGAAGCTTTGTTTATGAACATGGTGGTGTGGTCATACAATGACTTTAAACCGGACACTACTCTGAGCTGTTCACATTATACATATGCTCCAGATATGTAATCAGGTCCTCCTTTAGGAATGGTAAACATGACACTATTCATCACTCACACAAATAAATCACTTAATATTTTGATCATTGAATTGGTTTTTGCTTTTTTGTAACACATTGCACTTCATGTGTACAGGTTTGTGCAGAATTTGAGACATCCAGAATTACCATAGGCCCATTAGAATCAACAATCTTTGCCAAACTTGATTCGGACTGCAAAATTTACGAAGATGTTTTCATACTGAAGAAGAGACCTTGGACAAATACTGAAACCCTCTTGGTGCCCACTACACAGGTAAGAACAACTGCACTCAACACAACCTTGTATTAAAACATTATTCTCTCACTGGTTACTGGAAATTGACAAAAAAAGACAGATAAGATAAGGTTTATTAATACAATAAATACAAAATATGTGGTATATCTATAAACTGATAGATTTATTTTGATGCAAGGCAGGGGTGTCCAGACCTGCTCTAGGAAAGCCAGTGTTCTGTGGGGTTCAGCTCTAACACACCTGCCTGGAACTTCAGGTAAGACTTTTTTGTTTTAAAATTCCCAAGAACCTTGATTAGCTGGTTCAGGTGTGTTTAAATGACTAGATCACCCAAAAATAAACATGTCATTATTCACCCTCATGTCGTTTCAAACCCGTAAGACCATCATTCATCTTCAGAGCACAAATTATGATATTTTTTAAGGATGCCCCGATCATGATTTTTCATGGCCGATACCGATTTCTTTTACAAGCAAACTGGACGATTTTTTTTTTTATCTTTAAGCAACAAACAAGAAGGAAGGACAGTCCACAGTCTACAGTCCAAAATTGAGGGAAAGCTCAATAAAGCCCCTTTCACACTGCGATTCCGGCAAATACAGATCCCGTAACGACACGTGACATCAGGGCGTGACGTGTAATGTACGAGTCGAAAACATTAGGCATGTAATACTTTCACTGAATCTGGCGAACGATCTCGGTGTCACCGTGGAAAGTGAGGAACTAACTGATCTCTGCTTCATACAGTTTGCACTTTTTTTTTTTCAGTGAACGTTGATCTTCCTTCAAAACAGCCAGTAAAAGAGTCACACGATAATGTCATCACTACGACACGGCATTAGATCTGGCTTTTGTTCACACAGCGCTTGTCCCGGGATTGAACCCAGCAATGTTACTACGTCCCCGACCCGAGTTCAATGCTGGAATCAATCCCGGGATGTGTTTGCTTTCACACAGAAGTAATGTAGTCGGAGCACGCGGGCGCACTTCCGGAAAAATCGGCTGAAAAAAATTCCAAAGACCGGCCGATTACCAATTGCGTATTTAAAGGAAAAACCGTCTGGTTTCCAATTTATGGCCGGTCAATTGGTGCATCCCTAATATTTTTATGAAAATGCGAGAGATTTCTGAACCTCCATAAAGGCTGCAATGCAACTGAAATGTTCCCAGAGTCATAGTAAGGACATCAGTAAAACAGTCCATGTGGCATCAATGCTTCAACCACACTTTTACAAAGGTACAAGAATACATTTTGTGCAAAGAAAACAAAAATAGCGACTTTAATCAACAATTCTTCTCTAAATCACATATTCTGCCATTATGGACAGTAACAAGAGGCATGAACATTGCTTTCCTCTGCGTGTAATCAAGGCTCAGTGCAGGCGTGTTGTAGGTCAGCAGCACCATGTGCATGAATTATTTACGTGCTGTTGATAATGGTGGAAGATGCGATTTGGAGAAGAATTGTTGAATAAAGTCGCTGTTTTAATTTTGTTTGCACAAAAAAGTATTTTTGTTTACTTTGTAAAATTATGGTTGAACCACTGGTGTCACATGGACTGTTTTACTGATGTCCTTACTATGTTTCTGGGTCTGGGAACATTCCAGTTCTGTTGTTAACCATACAGGGTCCAGATGTGTAACATTTTCCACTGTAATGTTTGTTAGAATCCCATCTTGACTGCTTGCCTGGATTTCCCATAAGAAGATGAATGACTGACTTTTTTTCATGTAATTTTAGAAAAAAAAAACAAAGGCTAAATTTTGTTGTTTTCATCTTCAGACTAATGAAATTGAAGTATCCAAATGAAGACCCTAGCAGTATGGAGTATATGGTGAGTTCAAGGTTAATAAATTATTTGTTAAAGTTAATACACAATAATTTGAGTTCTCCATGCTTTTAAATACTTCTAGGATACAGACGTTGCCAGCAGTCAGGAGGTGATCCAGAAGACTCCTGGGAATCTATTTGAAGCTGCATCATTGAAGACAGTCCAGCAGAAGTTGGAGTTTTAAAGGATAAAGTTCTTCAGGACCTATAGCAGTTTACAGTCTGTAAAACCATGTTACTGGGACTGATTTATGGACTGAACTTGAGCAACCCTCCTGAACTCAGGTACACATTTGGAATACTGAAGAAGTTATTTCTGGAGCCACTTCCTGTTCCTGGAATAAGGTTTGATTGGTTGCCCATGAATGCCAATTAGAATTGTATTTGCTATTTTGTGTAATTTTGTAATGTGGTTTAAACTGTATTTTACTGTGTGTAATTATTTATTGCTTGTTTAACAAATACACTTTGATCATTTGTGACATCTTGTCTTTTGTCTCATTACAAGACAAAACATACAAAAAATGCTTTGTTGAAGGGAGTAACTTCAAAAAGAAAATATTGTGTTAAAGTAACTAGAACTAATTGTGTGGAACCACTGTCCATAATTGAAATGAGTAATTTGAAACAAACCTCCTTATGTTGATAGAGTGAAACACATTTGGCTAGATTGTAATAAACCAAAACATGTTGAGTTAACTTAACCAGTTTAAGTTGAAGCAAAGTCAATAAATTGAGTTGGTTGAACATTACTATTTCACATAGATTCTACCTCATTCAGTTGTGTTGTCACAACACAAGGAGTTTGCATAGATTCAAAAAATTCCATTAATGTTATCAAAACACAATTTGGTTGTGTGGAACCACTGTCCATAATTGACTTAAGTAAGTTTAAAGAGTCATTTTTTTGAGTGTGTATGCCTGCTTTGGTTCGGATGTGAAGTTCATTGGAGGATCTGCCTGTCACTCTTGGTGATGTTGGACGCTGATGTCTGTGATTGACAATGGCCTGCGGTCGTGCAGTTTAAAAGACACTAACTTTAATGGTGAATAGGCTGGGGCTGTGTTATGATGCAGCTCTGTGAAGACTGTTCTCTCTCTTGTGAGTCTGAAAGTCTGTTTTTGATTGAGTTAAGGTTCTGTTCTCTTTGCAGTAGTTTCAGTGATTTTCGCTTGTTGATGACTGACTTTGATGTGCGTGTTGCACCTGTTTGATGTCATCTCATCACTCGTTGTGGAACTTCGGTTTAGTCACTGATGAGAGTTGTGCAAACTGTATTGGAGAGGTTGTGAGTAAGGTAAGCATGTTGCGACATACATTTACATCATGTAGGTCTCCCTTACTGTATAAGACACATCAGGTCAGAGCGAGAGGTGCTTATTTTTTTATTATTATTTTTTTTTTTTATTATTAGTTAGAGTAAGGTTAGCCATGGCGTCTTGTACGCTGAAGATGTTTGTTTCTACATTATCTGTTGATAGATAGTTTAGTTTGGTTAACCTTAGTTAGTGGGAGTTTTTGTTTTTATTTAGTTTTCTTATTTAAGCGCCTCTCTCGCTCCTTCCTCTCCTCCGACCTGCTCCCGTCTGTCATTCATTGACTGTACTTATTGTAAATATTTACTTTACTTCTTCAGTCTTTTGCAAGCACTTTATAAGAACATTAAAACATTGGAAGTAGATTACTGATTTTGGTGGCCGTTTTCTTTCCTTGTGCAGTTCCTTACTTGAGAATCTTGATATCTGCACACTTAAAAAAATTGTGTTATGTATAATAATATTCCTAGGCGAACCGTAACTAACTTACTGGGGCGTAACAGAGGTCCTTAGTACAGAACAAATATTTCTGGGCCAGTCCATGAAAAAAAAATATCTTTGAAAACAGAAGCTTCTTCAGTGAGGCATTAAGACCAACCCGAACACATCAGAGCTCATCTCTCTATTTTTATCCATTTGTTGACAGTGCTGAACACGGTCCATGACCCCTGAGCTTGTGATTGTGAAAACAAACTGTTATATTAGAAGATTGTCTGATTACATGCCTCTCTAGAAGTCTCTCTCTTTTTTACGACTAATAAAGCAAAATCAGCTTTTGGTTACCTACTGAAGCTGACATTTTGATTACGGTTGATTCAATCTTAATGAGGTGAAGCTGACGTGAGTCCTTTTCCTAAAATAAAAATGTCCTACTTGGGCCTTTTATTTTCAGACAAGCTTAATTTCAAAATCTTCTCATACGGATGGAAATTAAATCTCAAATGAGGACACCATGCTAGATATTGTTGTCACGATCATGGACTTTCTGTTCCTTTTGTGTTTCCCTGTTTTGGTCATGTTCCTTTCCTCGTTTTGTTGATTAATCCCCACACGTTTCCATTCCCCTGATTACTTTCCTTGTGTTTAAAAACCATGTCTGCTTAGTTCCTCCTCGCTCGCTATTAATGTTATATCCTATGTTGGAAGATTTGTGTTGCATGTGCCCTTACTCTCCCGTGAGCATTAAAAAAACTCTTTTGATATACATCTCCTTCATCATGCGCATTACTCTACACACCAGTACATGTATTACAATCTTATAGGTAAACTTTTACAGAAGCACCAGATTGGGAAATTTGATTCCATGATTGAGCTTTTGTAATTTGCTCTACAACTGCACCATCTAGTGTTTAGTGTCGATTCAGCAAAACAAATAAATGAATTCTTGGCTGACAAACAATTTAACCAGCATTTTACAGCATTTTACAGGTCCATTTATTTATTTTTCATCAGCTAGGCTATTAGTACTTATGAATTATCTACTAGTGCTTATTCTTTAGACAGCTACACTAATACATTTTTAAAGATAGAAGTAGCCTAGATGGTGTGTCTGTGCCTAGTATTAATTATAATCATTCCACGACCCACCTAGACAAGTGATATCTATTTCACGACCCACCAAAATATTTGAGAAAAAAAGAAAAAACGGTTGACATTAGTTTAAGCCTAATCTTAATAAGTTTGATGATAAATTAAGTATTTATGTAAAATAAACATTTTATTTTAGAGTACAGATGAAAAATGTCACTACTAATATTTAAGTTTTCATTTTTGTTTACAGACGTTAAAATATGTAGTGTCCATAAAACCGTGAAACGGGCTCACTCCAGTGAACTGTAATCTGTGCTGCCGTGTTTTGTTGCAGAAAATGCATTCATGATCCTTTCGTGTGTGTCGTTGAGAACGAAGCACATTCCAACAATTTTTTAGGAAATATAAGAAGAAAAGCAGAACTATCTAAAACAGTTTGGAGATTAAAATAATTGTGAAATAGGTAAAAAAATTATAATAAACAGATGTGTCTCGTTAAAAACAAAAAACAAAAAAACAAACTGGATGACATTAAGTTCAGGCAGAAATTTATTTTGGCAATGTTCAAATAAATGTTTAAATCAATTAAATTAAATTTTTCATTAAAACGGGGATACGTCAAGGAAATATTTTGAAATTTATTTTATAATTAAAATACATTTTTACAATCATCTGCATAAATCTGGCGCAGTGTATGGCTGCTACAATTCAAAACTGATTGGAGGGTATTTGAGGCTGCTTCCACTGATCTGTAACTTCATTTATGAGTTTCTGTGAGGGTGTTCTTATTCAATTATGATAAACCTTGGTTTACAGGGAAAGTCAAACAGCCTTGTAATGCCAAAGAGGTTGTTACAGAAATGGGGATAAAATATTGTATATCCTGGCAAGGAAAAGACTAACAAAGGAGATCAGAGTGGCTAAAAAAACTACTCTGAAAAGCTGAGAAAAAGCTTTCAGCCAATGACCTCCTGCATCAATATGGACTGGATCGAGGAACATAGCCACTTAGACACCACCCCCACTGTTTGTGGAGAATCAACAACTGCAACACATGTGTTCTACTATCAATTTGAAAAGGCCAGACTGACACCCAGAACCCGCTATTATCTACACTTCACACATTCATGAAGTCATTTGAGAGACTAGTCGTGGCCTACTTGAAGGACCCCACTCTACTTGCTGGATCCCCTTCAGTTTGCAGAGCAAACAGTTGAGTGGATGACACACTTAACATGGTGCTGAATTATATTCTGTAACATATTTGATAGACCTGGGACTTACGCAAGGATTTTGTTTGTGGACTTCAGTTCGGCCTTCAGCATGTCTGACCTTCTCTTAGCCAAACTGACCCAGCTCTCTGTGCCCACCTCCATCGGTCAGTGGATCAGCAGCTTCCTGACAGACAGAGAGCAGCTAGTGAAGCTGGGCAAACTCACATCCAGGACTCTCACGATCAGCACTGGAGCTCCTCAGAGATGTGTTCTCTCCCGCTGCTCTTCTCCCTCTACACCAATGAATGCACTTCAGAGGACCCCCCTTTCTCTGAGGACCTGAAGTGGGACGATCACATTGACTCTATTGTGAAAAAGGCCCAGTAGAGGCTGTATTTCCTCCGCCAGTTGAGGAAGTTCAACTTGCCACAGGAGCTGCTGATACATTTCTACGCTGCCATCGCTGAGTCTGTCCTGTGTTCATCTATGGCCCCGTCCACACGGAGACGCGCTTCTGTGAAAACACACACATTTTTTTATCGGATAGGCGTTTCGTCCACACGGATCAGGCGTTTTCGCAAGGTGAAGCCGCTATTTTTTGAAACCGGGTCCCAGAGTGGATAAATTTGAAAACGCCGTCTTTGCGTTTTCGTCTGGACGGCTAATCCGTTTATTTTCTGAAAAGCCCACGTCTCCCCCCTAGTCAGACACCTCTACGTCACGTAACAGCAACAAAAACATGACAAACACTGAACGATTGTCTTTTTATTAACTAACATTAACACGGATTAATAAATGCATTGTTCCATGTTCGTTTGTGTACCACGCGCAAGGTTTATGAGCATAGTCAAAGTCTTCTTCTCTGTTTTTAGTGTATCTCTGTGGCAGAATTACAGCGCCACATACTGGTCTGGAATGTATACTACATCATTTTGGGGTTTCGTGTGGACGCGGATATTTCTTGAGACGAGGAAAAAAAGATCGGATTGGGGTAAGCTCCGTTTACGTGTGGACGGGGCCTATAACTGTTTGGTTTGGTTCAGCTACCAAAACAGACACCAGAGGAGTAAAACGGACAGTCAGTACTGCTGAGAAGATTAAAAGTGCCACTCTACCCAAACTCCAATATCTTATGTCTCCAGAGTGTCTCACACCCAGCTCGCTATCTGTGTGAATTGTTGCCTTCTGGCCAACGCTACAGATGAGTGAGTAACAAAACAGTGAGCCACAAGAACAGCTTTTTTCACCCCCAGATTCTTTATCGCACCTGAACACATAACACACCTCAGTACTGGACATCTGTAAATAACTCATCAAACCTTCATCTGAACATAGGACACATGCAAATTCACAAGTCTGTCTATGGACATTTTTTTCTGTATATTTTTTTATTACTTTTGTTATTTATAATTTATTGTCTATTCTTTTATTACCTTAATTATATGTTTGTCTGCACTATGTTTGTACTTGTATTGTGTGTAACGCCCCCTTGTGGCGCCGGCCCTGGAGTAACAGACATGTGCTACACACAATATCCACCAGGTGGTGCAAAGAGCAACATTCTGTAGTTTTAACTGATTGTTCATGTTCCGGCTGTTGACATTGTCAGCTCCTTAGTGCAATGTATGACAAACTCATCTCCAGTCATTAACATTAACACTTCGTGGAAGCAGGTTCCCTTAATGCTCGAACTGAAGGTCAAGGCTGTTTATTAAACCTAATGAATATGCCTTGGATTAGCACATTCTGAAGGGAAAACATTAAAGTTCATCTGATGAAAAATTCCTCAAAACAGTTCCAAGCAACAGTGCATTGTACTGTGACAAGAAAGTTTACACAGTATATTCCCATTGTCGGCTTGTTTGTTTGTTAGTTTTTTCCTCAATTTTCAATTATTTATATTTTTGTGAGGTCATCCTCATTAACCTTCAGGCAATTTGGCTTGTTCAACTGCCAGAAATATCGGCTAACAATTACAAAACAAAACAAAACCCCAAAATTTCCCAGCCAACACCATTATTTGTTTCATGCTTTTATTAAAAGGGTAAAGATAAACTCTTAGAGATAAGACTTCAAGCAACCTCACAAACAATTTTTACTACATGCTCATCACACCTGCATTTAATATTCCTATGGAAGCCATAGAAAAAAAGAGGACTTTATATCTCACAATTCTCATCAATTCTAGAACGATATATACTGATAATTCAACTCACCTCTCCAATTCTTCCATGACAGAAATTAGCTTCCATGCATTCCTGTCCTTATTGATGCAGACATAAAATGGATTGTTAACAAAAATTAACATTACTAAACTACTAAACATTACTAAACTACTAAAGATTGTTTTTAGCCTAATTATTGGTGGTGATAATGACAATAATGAGTTGAGAATAAACTAAAGAGTACCTTGTGCTTCAGTAGAAGAAAGAACATTTAACTGTCTGTATGTCAGTGTCACACATTTATTTAGTGACCCTGCTCCTCACGACCCGAAGGTCATCCTGAAACCAAGGCATGGTTATATACCCAAGATGCTCTCCACACCCTTCAGAGCACAAGTGGTTACCTGAAAAGAGAATAATACTGTCAACTCTTTATGGGGAAAGAGAGGAAATGCAGTTTTATAAAAATAAAAAAGTTCCCTATCTGTCGGTCACTACGAGTTATGTCGACCGACAAATGGGGTCTCACTTGGGAGGCCAATCATCTCTGATTTTAAGAGAAAACGCCAATGAAATTGGCAAGTGGATTAACACACCTGAGCCACTCCCCGTGCCAACGGGTATAAATAGGGCGACAGGTGCATGCACTCATTAGATTTTTGCTTCGGAGCCGAGTAGTGGATGAAGACATCGCTACAAAGCCATCATCTTTGTTTTGTTTTAAAACTGTTCCTGGTCGGTGTGACGGCGCATTACAGCGGTGTCCCTGCGAGTTGGCGATTCCCCTGGGCGCTTCGGCTAAAAGAGACAGTTCTAAAAGAGCAAATCACGGACGATTCGCGTCTTTTTCAAGATGCCGTTTCGTCCGTGTCCTTCTGGATGCGGTCGTTTCCTGTCTTCGGTTGACGGTCACGAGCGTTGTCTGCAGTGTCTGGGCGTCCAACACGCTGAGGCTACGCTCGTGGATGATTCATGCGTCTACTGTGGGCGTATGAACATGGCAGCGCTGCGATCGCGTCTCTCACTCCTCAAGGGGAGTGCAGCAGACCCCTCTGTCGCCACCCGTCCCGGTCTCTCTGGCTCGAGCAGAGGGCCGCCGGCTGGCGCTCTGGGAGATCTGAGGATCACAGTGAGAGCTTCTCCGCCGGGCCACGCCCCACGGACCTCTCACTCCTCACGCAGCGACTGTCCCGTGCAGCTGCCGATTGATTCTGCTAGTGCTGGACAAGCACGTGTTGGTCCACGCGGACAACACTGCGGCTGTTTCATACATCAACCGACAAGGCGGTTTACGATCACGTCGCATGTCTCAACTCGCCCGTCATCTCCTCCTCTGGAGTCAGACGTGGCTCAAGTCGCTGCGCGCTGTCCACATCCCGGTGGAGCTCAATCGTGCAGCCGACGCGCTCTCACGACAGCTCACTTTCCCCGGGGAATGGCGACTCCATCCCCAGACGGTCCAGCTGATCTGGAGTCGATTCGGGGAAGCCCAGGTAGACCTGTTTGCTTCCCACGAGTCCTCCCACTGCCAGCTGTACTATTCCCTGTCCCAGGCCCCCCAGGGCACAGATGCACTGGCACACAGCTGGCCTCGGGCTTTACGCAACTATGCGTTTCCCCCAGTGAGCCTGCTCGCACAGACACTGTGCAAGGTCAGGGAGGACAAGGAACAGGTCCTGTTGGTTGCGCCTTACTGGCCCACCCGGACCTGGTTTTCGGAACTCATGCTCCTCGTGACAGCCCCTCCCTGGCGCATCCCCCTGAGGAGAGACCTTCTCTCTCAGGGGCTTGGCACCATTTGGCACCCGCGTCCAGATCTCTGGAACCTCCATGTGTGGCTTCTAGATGGGACGCGGCAGACCTAAGTGATCTGCCCCCAGCGGTGGTAGACACTATCACTCAGGCTAGAGCCCCTTCTACGAGGCAGGCCTATGCTCTGAAGTGGAGTCTGTTCACGAATTGGTGTTCTTCTCACCGAGAAGACCCCCGGAGATGCCCGGTCAGAGTCGTGCTTTCTTTCCTGCAAGGTAGGCTGGAGCGTGGGCTGTCACCCTCCACCCTGAAGGTGTATGTGGCTGCCATTGCAGCACATCACGATGCAGTGGACGGCCGGTCCCTGGGGAGGCATGGCCTGATCGTTAGGTTCCTGAGGGGTGCCAGAAGGTTACATCCTCCTAGGACACCCTTGATTCCCTCCTGGGACCTCTCTATTGTCCTGGCGGGACTTCAGAGGGGTCCCTTTGAGCCGCTGTATTCGGTCGAGCTGAAGTTCCTGTCTCTCAAGACAGCGCTCCTGATCGCGCTCACTTCCATCAAGAGGGCCGGGGACCTCCAAGCATTTTCGGTAAGTGAAGAGTGCCTTGTGTTCGGGCCGGCCTACTCTCACGTTGTCCTGAGACCCCGGCCTGGATACGTGCCCAAGGTTCCCACCACTCCCTTCCGAGACCAGGTGGTGAACCTGCAAGCGCTGCCCCTGGAGGAGGCAGATCCAGCCTTGTCGTTGCTGTGTCCCGTAAGACCGCTTCGCATATACGTGGACCGCACCCAGAGCTTCAGAAGCTCTGAGCAGCTCCTGGTCTGCTTTGGAGGTCAGCAGAAGGGGAAGGCTGTCTCTAAGCAGAGGTTGGCGAGCCGTGCCCCCTGGGGGTGAGGGCCCACTCCACACGGAGTGTGGCCTCCTTCTATGCGTTGGCGCACGGCGCCTCTCTGGCAGACATTTGTCGAGCTGCGGGCTGGGCGACACCTAACACCTTTGCGAGGTTTTACAACCTCCGTGTAGAGCCAGTTTCCTCCCGTGTGTTGGGTAACAGGTAATTGGCGGGAAGGGCTGGCTGGGTGTCTCGCTTGCTGCGCCATTCCCCCTAACACGGGGATGTGAGCGCCTTCTTCTCCCAGTAGAGTTCCCCGGTTGGCGTACCCTGGTCGAGCATCCTCCAGCACCCTCGGCATCAGACTTGGCGGAGCAGTCTGTCGCCAGGCCCAGTACTGGCGTTAGCATGCCCGGAGCCGGTCAGCCCCTGTACTGGGCTAGGTGTCCATATGGCTGGGTTCCCTACGGGTAATCCCATATGTGTATTTCTCCACGGTAAGGTTTCCCTCTTGGCAAACCCGTGTCTTCCCTTGACAGATCGCTCTGTCAGTCTCTTCTGGCAGCCGTTCCATCCCTACTCCAAGGTAGGACCTGCCTCAGAGACCCTTTCCATATGTAGTACTGCCCTCTGGGCCAGTCCATATCGGTATATCCACATGTCACCTCCCTACGGGTAGGATGTGGTCTCCGTAGCGACCTTTTCCTAAAGGCTCGCTTCCCCATTGTCTTGCCAGCTGAAAGAACAAATAGGGAAGATTTGAAGCAATCTTTCTCTGAAGGTTGAAATCCCTTCCATTTACTTTATGTGGGCGGAACAGCAGCATGGCCTTCTCCAGCAGCGATGTACTCACCCTTTGGCCCCTTCGGTACCAAGGTCAGTGAATTTGCGCTGGGGCTTTGGGAAGGTTATGACCTTAAGTGTGGCTTTTGTGGCACGCCAAGGCTTGTCAACAATTGCAGCGCCTCAGGGTTGTGACGAGGTTCAGGTTATGGCGTTTTCCATAGGACCCCATTTGTCGGTCGACATAACTCGTAGTGACCGACAGATAGGGAACGTCTCGGTTACGTACGTAACCCTCGTTCCCTGATGGAGGGAACGGAGACGTTATGTCCCCATGCCACAACCTTGAACCATTCGCTGTTGCCGGGACACGTTCTTGGCTCCTCAGCGTAAAACCTAATGAGTGGATGCACCTGTCGCCCTATTTATACCCGTTGGCACGGGGAGTGGCTCAGGTGTGTTAATCCACTTGCCAATTTCATTGGCGTTTTCTCTTAAAATCAGAGATGATTGGCCTCCCAAGTGAGACCCCATTTGTCGGTCGACATAACGTCTCCGTTCCCTCCATCAGGGAACGAGGGTTACGTACGTAACCGAGACGTTATCTGTGTTCGTCTATATCCAGCACAGTGTAACCAGAATTAATCGTGAGCCTTATTTTCAAAACTGGACTGTACTCTGCCAATTTGTTTGACAAAGGTTATATAACATATGGTTGGGTCAGTGTTAATTTTGACACGAAATTTTAATTTAGATTTAGTCTTAGTCTTTTGACTATAATTCTTTTTAGTTTTAGTCAAGTTTTAGTCATCTGATTTGTTTTAATTTTAGTCTTATTTTAGTCGACTAAAATTGCTTGGTATTTTAGTCGACTAAAATTGCTTGGTATTTTAGTCGACTAAAATAAGACTAAAATCAATAACAGATTTACTAGACAATTTTTTACAGCTGGTATAGGAAACAAACTTAACCAAAATATATAAAACACAAATTCAACTTTATTTCAACACAACTGTGTCTTTATTTTGATTCAAAAGCTTTTATGCAGCAACAAACACTGTCATGATAATGTAAACAATAACTAGCTGCCAATTGACCATCAATAAAAGAAAAATAAAGTTAGGTCCAGGACCTTAAAGCTTACAGCTGAGCTGAACAATAAGTTCATACATTTAAAGTAAATATTTAATAAGTTGGGTGGATAAAAAAAGTAACAAGATTTTATAAGGTATTCATTTGTCTAGCAATATTGTATGTTTTAAATACTACAATATTGCTAGATTTGTATGTATAATGATAGGATGTGAACATTCATGTTTCACATGACTAATATAGAAATATTTGTGATATTGTCAACAAGTAGAACATTATAAAATATACTAAACATTAGTATTAATCAAATGTATTTATCATGATATTACGTATTAGTATTGTGCTCGCATCTAACTTGAAGAAGGGGCTATTTTACAGTACTTTTCAGTTCGTAATATTTAATGCTACAACATCTACGCACTGCACTATTCCAATTTTGCTTAGCTCAATAAACAAAAGAACATAGTTGTGAAATTACATTTGAGAAAATGTCCGGGTGGCTCGTCTGTAAATGTCTTTTCAAATTGGTTGTGTTCTTGCCACGAATGAGCGCTCTGCGTGCTTTACACTTTCTTTTGTTTTGTTCGTCGTCAAACGTGAAGTGAGCTGTGGACATTTTGTCGCTCTTTTAGACAGTAGGGACTTTAAGCAACAGCTGCGAATGAAACGGCTACAGCGACCGGAAGTTTGTCGTCACACCGCTGTAGCCAAGAACGTAAAAGTCACTAAGCAACGGTAAAACAGAACAGCGCAACGCAGCATTAATTCATTTATTGAGATCCAAAAAAATATATAATTTAAAAAAGCAAGAGAAGGATTGCTTTTGGCGTTAAATGACAATCTTTTGTCAGAAGAGGGGTTTTAATATTGTATGATGTAAATAAGTCTAAAAACATAACATTTATTTACCTAACCTCTCACGTTGTAGCGACTCTGGCAAATCAGCTGTTCTCCCGTAGTAGACCGTTAAATTAGAACGTCACAAAGTAGCAGTTAAATTCGCGAAAGCGCAATACAACGCCAGAATGGCGTTGCCGTTCCACCAGAGACACCTAACACCTTTGCGAGGTTTTACAACCTCCGTGTAGAGCCAGTTTCCTCCCGTGTGTTGGGTAACAGGTAATTGGCGGGAAGGGCTGGCTGGGTGTCTCGCTTGCTGCGCCATTCCCCCTAACACGGGGATGTGAGCGCCTTCTTCTCCCAGTAGAGTTCCCCGGTTGGCGTACCCTGGTCGAGCATCCTCCAGCACCCTCGGCATCAGACTTGGCGGAGCAGTCTGTCGCCAGGCCCAGTACTGGCGTTAGCATGCCCGGAGCCGGTCAGCCCCTGTACTGGGCTAGGTGTCCATATGGCTGGGTTCCCTACGGGTAATCCCATATGTGTATTTCTCCACGGTAAGGTTTCCCTCTTGGCAAACCCGTGTCTTCCCTTGACAGATCGCTCTGTCAGTCTCTTCTGGCAGCCGTTCCATCCCTACTCCAAGGTAGGACCTGCCTCAGAGACCCTTTCCATATGTAGTACTGCCCTCTGGGCCAGTCCATATCGGTATATCCACATGTCACCTCCCTACGGGTAGGATGTGGTCTCCGTAGCGACCTTTTCCTAAAGGCTCGCTTCCCCATTGTCTTGCCAGCTGAAAGAACAAATAGGGAAGATTTGAAGCAATCTTTCTCTGAAGGTTGAAATCCCTTCCATTTACTTTATGTGGGCGGAACAGCAGCATGGCCTTCTCCAGCAGCGATGTACTCACCCTTTGGCCCCTTCGGTACCAAGGTCAGTGAATTTGCGCTGGGGCTTTGGGAAGGTTATGACCTTAAGTGTGGCTTTTGTGGCACGCCAAGGCTTGTCAACAATTGCAGCGCCTCAGGGTTGTGACGAGGTTCAGGTTATGGCGTTTTCCATAGGACCCCATTTGTCGGTCGACATAACTCGTAGTGACCGACAGATAGGGAACGTCTCGGTTACGTACGTAACCCTCGTTCCCTGATGGAGGGAACGGAGACGTTATGTCCCCATGCCACAACCTTGAACCATTCGCTGTTGCCGGGACACGTTCTTGGCTCCTCAGCGTAAAACCTAATGAGTGGATGCACCTGTCGCCCTATTTATACCCGTTGGCACGGGGAGTGGCTCAGGTGTGTTAATCCACTTGCCAATTTCATTGGCGTTTTCTCTTAAAATCAGAGATGATTGGCCTCCCAAGTGAGACCCCATTTGTCGGTCGACATAACGTCTCCGTTCCCTCCATCAGGGAACGAGGGTTACGTACGTAACCGAGACGTTATCTGTGTTCGTCTATATCCAGCACAGTGTAACCAGAATTAATCGTGAGCCTTATTTTCAAAACTGGACTGTACTCTGCCAATTTGTTTGACAAAGGTTATATAACATATGGTTGGGTCAGTGTTAATTTTGACACGAAATTTTAATTTAGATTTAGTCTTAGTCTTTTGACTATAATTCTTTTTAGTTTTAGTCAAGTTTTAGTCATCTGATTTGTTTTAATTTTAGTCTTATTTTAGTCGACTAAAATTGCTTGGTATTTTAGTCGACTAAAATTGCTTGGTATTTTAGTCGACTAAAATAAGACTAAAATCAATAACAGATTTACTAGACAATTTTTTACAGCTGGTATAGGAAACAAACTTAACCAAAATATATAAAACACAAATTCAACTTTATTTCAACACAACTGTGTCTTTATTTTGATTCAAAAGCTTTTATGCAGCAACAAACACTGTCATGATAATGTAAACAATAACTAGCTGCCAATTGACCATCAATAAAAGAAAAATAAAGTTAGGTCCAGGACCTTAAAGCTTACAGCTGAGCTGAACAATAAGTTCATACATTTAAAGTAAATATTTAATAAGTTGGGTGGATAAAAAAAGTAACAAGATTTTATAAGGTATTCATTTGTCTAGCAATATTGTATGTTTTAAATACTACAATATTGCTAGATTTGTATGTATAATGATAGGATGTGAACATTCATGTTTCACATGACTAATATAGAAATATTTGTGATATTGTCAACAAGTAGAACATTATAAAATATACTAAACATTAGTATTAATCAAATGTATTTATCATGATATTACGTATTAGTATTGTGCTCGCATCTAACTTGAAGAAGGGGCTATTTTACAGTACTTTTCAGTTCGTAATATTTAATGCTACAACATCTACGCACTGCACTATTCCAATTTTGCTTAGCTCAATAAACAAAAGAACATAGTTGTGAAATTACATTTGAGAAAATGTCCGGGTGGCTCGTCTGTAAATGTCTTTTCAAATTGGTTGTGTTCTTGCCACGAATGAGCGCTCTGCGTGCTTTACACTTTCTTTTGTTTTGTTCGTCGTCAAACGTGAAGTGAGCTGTGGACATTTTGTCGCTCTTTTAGACAGTAGGGACTTTAAGCAACAGCTGCGAATGGAACGGCTACAGCGACCGGAAGTTTGTCGTCACACCGCTGTAGCCAAGAACGTAAAAGTCACTAAGCAACGGTAAAACAGAACAGCGCAACGCAGCATTAATTCATTTATTGAGATCCAAAAAAATATATAATTTAAAAAAGCAAGAGAAGGATTGCTTTTGGCGTTAAATGACAATCTTTTGTCAGAAGAGGGGTTTTAATATTGTATGATGTAAATAAGTCTAAAAACATAACATTTATTTACCTAACCTCTCACGTTGTAGCGACTCTGGCAAATCAGCTGTTCTCCCGTAGTAGACCGTTAAATTAGAACGTCACAAAGTAGCAGTTAAATTCGCGAAAGCGCAATACAACGCCAGAATGGCGTTGCCGTTCCACCAGAGGCTGTTGCTTAAAGTCCCTATCACCTCTTCGAATGCCGACTTCCCGGGAGCTCATAAAAACTGAAAACCTTCGCTTCACGTCTCAATAAGTCAGGCTCTGATTGGTTCTCTTCTCTCATGCAGTCTGTTCTGTTTTGCCGGTTCTTTTGCTCATTCCTCGCATCTCTCCCGTCTGCTGATTTGATTTTCGTCACAGTCTATTTTCGTCTCGTCCTTTATTCGTTGACGATAATGTCAATCAATTTAGTCATAGTTTTAGTCTCCATCAGTGCCTTCTATTTTAGTTTTCGTTTCGTTTTCGTCGGCAAAAATATATTCGTGACGAAAATAATGACGAAAATATTTAGTCAACGAAATTAACACTGGGTTGGGTTAAGACAGTCCATGACTATACTTGTCAGATGAATACATTTTTCAGAATCACTTCCAGGGTATTTAAAAATGTGCTGTTATGGATCAATGTTCTATTGTCATGGATTAAATATAATTTGATTATTCTATCTTCATGTGGGATGCAATCACTTTCTAGGGACAAGCTACTTGACTGGCTACACTAAATAAGTGCAACAAACACTAGCCAGTGGAAGTTAATGTTTAAAACACAGCTATGCGCAGCCAATTAGATTTCACCTTTGACCAGCAGTCACACCCAGTTAATGTCATTTTATAGCCTCACACAGTTAAGACAACAGTGTCAATCATCACTTCCCTTGTGAAAATAAATTGTGCAGATTTGTAAATATTACATAAGGTAAAATTAATCATATTAAAGGCCAAATAATTAGTAAAATAAAATCACAGTAATTATCAGAGTAATCATAAAATCACATATAAAGAAGTATCTCATATTAAGATGAATTTAAGTCCCATTTAAGTAAGTCAAAAACACTGCATTTAACATAGATTTAAACTATATTACATTTTAATTTACCTGCAGTTAATTTACCTGCAGAGTCAGATGTCCAAAAACATTACATTCAGTTTGCATCCAAGTATATTCTTTTAGAGTGTACTATTTCAACAATTACTATCCTCAAAGAAAAAAAAAAAGTGTACTTCTTCATCACAACGGTTTGCAAGTGAGAGCACACGCTAATGTATTGAGTGGTGTGAACAAAATAAGATAATATCAGGAAGAAAGACAGAAAGTAGGAAAACAGACAGAAGAGGGAAGAAAGTTGATGACAAAGACCTTGGCGACTACTCTGCCCAGATTTTCGCAGCTGAATGGCATGCCAGGCATTTGTCTTGATTGTTCTTCCTGCTTGTGGCCGGGTTGGCGTGAGTCGCAGGCCAGATAACATCTATTATTTTTAGTGCTCAACAACGGCCCCAAGGGAGCTGGTATCCTGTTCATATCGCGAAACACAGCAGAATGTGATCATGAAGGATACTCCACAACAGGTTGGGTTATAAACATGAAAGTCTTTGCTGCCGTTCTCTCAAGAATTGGTTTTGTGCTTTTTTTAATTAGCTCAGTTAACTACGGTGCATTAAACAAATGTTCTGTTTTTTATTTTTTATTATTAGTATTAGTAGTATCATTATCATTATTTATTAGTATGATCATTTTTATTGTATAGTAAATTACAATTTACAAATAAATTATATTATACAAATTATAACATAACATTTATTTTTTGGGGATGGGAGCTACAAGTTACAAGTTACAAAAAACTTCTAATTAAAACCAGACTTCGACTCAGTCCCGGCGCCAGAGGATTTTAACAGGGGGGGCTCTCCATTCTAGCCTGGGGGGATGGGGGGTGCACATTGCGTGAGTGTCAGTGGGCGGTTGGTATCGATGTAATTTAATTTAGCCTATAAAACAAAGTAATTAGTACTACTAATCATAGTCACCATTCGCAAATATGAAAAATTTATTATGATTTTTCACTGGACCAATGTACATTCGACATCGGTTCAAACCTTACGCAAACATTTTTTATTAAAAGTCATGATTAAAATAAGATGTCGTTATAAAAAAATTATGCATTCTTCTATAATACCTAAATAAAATACAATTTCCCGCCTCTACAGCGTGTTTGAAATCACTGAAGCCCCTTACAGTGAAAGCTTTGTCTGATGAAGATATTAAGTATTTCCTGCATGGAAAACAAAATGCAGCATCTGCTTCTACGGAGTATTCCAACCACTCCCGTGACGTATACCATGACACAACAAATGATTGATGCTGGTTGTAGCGAAGGCGAAGAGGAAAATGTCTTAATTTAACAATTAACAATACAAACAATTAACAATACAATTTAACACGCAATTGTAAGAATTGTAAGAAGGGGGGCGTGAGATCATCGCAGGGGGGGCTAAGCCCCCTCAAGCCCCCCCTTGACGCCAGGCCTGCTTCGATTAAGAAGGAATCCACAATAAGCAGACATGTATTATCAGCCATCAGTTTGACTCTAATTAATCTGAGCACAGCATGATTGACAGAACCTCAGATAGCCTTGTGACTGAATTCTTGACAAACAAAAACATTTCTGACTTTTTTGAACATGTAACACCAGAACCATACAGAAGAAGATGGTTATGAATAGATATGGTCTGTACAGGCCTTTCAGCAGCAACGGACTGGGAGTGAAAAATGACCATGGACTTTCTCCCAAAAAGGCATACCACAAACAGTCGCTATTATTCCACAATATTACAGCAAAAAAAAAAAAAAAAAAAAAAACTGAAACCAGCACAGAAATTCTAATGATTTCCACTAAAAAAAAAACACTACAAACCATTAAATAATGGCATGTTGTAGTGTGTGTAGTGTGTCTCAGGACATATTACAATAAAATTGAAAGCTATCAATTTGAAAATGTATTAGACTAATTTAAGTGAACTTAAAACAATCTTCACATAAACCTGTCATATTTGGCTACAGGTGACCTTCAGCAAGCAGAAAATTTAATATACAGAAATTTAACAGTTATCAAACACTAAATTGAAAATTATATATATAAATATATATAAACTTTATTGATTTTCTCTTTTTTCTTTGTTGAACAGACATCACAGCAGCTGGTTATTAGGATTTTGTAAACATTTTTTGGCTGCTATTACTTTAAGAGCTGCCGCTGCCACTGCTCAATATGATGCAGATCTTACATGCATCCTATTTTCTCACAAACTTTTCTGACTTCAGTTGAACCCTTTGAAATCCTTTCTTCCGAAGGTCCTTTTGAAATGGCCGAGCACTTCGGTTTGGAACAACACTTCAATATGCCGGCCATGATTGTTCTCACTCCAAAGTGCCCTTTGGAGGGCCTAATATCCTGTTTGAAATGCACCGTGGGTCTTATAGTCTCCACTAATGAGCTTACAAGTGGAATCAGGTGTGTTAGATGAGGGAGACATAGTGCAACTTCAGGACAGTTTTGAAAACCACTGCATTTCAGAGACATCTTTTTAAATGTGACTCATATACCGTATAACAGATACTTCTGTGATGTTTTGTGTTGTTCATGATGATCTGCTTCTAAATAAATGCAGAGGGACGAGGGAGACCGGTGGAGCAGGTGGGAAGCCAGGCCACGGTGGAGACGAGGGAGCTAAGAGCCAAGGCGGAGCCGCTGGGTCGAAGGACCAAGGAGGAGTCCAGGGCTCGGAGGTTGGAGGCGGATACAGGAGGCGGATACGCGGACTGAGGGTGGGCTGCGGGACTGACTGGCACCAGCAGGGATAACGAGGAACTGGCTGGTCTAGGAGGAGGAGAGAGAGGAAGGATGGGAGGAAGGACAGAGAGGGTATACATTTCCAGATGAGGGAACTGGAAATAGGTGGGAAGAATAAATTAACCAAAACTAGGAGGAAGGTGAAACAGAAAACAATACCTTGAGTAACTTCCCTTTAATATTTTTTTTGTGTGTGTCTGTGTATATATTTTTGCAAGTATTTCTATTTGTAAAGCATGACAGACAAGATAAAAAGTGTTTAATGTTTGCTGATTGTGTACTTGTTGGATAGCGAGAGAGAGAGAGAGAGAGAGGGGGTGCGTTTGTGTGAGACACTCTTTACAACTCCACCCCTCGGGTGAAATGTGACTGCCACTACAGCATGCTGATAGCTCAACTCCAACAGATAGAGAGAGAGCGTGAGAGAGAGCAAGCATTATCAGAGTGGGAGAGAATTTTACCACTGTTGACTTGTGGACAGATTCACTACTCCTTTGTGCTTTTGGCAGCAGAGGCATCTCTACTCTTCCACTCCAAAAACACGCTGACTGAACCTCCTCCACTTCAACATGGATACTTCAACAAGACAGCTGCTTATCTACCTTTTCTCTGGTGGCTTCAAGAGCTTTCAAGCATCTTTCATGGACCAGTTTTAACTCAGAATAAACGTAAAGTCACTTATTTTTCCTCCTTCATCTGCAGTTCAGATGTGTGGAATGTGCTCAAAATTCTACAGGACGTACAAGTTGCGGGTTGTGCACGACTTTCAGGACTTTCCTAAAGGAGAGGTGAAACAGAATTGATACTGTTGTTCAAGATTAGGAAAAAGGTGGTCTAAAATTAAAGATTAAATACAATACTGCCATGGTATAGCAGGTTTAGACATTTCCAGCACCTAGCTGTCTCTTCGCTGCTGATTGTTTCTGATTTTCAGTTTGAAAAATTGCATGCCTTGATCTCTGAATACTGAAACATGGAAATTCTGATGAACATCACTCTACCAACTTATGTGAACAGCAGTCTCCCAACCACTCTGACAGGGGGTGAAGAACATGAGTTGCAGTCTTTGGTGCTGGTCATCATAGTGACCATCATCACCATTATTGTCGTGGGTAACCTTCTGGTCATCATCGTTATTGCGTGCACCTCCCAGCTGCAGACCACAACGAATATCTTCATCATGTCATTGGCATGCGCTGACCTCATGATCGGGGTTCTGGTGGTGCCACTTGGTGCCACAATTGTCATAACAGGGAAATGGCAACTCACCAAGACTTTGTGTGAGTTATGGACATCAGTTGA